>NW_024423564.1:41425964-41469985 GCF_017311325.1 Ursus maritimus
TTTCCCTAATCAGAGAGCCACAGGTGGAGAAACATTGCCCTGTGTCCCCCTTTGGTTCAAGGTTTGGAAGTGGGTTGTGAGAGAATGCGATTCTTGACCCTGCCACAGCTGGCTCAGATTGTGGGAACCTCAAGGAACCAAAGCATCATGGAGATGCTGAACAGATCAGAAGCTCTGATTTCGTTGATTGGCTGAATCAATTCTAGTGACTGCTGATACCCAGACTGCTTGTTATATGAGAAAAAGAAACTAGTATTGTTTAGGCACTCTTAGCCAGGGTTTCCCGTACGGAACCGAAGCAATAAGGTTCCCATTTCATAGCATGCACTCATTAAACACTGATTCCTTTTTCTTTTTGCTCTCATGTCGAAGCTTCTGTAACTTTGTTCCTCTGTCTTCCTTTGGAGGCTTACTTGTTCAGGCTGTCTTGATATCCCACTTCTCTATCTTTGGTTTCATTAATTTGAAAAAACTGCATTTAGCTTGTTCATCAAGCATGTTTTGTTCTTTTCATTTCCTTTACTCATCTCATAAAATTTGCTTCCTCCAGTCAATTTTCCCCAAACTGACCTCCTTTCCTGCTGTTTCAGCACCAGAAAAAACTCAAAATGATTTTTGTGTGACTTGGAGTTTAATCTCCTGGGATAAGGACCTTGCCTTTTGAATCATTTGCCTTGGAGAGCATCGTGTATGTGTTTGGGGATTTGCAAGTTACACATAGAGAATGACCAGGGCTTTGGTGAGTGCCCACAGTGCAGAATGGACAGGAAACGGGCAGAGTCATTGAACAGGCTCTGGCCTTTCCCACCAGGAGGTCAGTGGTTTAATTTGGCTCAAGGTAATAGCAAGCAAAACTCCAAATAAGAAACAGCTTGAAGGAGGAGGCAGAGGGGAGAGCGGAAATGGAAAGGAATGCATTTTAAATTAATTTTTATTTAACATGTTACTGCCAACACTAGAACAACAGTAAAAGAGAAAAATATGTGTCCTCCTCCTTCTACTAGGGACCTCCTTTTTAAAAAAATTTTTCCTTAAGAATTTTTATTGACGATTTTATTGTATTAGTGAACAGACTCTGGATAACTGAATCATAGGAAAAAAATCTAAATGAAACACGTACACTGTCTTTTAGGTCTTATTTTCTTTACTAGACATACCAAATATACACAACCTATTTCTTTGGGCCCAGAGTAGAAGAAGGATTTAACTATGCACTAATTCCCTATGTAACACAAGCATTTTTGTGTGAAATAAAAATTAGTAACAAAGTAGAATTTCAATTTCAGTCAGAAATTCAGCAAATTACGCCACAAGGAACGTTATTTGCACAATTTTTCTCTCAGATGTTTTTCTCTCAGATATACCTAGGAGTAATGACTATTATTACAGAAGAGGTTTATGAGTGGTCATATATGATTACATATATGTTCACTGGTGTCACCTTTTCATTTGTAAAACTGGGTTTACTATAGATATGATCCTGCAACCACTCTTTTACTTCAAAACGTATCTTGGATATTTTTCCACATCTTTATGACTATATATTCCATAAATGCTTGAGTAAAAGGTGCAGTTATTTTCCCCAAATTATCCTTCAGGAAAAAAGGATCATTATCTTTGGGTTCTTGCAAAGTCTCTCAAATTATGGGAGGCTTTCCTCATTGCTTAATTTGAACAGAAGATTGTTGTTTGGAAAAGATGCGTTAGCCTGAAACAAACTCACTCAACAGTCCTTCCAGATGCTCGTGACATTATCTGTTGGAATCGATTTAAAGGGGGCAAAGAAATTTATCACAGATTAGTCTTCATTCCTGGGGGTAAGAACTCAAAATTACAAGCTCAAGATTCTAAATAGGCGGTTCAGAGATCATTTAATAAGCAACAGAATAAGCAGTTGTGTTGTGAAAACCTACATATACCCCCTACAGGATGAGTGATACAAAACAATTTTCCTCACATTCTATGACTGGGACTTATGGTTTGGGATAAGATTTCTAGTGGAACATCATCTGTGGGCCAACAAATGCTGCTTCTCAAGTAACAGATGGAAATAAGTCAAATGTACACTGAAAAAATACGTGTTAGATGACTCAGGAAAGAGCTCCAGTGTGTTAAACGTGTGAAACATCTCAATAATAACGATTCAAGAAATGCAGAAAGTGGAAATATTTCTGAAGTAATATGTTATTTGATATGTGATCTTCAATGTGAATCTGTAACTAGATTAATCAATATAAGTAGATACTTAATAATAATTTCATTTGTAATTCTACAAGCGTGTACGTTTAAGTTGGCCAGTCTTTAAAAACTAAAATCTTCACATTGGAGAAGACAGACTGCTTTGTATTCTAGAAGATTTCTTGAAAGTGTAATGGAAGATCTAATGTTGAGGGCTGCCTACTATTCCATAACAGAGAGGCACCATGGTTTACTTTGCTACTACTGACAGCCATGTTTTATGTTGTACAACTACAAACAATGTTGCCTCATATTAATTATTTCTTCAGACATATCTTCAAGCACTCTTGCAAGTATGTCTACGGAATAAATTCCTCCAAGTGTAATTTCTGGGTGAATTTATATTATAGTCAAATAGAATTTTCTATTCCTTCTTTATTTTCTCTCTTATTTGCCAAGAGGGAGTTTCTCTTAGGGTAGTGCACTTGAGTTGCACTATTAGTGATAGTCAAAATAAGCAAGGGAGATGTTATATTACCTTATATATTTTCACTCTGAAGTCTATAAGGCCCCTTGCCCTCCGCTAAAGCCCAGGACACAACAGGACCCCACTAGGGGAGGATCCAATAGAATTGAGAACCTGAAGGCTGCAAATGTGGGGGAAGACTGAAAGATAAAAAGGGCAGCTAGGAAGGGAAGGAAAGAGGAGGTTAGAGAGGTGAGAGAGGTCATAGCAAAGGAGCTCAGAGCAGAGGTTTCCCGATATTCTTCTAAACTGGACCCTGTAGTCTGGTAAGTGACCCAATGGGTAGATCAAAAACATCCTCTGGGGTCTGTGTATACTTTGTTTCTGGTAATGGGATTCTACTTTCACACCCTACCAGATATTATGAGCATTACTAAGAGGTTAATAAATATTGCCAAATTGCCCTCCAGAAAAGCTGTTTCAAATTATACTCCCACCAAGAGCTTTCCCCCATATCCTGCACCAATGTTTCATATCATCAAACTTTTAAATTGTTGTCAGTCAAAAATGATATCTCAGTGATATTTCTTTAATTACATATAAATTTAACATCTTTTCATGGTCATTGACCAATTACTTATCTTCCTTGCCTGTTTTCGTTATTGTTGGTTATTGTTTTCTTATTGATATGTAAGAGTTTGCTGTATATTAAAGAAAATAACATTTTGTCAAGTAGGGCAAATTACTCCTCCATTTGTTATTTATCTTTTGTGTTGTTTGATTAATTAATTAATATTGCCATACGGAAGATTTGTATTTTTATGTAATCAAATTTATTGATTGGTTTTCTTTTGTCTTCTGTTGTGCAGTGTTGTTATTTTTAAGTCCAGTTGGTTAATGTGTCAGAACAGAGAAAAGCAGTCAGAGCCTCAGTCTAGCCACTTACCAGCCAAGTGACCTTGACAAGTCACTTCAGTAAGTTTCCTCCTCTACAGAGACGAGGCTTAAACTTCTGGCTTCCTCAGTTTTTCTGTGCTGTCTTGATAATTGAATGAAGCTAGGTTTATCAAAGGCTCTTGACCCTACCTCGTCTACATGAATGGTAAAGTAGTTTGTATCTGCAAATGTGGGATAAAATGTGAAGTATTTTTAGACGTTGGATTTCTCAAAAATAAAACCTTGAATTAGTAAAGAGTAATGCAAATTTGTCAGATCAACGTCAAGCTTCAAGCAAGGCTTCAAGCAAGGCTTTAAGCAAGGCTAAGAAAGAGCTTCACTTCTTTCTCCTATTGGTCGAGACTCCCCCTAAACATTCGCAGACACTGTCAACTATCATGTCATCTTAATGACCTCACATTCAGAAAGTTCTTCCATGTGTCGTGTCAGTAATATTAGTCAGAGTAGTGGTAGAAAACAAAAACAAAAACAAAAACCTAACTATTCACTCTTCCTCTCTAGGGGTTCTAAACAACTGAGGACAGAAAGAACCAGATCACAATAGAGCATCTGCTTTACTGCTGGAAATAAGTCAATGGGTAATATGGAAGGACCTCCTACTACCTCACATGCCTCTGACTGGCACCAGGTGCAAACAGAAATGCAGAGACGAGTCACAGGGCCAAAGCCCTCAGAGCAGGACAGACTGTTGTAGAGGTCATGAGAGCTCAGCCACAGGATGGTCTGAGTGGGTTTGTGTTGTGGTCCTGCCCTTGACCAATATGGTCAAAGACACACAGGCTCTCCATATTCTCCTCTCTTAGATGAAGCTCTTTCTTGGGGAGAGTGAGGGTATTGAGAGAGAGAAAGGAAGTGCCATTCTCTTCAATACTGCAAACGCAGGGGTGCTGAATAGACCTCCCCTGTCCTTTACTGGAAACATATAAAGGAGAGAAATATGTGTGTTTGTGTCCTAATTTATAGCTTTGATGTGGACTCCCTTGGCTTTGAATCTACCAACACTAGCTGTGCACCTTTAGGCAAGTTACGTAAACTATCTGAGCCCTAGCTGCCTCCTCTCTAAAATGGGACATGAATACCTACCTGCTGGGGTATGTGAAGGAATTAAAGAGACAATACATGTAAGGCACTTAACAGAGTAACTGGAGCAGAATGTCAACTCAAGAGATGTTGGTTTTCTTTCTATGTCCTCCTAAATCTTTCCAAAGGACCAGGCTTAGTTTTGCTCTTTCACCTCAGTCAAAGTGAACAGTCATATCAACCATCCATCCGTGGTCAGGCTTCATGCTTTTGAAACTAAATAATACCATGTCTTTGATCCTCTTCCACATGGGCCCAGTTTCCAGCCCTGGACCTTTTTTTTTTAAAGATTTTATTTATCTATTTGACAGAGAGAGAGACAGCCAGCAAGAGAGGGAACACAAGCAGGGGGAGCGGGAGAGGAAAAAGCAGGCTCCTAGCGGAGGAGCCTGATGCAGGGCTCAATCCCAGAACGCCGGGATCTCGCCCTGAGCCAAAGGCAAACGCTTAACCGCTGTGCCACCCAGGCGCCCCTCCAGCCCTGGACCTTGCTGTTGATCTCTTCAGAAACCCTCCTCTAATTCTCTTCATGGCTCTTACTCTGTGGAACAGCAGACTGGCAATGGGCTCCACTCCCCACGACCAAAAAGATCCAACAGGCACAGACACAAATGATTGTCTTCCCCTGGCTCCCCCACAGCTGTCCACAGTTACACCTCCCTCCCAGCCAGGAACTGGAGTCTCTTTCTCTGAACTCATGTGGTGTCAGTGACTCCTCATTCCTGCCATTTCAGATACTGGAGCTCCCCCTTCCTCAGAGGATCCTGAATTAGGGTTATGAATACTCATGACTAGGTCCCCTGAAGGAAACAGGCCAGCTGGCACCTTGGCAAGGTTCCAAATTATAATCGTTAAAAATGAATCCCCCTAAATAAATTAAAAATAAAACAACGAATCCCAAACTTTTCGGTCTTCACAGCAAACAGCAGAATGGCCTCAGCATTGGACAAAGCTCCCACCCACGGCCACAGAGCAGTCAGCCTTAGAGGGCAGTGACTTCAGGATGCAGACATATGGAGAGGTCATTTGTTTCTCATTTACCCAACAGATAAGAATATGGAAATAGTCTCAGTCCATTTGTTTGATGGGCCTCCTAAGCCAGTAATAAACAAATCAATACAATTAGTTTTGGCTCATCATCATTAAGGAACCTTCACTGCTGCGACACAATTTAATTATACCTCTTGCTCCATAGGAAAGGAAACCTGTCAAGATGGGTGACTTCTCTTGGAGTTGTGGCGAAGTGGTGGTGGGAAGGGAGGCTCAGGGGCAGCGTCTGTATGACTCCCTGAGAGCGCTGCGCATGTGTATGGCACAGCAGGGGTCTGCCCAGGATGGTTCTAAGTGCTCCTGCTGCAAGTTCTTGGGAATGCATTTGAGGCAATCTGCATTCTGTGTGGAGCTCAGATATATAACAACGGGAACAAACTGAAACAATGAGTAAAGATTAAAATGGCAGCCTCTAATCTGGAACTGAAATCAAACCAGGAGCCAGTATGCCTGGTGTGGATCCTCTGTGCCCCTCTGTGGTAGTGACAGAGGCCCAGAACCGCCTTCTGTCTCAGCTTTGCCAGCGAAGTCCCTGGCACACCATGACTAACAAGCAGCTCTAACATTCTATAAATGAGACCTGTGAACTTAACGTGGTTCACACAAAGCTCTCTTTGGACCATGGTTGGTGCTCACAGTTTTGGTTTGGACTCACAATTTTGAATAGCGTCTGCCTCCATCTCAGGTGGGTTGTTTTATTAAGGACACAGAGGAATCACTTCACATCGCTTCACTTCCTTTCCTCACCTTCAAGTAGACCTTCTCTTTAAACCAAATCTGAAGAGATGATTGTTCAGTTGGAGTAACTGCAGTAAATCTGATTTCGAAGTGATCTCAGGAAAATCAGTGTGGCCAATATCCTAAGTTTCAAATTAGGAAACGAAGGCCCAGAGTAGTTAACTGGTTTTCTAAGGTTACCCAGCTTGATGAGGACAACTGGTACTTGCATCTAAAACTCAATTGGAAGGTTCCTTCTGCTATATTGGCCTAACAAGCCCACATTTCCAAAGCTCTCTGGTAAGAAAGACTCCCTCATAACAAAACATTTGAAAGTTTAATTTGCTGTTTCAACTTGTGTTTCTCCCCCGGGCTCCACAGAAGATCAACAATGAAGAGAAATGATTTTTCCAAGGTTATGCAGCTTCTAATTTATAGGAGACAGTAATCAATTAAATATTTATTTTTGGAGTTGACTTTATATCTCTTTCCTTTTCAAAGTAAAGTGACATACATATTGATTTTAAAATCTATATTTAAACATATGGAAGTGTTCTACCAGTGGATAGTATAACTTGGAAGAGTTAACGTAGGAGAGCCTCCTGACCTTTTTCAGATTGTGAGGTAAATGGGAAATAACTTTTTTTTTATTAAGCTATTAAAATTTAGGGGCTGATTATTATAGTACTTAGCAATACTTTCTCTGACTAACACAAGAACCTTTCATGCCAGTGTTTGGGATTAAAAAGGTAGCCACTGCCAACCTTCCAACCGTAACAAGAAATGTTTCCCTTACGCATCTGACTACTCATATGTAACAGTATTATGACAAGTATACTGTTATGTTCAGTAATCTTCTGCAATAATAGTAAAATTAACTCTCCATTATTTTATTGCTTAATAATAGTAAAAAGTTCTGTTAAATAAGTACCTGACACTCACATAGTATACCCTCTGCGATGGTTAGTTTTATGTGTCAACTTGAGTGGGACACGAGGTGCCTAGACATTTGGTCAAACGTTATTCTGTGCGTTGTCTGTGAGGGTTTCTGGACGAGATTAGCATTTGGATCAGCAGACTGAGTAAAGCATATTACCCTCCCTGATGTGGCTGGGCCCCATCCAGCCAGTTGAAGGCTTGAATAGGAAAAAAAAAGAAAAAAAGAGTCATCTTTCCATAAGGGCACTCTTCCTGCCTGACTGCTTTAAGCTGGGAATTTTTTTTTCCTACTATTGGATTCAATATCAGCTCTTCTTGGGTCTGGAGCCTACAAGCCTTTGGTTTGGACAAAAACTAGACCATCAGCTCTTGGGTCTCCAGTTTGCCACCTGTAGATCTTGGGACTTGTCAGCCTCCATAATCATGTGAGCCAATTATATATATATGAACACACACACACACACACACACACACACACACACACACACCCCTATTGGTTCTGTTTCTCTGGAGAACTCTAATACACACTTGTATTATATACAAGTATATAACTTGCATGTTTGTAACTTAACAAATGGACTAGAAAACTTAATTCAGGAGGCTTAAGTGACTTATAAGACCAACATTTTCTAAGAAATAAAAGCAATTTGACCTAAAAATAGGATTCTCTCAGTAGAATGTCAGAAATGAGAATGCTAGATATTTAAGATGGTATGGATTCTAGAAAGCATAGGATGTGGTCAAGATACCATTTAGCCCTCAAACTGGCTGTAAAATGTATTAAGAAAATGGCATCAGGGATGCGTTCAGAAATCCTGCTGCCAAGATTGAGTCAAGATTTTGATTAAAAACCAAGAAATCTGGACAGATGTTCTACTGTTTGAACAACTTCAAAGTGTTGCAGAGATTTAGAGATATGGAAACAGCAGAAGCCTAGAAAAGGTCTGGGCAGAGATGACAAAGGAGCTCTGATGAGAACAGGGGACAGACCTGGAGGTGTGGGACATCCACATGAATCTGCTCACATCCCGGAGGAAATGGCCCTATACACACACAACATTTTCAGATTGTGGAAATTCCTGATAAATTTGTTGATACCGATTTGAAAAAGTTCTGAATGACTGAATTCAACACCTCCTCTCTTTAATACACACGCTGAAATGACAGAGTGGGCCAAATAAATAAATCAATCCACGTAAAACATGTTTTGAAATAAGACTAAGCTGTAAAGAGAAACACAGAAATCACACCCAGTGTTTGCATTGTCTTTTATTCTGAGTTGCTGGAAACATACCTATTTTTATTATTTCATTTAAAGCAGAGAGATAGGCATTCCTTTAGGACAGTAAAGGAAGGCTCACATTTTAGAAAACTAGAAGATTCCAAAATAATGGCACATTTGAGAAATGGTAAATCAATTTCAGGAATCAGTGCTTTGAGATCACAGTGCAACGTCAGGAGCAAAGGATAGGTTTGAGCAGCGAGACCAGAGGCAAAGGGATTACAGTTGTAGTTTTGTGTCGTTCTTTCATACTAAGATCACATTTCTGCTTCTCGTATTCCCTAAATTTCCTTGTCTTACAAATCCCACACCACGGGTTATTTTGCAGTGATGGCCCCTTGTCAGTTCCCCTCGGCGAGGTGTGCCTCTAGGCCGTGTCTTTCTGACTTTGCCACCCCTATATGGCAGCATCTACCTCTTCAGCCACTCGAAAAACATCCAGCACAAGTGGTTTTATAACACATTCTTTACTTCCAAAGACGGCATTCAATTTTGAAAGGCTGATGAACGATATAAACAATTGAAAAAAACTGAACTTGATAGGGAGTAATTATTACAGAAAAATAGGTCTAATGGTACTTTAAAAACAAGTCAACAAAAGTAAAATGTTAACTCTCTGTTCCAGGGGCGCCTGGGTGGCCCAGTGGGTTAAGCGTCTGCCTTCGGCTCAGGTCATGATCTCAAGAACCTGGGATCAAGCCCCGTATCCAGCTCCTTGCTCAGCAAGGAGCCTGCTTCTCCCTCTTCCTCTGCCTCTCCCTCTGCTTATGTTCTCTCTCTCTGACAAATAAATAAAAATATTAAAAAGAAAAGAAAAAAACTCTCTGTTCCATATCCCTTTCACCTGCTCCCAGGGTGAAATAAAGGTGTGGAGCTCAGAACAACTTAGACTACCCCAATCCCAGGGCACTAGGAGATGACCCTTTCTTTTGGGAAAATCAGCTAGTTGGTAGAACAGGCAATAAAATAGGGCTTATAACTGACATTACTGACCTTATCCTACAAGAGATCTGTGCTAGTCCAAAATTTCTCAAACCCCTGTGCTCATTAGTCTTACGTATTTATTTAGCCCCCCCCCCCGCATTGCTTTATATTGTATGGTGGGTAGTCCTACACCAGGGCTTACTTCCATGCCCAAGTTAGGTTTGCACATTACAACACGGAGGGCAGTTCAGTTTACCAAGGCACTTCCTGTGTCACAGGTGGGGTTCATTGTTGGTGATAAGCTACCGCCATTCAATTTTCTTTCAAGTGTGGCCAAACCGCATTTAGCTTTTATTACCATATAATCAGATACTTAGTTTTTAGTAATGAGGATTTTTTCTTTTTAATTTTTACTGTGTTCATATTGTTAGGTCTGCATTTCTGTTTCTTTATGATGTAAGCCTATTTTTCTCAATTAAGCCTACTTCTTCTAAAGCATCATTAAACCTATCATTTTATTTATTTTACTTTCCATGAATTATGTGTTTTATTTATTCAGTGTAAGTGTCTCTTAGGAATTCTGTAGGCTTATAGAACACCAATAAGATTATTCTTGCTCATTAAGTAACTGGGCCTCTAGCCCATTCTTAGAAGGACAATGAGTTAACTCACTGGCAAGAAATGAGCAAACGATGGAGTGAGAAAACCTAACGAGTCATAGTGCAGGTTACTTAACTTGTCTGAACCTTAGTTTACTTTTATGTCTAATAGGAATACTAATATGGGCTGCACATGCCATGGGATAGTTGTGTATATCAAACTGTATATTCATATCAGGATGTTAAGTTGGAATTTTTGACTGAACACTCAGCTCTCACAGATATCAGATACCAATGTGACTTATGAGACAGACCAGCCTGCAAGAATTGAAATGGAGACAATTAAAACCCAAAGCAAGTCAACCACATAGACTATAAGAGGTTTGAGAGAGGAAAGAACTTGAGATGGATTTCTTTAGCAAGAGCCAAGTTGTAAGGTCCCTTCCCCAAAGGGGTGCTTGTCCCTTTAAATCCAATCAAGTAAAAGAGACTCCGACTTGTCACTTGGAAATTTGGTGTCTGTCCCCTACAGCTAGAGAGCTGTAATAAACTGACATGCAACTTCCAACGGCAACAGAGGCCCAAGAAGCATCTCCTTCAGATTTTTGGTACAAAAGTTGAGCGAGTGTGTGCCTTAGATTACACATAGGCCACGCAAACAAGGGGACCAGATGCAGATTCTGTTAGCTCCATTCTTTCAATAGCATCTTTGAAATGGGAAAAGTCATAAAATAATAGCTGGGGGTGGGTCCCCACCCATTCCTCGGGATTATGGAAGGAGTAAAGAAACCGATCAGAAGAAAATGCATCATCACCTGTATCAAGACAACTGTGGAGCTGGAAGGTTCCTCGCATTAAGGGCGGGGTGGGCAGGGAGAGTCCAAAGAACCCAGGGAGGTGTTCCATGAGAGAAAAAGGTTTTAATATAGGCCAGCCTCAGGGGCCATGAGGTCACCTTACAAAGAACTGGCC
This sequence comes from Ursus maritimus, assembly GCF_017311325.1. Classification (NCBI taxonomy): domain Eukaryota; kingdom Metazoa; phylum Chordata; class Mammalia; order Carnivora; family Ursidae; genus Ursus; species Ursus maritimus. The sequence continues at coordinate 41,437,129 of NW_024423564.1, forward strand.
ATGTAAGAGCTTGCCTCTCCTCCTTACCTCTTGCTCCACCTCCAAATGATCTATAAATAAGCAGCTAGCTAGTGCAGAGAGGAGCAAGAAGGAAAAGAAATCAAATGCATCACATTTCTAGGCTGTGGGCATACTGGGAGGAGAAAGAGTCGCTGTAATCTTGGATGAAGTTGGAAGGTTTGACCATTACATGGGAGCGGACATTTAAAGTACCAAACTGTGACAGTGTTTTGTTACTTCAAGTGACCAAAATATTTTTATTACTTAAGAAGTATCAGAAAAACCATGGGATACCTAAGTCGAGTGTTCATCTAGAGGCAGAGGAAAAACTGAACGTATTTTAGAGAGAGGTGACAAGTGTAATTTTATCATTATATCCCACAACTGTATGTTCAATGTACTTGAGATAAACACACACACACTACAAATACACACACTATACAATGTGTGAAGAACTTAAGCGTCTACAGAGACTACAATATAAAATAGATGGGGATTTCCAAGGCCAACCCAGCATGCACAGATTAAAAAAAAAGTTCCTGTATCTTATAATTTAGTCTCCACTTTGAGAATCCAAGAGGGTCTAGAGTGGAGCAAGGGAGAGCCACGTGAAGGACTTTCATCAGAAAGTTCTTGCTTTGCCAAAACTCCACGTTACCACGTCTAATGCAAGTGTGGTGAGGGGATCTTCATGAAGATCACTGTGAGATCTGTGAGCTCTGTCTCCTGGTCAGGAGACAGAAAAGACTGTTGCCTAATCCCTGAGGACCAAACTATCCTCCTAGAGTCAGGCAGGGCCAGGATGTGAATGTTTCCCATGGAGCATATGTGAGTCACAGGAGAGAGAGCAAGTGTGGGATTTTCTTGTATCACCCCTAAGGAGTTTGCCCGGAAGGCTCACACTGAGGATATATGCTCTCCAGCTCCTAAGGGCTGAGAGAAGAGCCACAAGAGACCATATAGATTGGAATAGAGACACATGCTTCATATAAGGGTCCCCAGAGAGAAGAGCCCAGTGGGGAACCTCTGAAGGATCCACGAAAGCTTCCTCAACCAGGCGGATCAGCTTGAACCACTTGTCAGGCTTGCAGAACTAACAGTCAAGTAAAAATTAGTGAGGCTAAGGTATTGTCCCCTCAACTTTCCTCCCATCTCATGCTCAACCCTGAGTTAAAAGGCTCTGAAACAGCAACTATAAGATGAGAAAAGAGATGAGCAAAACAGAGTAAAGAGCCCAGACCCATGATGCCCTCTCTGACCACAGAGCTCCACCTGGGGGAGGGGAGAACGCTTAATGTTAACTCAAGTTCAGAGTTTTGATTATTCCATGGAACTGTAAACGACAATTACTGAGTTGAGACTGCATTTGTGACTTCAAGGCATTTTAGGACTGTTTTACCCATGAGTGAGCTGAGAATCATAGAGCCTACTGGAATTTTCATCCAGGAGCAGAAAAAGAATCCCTCTCCAAAAAAAAAAAAAAAAAGTAAAGGGATGGTAGAAGACAAAGTTGCATTTTGATTGCATAATGGTCAGTGATTACATATCCTAATACCTAGAACAAGCCAGTAGTAAGTAGTTAGCAAATATTTATTGAATAAATTAATAACATGCTAGTTTTACACACACATGCAACTCTGGAAAATATAAATCTTCCTATAGTAATACTTCTAAATAAGTATATTATTATAATAACTATTAGTGGTAGCAGTATCCAATTACCTTCAATCTCGATAAGGTTTGCAGTGGAAAGCATTCATCCACTCATCCATTCCTTCACTAATTTATATAACAAATGTTGACTGAACCACTAATTTATTCCACGGACCATGACCGGACACTGGAGATACAAGGCTGACACATCTCCTATCCTCACAGATTTTACTCTTCAAAGGAGAAGACGGATAAGCAAATAAACAATTGCTTCCAAAAAGCCTGAAATGTTGACAGGGGAGGAGGAGAAAGTAGAAATAAGATGATCACAAAAATCCACGAAAGGGTTTTGCCCTGGGCTTGCTGAGTTTTGGACAGCTGGCAGCCAGAGTCAAGGACACCATGGTCTTAGGAAGCAGCAGTACCAGCAAAGAAGGAGAAAGGGCAGAGGCGGCCAAAGAGGCATTTTATTCTCTTCACAAATATGTTCAGCACTGGTTCTGGAAGGGGAAGCCAGGGTTGGATTGCAGAATCATGGACAAGTGACAGATGCTAGAATGGGCTAGAATGTATGATTAGTAGGGTGGGGTCGCAGAGCCAGAACGCCTTGTAAATTGTTTCCCGTTGTCTCTCATTCATTCATACATTCATTCAGCGAACATTTATGAAGCACTGGCTCTGAGCCAGCCCCTATAACCTGAGGGGGTGAATCTGGGCTCTAAAGCACTGTCCACTGGAAGACCAGCCTGCTCTTCCTCTTCCTTAGTTACCTTTCCTTGCCAGGGCTTTTCGTTCTCCTCCTCTGGAAGAGAAGGCAGTGGTGTAGTTGAGCAGTTACGAGCAGAGGCTTGGAGTATACCCTGTCTGGATTTTGTCTAGGTGGTTCCAGTCAAGTTATTTCATTTCTCTGACCCTCAGGTTCCTCATAGGTAAAAAAATGCTCTAGTAAAACCCCTCCTTGGAAAGTAGATTAAATGAAACAACGCATGTGAAGGAACTAGCACAGTTCCTTGCATGTAGGAAGCCCTGCAGAAAGGTTAGTTATTTATCATTCTCTTCTTTTCTTTTCTGCTTGCTCCCTGGCAAATTGGGCACTTTATTCTACTTACCACAGATGCTGTGGTGTTTAAAATATTCCTACTCTGTGAAGCCATTTAATATTGGTATGTGGAATGTCTCCTTCTTTTTTCTCCTCTTAATCAGTGTTATTGTTAACAACTCAGAAGCAACACAGCGATTATGACTCCGAAAGAAGGGAAATCTCAGGGGCTCATAACCTTTCAGAACATGAAGGACCTCTTGGGCTAAAATTCTGAAAGCTGGCTCTTACTGCAAAGGTGAGTTTTGTGTGTGTGTGTGTGTGTGTGAAGGAAATTTGATAAAATTCTCTTTAACAAATTTCTGAGTCACTGGAGCATGAAAAAAGGTATTTCTCAGCCCTTGAAAGAAATTCTGGGTGCCTTTTTCAGTGCATGAATATCTCAATAAGCAGCTTGATTTTCAAATGTCAAACTTGCCACAGAACTTGGTTCTTGGGTAGGACAAATGCCTTTGATTTGTTTGAAGAAATTTGATTTGGAAATAGCCAAGTGATTAGTTGTCGAGACTAAAGCTTTGAAGTCACAGAGTATGGATTTCTATTATAGGCCCTTGTAGAGTCCCAGACATTTGCATGTAAAATATTTCTAGAACTTTTGCATATGCTTAGATATTAAAATAAGCATGCTTAATGCATTTATAAGATCCCATCTGTCACATACATAATACACTTTAAAATGGTACCCAATGAGGAAATATGGTCTTGTTGTTTAACCTTAATCAAATAGGAGAACAAACACACAGTAATAATGAACTATGATTGCTGAAGTCCTAAATGCACAGTTGTATTTAATTCTGTACATCGTGCACTTGGGATACTGTTAAATAATAGCTTTTATGAGATCTCCATTTGAAAGAGACTCAAGAATGTGAAGCTGAACCAAAGAGAGTCAAGAATCATTCAAGCATAAAAATAGAAGTTTAAAAAAGACCTTGAAAGGTTGAAACATCCAATCTCTACCGAAAGTTACAGATTTGCAGGAGGTGAGGGCTGGGGCAGGCGAGGGAGATCACCTACTCTAAACCATTCATTTTATAAAATCAGGAAATGGGTGTTCAAATTAGAGTTTGTTCAAACCTTATTTGTGCTTTTCTTTCAGATTTTCAGAACAGAAAATTCTACGACTTCCTCTAGTAACATATTTTTGTGCTTAATCATCAGGAAATTGCAACCACCTTAATTTCCTCCAATTAGGCCTATTTTCTTGATGCATGTGGATTTAAAAGAACAGTCTGCCATACACCTCCGTGAGTGACTAATGTTAGAATATGACACTATGGCAAAATGTTAGAAATGGGAAATAAATCCTGAGATAAGAAAACTCACAGGAGACCTAACTAGAATTTTTTTTTTAAATAAATTTATAGCACGTGAATAGATTCAAAGTAATTCATTGTGTGATGGTGCAGAATCAGGAAGGGTACAAGTGAGGTTTTGGAATAAACGGTCTGAATTCTCATTCTGTCCCTTACAAATTGTGAAACTGGGCAAATGACTTATCTTCTCTAAGTCTCTATTTCCTTATGGATAATAACTAATAGAACAACATTGTTGTTGTTGTTGTTTTTAAAGGACTCAGAAGAACGTCTAACCTATTTAAACATTCAATATATGGGGGCACCGGGGTGGCTCAGTCGTTTAAGAGACCGACTCTTTATTTTGGCTCAGGCCATGAACTTGGGGTCCTGAAATGAGCCCCTGTGTGGAGCTCCAGGCTCAGTGAGGAGTATGCTTAAGTGTTTCTCCTGCTCTTCCTCTGCCCCTCCTCTCTGCTTGCGTGCACATGCACACACACACTCTCTCTCGCTCTAATAAATAAGTAAATTTAAAAAAACCCATACAATACATGGTGTTTTGATTGTGGTTGATATTATTGTTATATGCCATATTTGCAGGGTAATAAAAAGGAATTGTGATTACCTATTGTACTCACCTACAACCTCTCAAATACGTTATTTTAAGCTACACACACACACACACACACACACACACAAGAATTGACTGTTATAAAGAGAGTTTGAGGGGCTAGTATTCGGGAAGGGGGGGAATATATTCCTAAAGCTGATTACAGAAGGATCTTTTTCTTCTTTCTTTCTCAGAGATCATTAAGTATGACAAGAGCTGCAGGTACTATGCATCCTGTGCAGAAGAATGGACTGGGCAACATTTTAGTGCCTTTTAAATGCATGATTTCCTGACTTTAATCTAGCCATCATCATCGTTGCACTCCATCTTATTTTCTTAGTTTCATGTAGCATTAATTCATGTTTACACTTAAAACTTAAGAGCAAATATAAAAAGCCACATGTATAAGGCGTGTCCAATTCCATGATCCAGTTATACTAAACAGCTATTATTTTAATCTTTCTTCAGGAATGAAGAAGATAAGTCCTGTTTGTTATCACTGGAGACTCCAATTTATCTGAGTAAAACGAATTCTAAATGATTACTGATAGTGGTAAGTCTTATGCAAATCTATTGCTGATCAGTAATTGCATGTTAATTTTCACCACAATGAAAAGCAAATCCTCTAAGTTCTCACTCTCGTTATTTAATACAAATTGGTGTCACAACATGACCGGTAAAGAAAATCTTTCATATTATGTCCTTTTGTTAGTTTCACAAATTTAATTACAGACACGGGAACTGTCAATTTTGTTGCTTTTATTAACGAGGAACTACAGACAACTTTACTACTTTTAGGTCAGTATGTTACATTTAAAAATGTGAATTTTAAAAAGTGGATTGACCAGTAAAGCGATAAATTTGGATAATAAGAGGCTGACACAAAGACACCTAGGGGAGTCTTTACAGGCCAAGAGGAAACCAATGATGAGTAGCCAAAATCTTGCTGGACTGTATGAGGCTGTGAGGTTTGGAGAAAAGAGAAGAATGTTGATTTTGTTTGTCTCTACATTTCAATGACCCCCACCCCCGGCCCCCCAAACTTACTTCCTAGAGTAATCTCTTCTGGGATATAGAGAGGATAGTATCTCCGTTTTTCTGTATGTCTCTAGAATACCATTTTTAGCCTGTTGATACTGTGCTGAGGAGGGTATTCTGCAGGAAGGGCTGGAGCCCAAGTAGGGAAGAAGAAGGTCAACCAGAGAAAACAATCTAGAGGCACAGGACTGAAAAGATAGTGGTACTAGTAGTGTATTAATTTTAGAACAGGAATAACATGTCATTTTGTCTTGTGGGTAATAAAAGACCGTTCTCTGAATGGGAGTTAGAGATAGGGGACCTGACTATATGACAAGGAACCTGACTTCACTGAGGAATGAAGTCTCCCTAGAAATTACCTACAGCAGATCATTCAGAAAGGAAAAGCCTGGATACATCAAACATAGGATAAGCATTGCTTCAGCCTGGGCGTCAAAAGAGTTCCTCAGAAAATAAACCAGAAGGGACTACAGAAAACAGAAAAAGATATGTTTGCAAGAACTCAGGACAGGTGGTCTATATCCAGCAAAGGAACTTCCCTGCCTCACACATAAGACCCTTTGACTGCATGACATCATAAAGATGGCACCTGCAATGTGTGTGTAACAGCCTTGGGTCTAAGTAAGCTGAGACTTAAAGATCCTCATGTAGGCTGAAAGGCACAAAGGAAGTTTCTTGCTTTAATTTGCTCCAGACTCTGTGTTACACCCAGAGGAACCCACGCAAAAGGAATTCGCCTGGTCTAGCCTGGCTCACAGATGATCACATTAAGGCATGAGGCCAGGACCTCAGCCAAGGTGTCCCTTTGCCCGACTTCATGTTCTTAGGGAGACAGGGAAATGGCTGAGGGCAGGATTGGAACACTCAGATCCTGGGTCATGATTCCATCTGCCCTTTTAAACATAAAATATAGGATTCGACAAAACATGCTGGATTATAAGATAAGGATGTGGTTCGCTCTCAGCATGTGCAGGGATAAATATTTAGTAGTACTGTATGTTTTAAAATTATTTCTCCTTTTTCTTTTTGTCTGTAGTCATGGGAAACTAAAGGGAAAGTCAGGAAAATGGAGCAAACAGGAAAAAAGACACTCTACAGGGATCTCCAGGGAAGCTTCTTGAGACACAGGTCAGAGAAGAGAAGATCAAGACAATCCTAGATCATGTCTTCCAGGAGAATATTTCTCTCCTAGGTCCACAGACAGACAGAAGCCAAGGCAGGGCTGGCCCTGAAAGAGACCACTAACTGTTGGAAAGGATTTCCCTCCCGATGGATGACTGACAAATGCCTTAAAAACCCTTATCATGAAAGGGTACCATTGCTACTTGTACACAACACAAATAGATCTGAGGTGGCCAGTGGTCTGGGGCTGACCAACTGTTCATTTTCATAAAGGGCAACACAATTTTCAGTTTGGGATTTTAATGGCAGTTTGCACCTGACACTATAAAGCCTGTATCCAAACTGCTCCTCTGAGAAAGAGAAAGAAAAGCACAGGATGTTGGTCAAAATGAATGGGCTGAATGGTCCCCGGTCCTCAAAATCATACCAACCTCTTTATGTCTTAGTGAAAATGGTCCTATGCCATAAAGGGAAGCTATCAATGGTCTTACTTGACCCCAGCATATGTCCAAATCAGAATCAGAACACTTACAAGTTATTTACTTAATGTATTTTCTCATTCTCTTATTTCAATACTTATAGGCAGAAGTACCTTAGTAATAAATAATACAAATTTACACTAGAGCAAAGGTTTGCCGACTATGGCCTTTGGGTCACATTCAAGCAATGGCCTGTTTTCATATGAGCTAAGAATGTTTTGCACATTTTAAAAAAGATTTTATTTATTTATTTATTTATTTGTCAGAGAGCAAGAGAGAGAGGGAGCAGCAGACAGAGGGAGAAGCAGGCTCCTTGCTGAGCAAGGAGCCCCATGCAGGACTTGATCCCAGGACCCCGGGATCTGACGTGAGCCAAAGGCTCACTTAACCAACTGAGTCACCCAGATTGACTCAAAACTTTTTAAAGGGTTGTAAAAAGTTAACAAAGAATATGTGACAGATCATATGTGACCTGCAAGGCTATAATATTTACTCTCCAGTCCTTCGCAGAAAAAGTTTGCTGAATCCTACATTTGAACATTTTTATTTTCTGACATCTAAAATTATGAATAATGAAGTAGGAAGGAACCAGCACATTAGTTTTGGTTTGCCTGAAGATTCACAAAGACTCTGTGAAACAACCGAATTTGTTCCCAGGAAGGAAAGCTTCATGACACTTATAAATTATAAAATGATCTGGTGTTATATAATATTGTATTAAACATTTGTTACATTTAAAGCATTGACTGAAATGCAGTCAGACCCATTTTCTTATATGGTAAATATTCTTGAGAAATCGTCTCAGTGACTGGCCAAATGTAGGAAAGCTCCAGATTACTACAAATTCCGGTGACTATAGCCACCACTTATTGTGCCCTTACTAGATCAAGTGCTTTGCATACAATATCTCATTCAAAGACACTCCACAATTATGCCACGAGGGAGAGTGTTCTCCCCATTCTACAGCTGAAGCGACTGAGGCTCAGGGGGGTGAACAGCATGTCCAAGGCATCCGGGATAGTGAGCGAAGGGACAAGGATGCGAACTCAGTTCTAGCTGACTGCACAGCACGAGCATGTAACCTTGACAGGATCCTGGAGGATCACTCCCCTATCCCATCCCCCTTAGAAGAGAGATCGTGTCGATTTCAGTCCTCACTTTTTAAAAAATAAATACTGCACAATGTGGCGAGTGGGAAGTCACTGCACTGCCACTAAATGAAACCTCCTCACCTCAACATTCTGGGCCCACCGCCTCCGTACACAGACGTCCTGCTCAGACGCCCAAGTACCCTTTCTGAAGGTTTAAGGACCCATAAAAGGAAAGCATCTCTTGTCCTTTCATTGTGATTTAAAAAGCTGAGGTTAGGGTTTCGCATTTTCGCATTTTCGTTTGGGGCTATTTAAAGGACGAACCTTTGAATGGTGGTAATTTTAGTTGAGTGCATATGTTGAGTTCCTTATTTTTACCGAAGCGATGCAGCCTTCCAAGAACCGTAACTAAAATAAGGTGCAATCCCACAGGACGGCACGGGGCCTTTTTTCCTCACGCCAGGCCTCTCCCTCTCCTTTCTTTCTGCCCTCAACCTTTGCTTGATGTCTCTACCTTTTACAGGAGAAAGGAGTTCCAGAGTAGCCTTCGGGCTGGATCAAAAGGGTAGGAGAGCTGGTTGCATCTTTCTGTTTGAAACCTCTAACAGCTCCTGCTCCACGCAGCCCTCAGCTTCAGGCCTGTGTCTTGAGCTGCTAAGGGAGCATTTTTACATGGAAGTTGTGCTGTCACATCAAAAAATAACAACTGTAAACTGGACTTTTCTTCCTCAAGACTCCAGCTTTTTATCTAGACCTGTTGCTGTCCGTACAACATTATATCCCACATGGAGCTTCATAAAATCTTTTCTTTCCCTTTCTCCTCTGCCCCCCATCCAATCACTGGGTCACACGGAAGCGTGCGGCCCACTCCTCTCCCCCGTCTTACCCTCTCTCTCTTTCTGTACTTGTCAGCTCATCACCTGACACCTGAATTCCGTTCCAGGTCTTTTCATTTGTCTCCCTGCCTAGAGACTCTTCCTCTTCACATCCTATTGCAGCATAATAAAGCTCTCAAAACTCAGGGGCTTAAAGCAACGACCACTATTTATCGGCTCACGGTTCCGCAACGTGGGAGGGTTCGGTGGCAACGGCTTGTCTCTGCTTTGTGTGTAATGGCTGCAGCAACTTGACCAGGGCTACAGGCATCAAGCCCACGTTACTGACATGTCCGGTGATTCTGCTGGTTTGCTGCACCACACGGGGCTTCCTGAGCCTCTCTGTCTTCTGCTCTTGCAAACCCCCGGGGTCCTCTGTCCACCTGGCCTCTCTCTCCAGCTGGTCAGGCAAATTGGACTTTTGTTCTTGGTAGCTCAGGATTCCAGAAGTGCAGGTATGGAAACTGCGGTGTCTCTTAAGGCCTAGGCATGAAAGTCATGGAATGTCCCTTTTGCCTCATCCTGGTCAAAGCAACTCATAAGTCAAGCTTGGGTCAAGGGGAGGGGATCCATTTCACTTCTTGATGGGAAAAGATACAAAATAAAATTGTGGATGGGCATGTAGGACAGGAGAGCTTTTTTGTGTAACCATCACAACAAGGTAAAATCCATATTCCAGCACTTAAGTTTCAATATTAATGGATATCCAGTCTACCCCAAAATAGAATGATCGGCTCTATAAAAAGTGAGTTTCCCATCTGTAAGTATATTCAAGGACAGATCGGGTGGTATAGGGATAGGACCTAATCCAACTCTAAGAATCTACCTTTCCAATACCGTTGCAAATTTATAGACAGGGAAAGAAAGGTGATTCAAAAAATCAAGATGAGTATGAATATAATCAATCATTGATTTGTAGCAAAGAATCTTTTTGTTTTGTTTTGTTTTGTTTGATAAAAGAATCATTTTAAATTCTAACTTCACACTGTACACCAAAACAATTTCCAAACGGTTCACCTTGGACTTGTCATCGCTTAGAAATGTTGCATCTATGCAAGCGAACACCAATCTCTCCCTCTGTGAGCACAATTTCTTATCACACCAGAGTTCTCACTTCTTTTGTCAGACTCTGCATTCTGGCCAGTGTCATCTTGTCTCCAGAAGTTGCTGCTGTGTAGCTCCTTCATTTATCAGCCCTTTGCCATTCCTCACTTTTGCCACTTCTTTTCTTCCCCCAGATGAGCCTGTTCCCATTTCACAAAGACAACTGGCTTCATTCATCTTGACTGCCTTCAACTTTCTGCTCCTCACAAAGATATGCACCCTTAGCTTTGCCCCTCCTTATCACCCCACACTAGCCCCTGTCTTAGAAAACAAGAAGTCCCTCTTCTCCAAGGTTTATTCATCCATCTACCTCTTCTCTGAGTTTCATCCTCCCTCATCTTCTCAGTAAGAGTATTCCATCAATTAATCTCTCTCTTTTCTGCATCTTCAAACTGTCACCCCCTGAGAGCCATTTCTTTTCCTCCAGCAGAGAAAATATCCATCTTTCACCTATCTGGAATAAACTTCCTAATCTCTGCCCAACATCTCACTATGATCTCATTCGCTCTCCAGTTTTCATAGCCAAGCCTCAACAGTAGTCGCAACTAGTCTTTGCATACTCATCGAAAACCATAGCTGGTATTTACTAAGAACTTGTAAGGGAACTGGCACTGTTCTAAGCATTTCACCCACTTGAACTCATTTACTCCTCATAACAACCTTGAGATAGTTCTATTTTTATTTCCATTTTGTAGAAGAGGAGATTGAGAGAGAGAGATTTAGTGAAGTGCTCACAGTCAACAGCTAATGAATGGCAGAGTTTGGGTTTGAAGTTAGGTGGCCCAGATCCAGAGCCTATGCACTCACTCCCCAGGCATTACTGACTCAACCATTCATGCTATTCAGTTGGCTGCACTGTGGCTTCTGCCTTCACCATGCCCCTGAAACCGCTCCCACACAGATCACCAAGGCCAGGCTAGTTGCTAATTTCAACTGACACCTGGTGGCACTCATCTAAGTTGGCTGCCAAATTATTCACGAAGAGGAATGAAGAGGGAAACTGACAGAAAAGGAAAGAGCAGAGAATTCCCGTCCATTGTTCATGTGGGAAGGCATAGCATGAGAAATTCTGTCCTTGTCCAGCTGAAACCAAGAAAAGGAATCATGCCTCCCACCCACCTATGCCTTATGTATTTTAGACCAGATTTCTACATGGAAATATCTGCAGTGTTAGTCAGTTCAAATCACAAACTCATAATTATAGGCAAGGGCTCAATTATACCTGCAAGTGACCCCACAAATCTAGTGTTTACCTTGCTAAATACCAATTTTGCCAGGACCATTGAACACTCTTACTCACTAACACCTGCAAAGAACATGGGCCTGCAAAGCCCTTTGCTGTTAGGAGCATTTTACAAAACTCAGTCCTTCCACAGTGGGTCAATAGCTTTGGCATGTGCAGTTATTGAAAAAAAAGTCCCTATTGTTAAAAAAATGACCTTAATCCTACTCAAGTTAGAAAATCAGAACAAAAAAACTGTTTGGAAAAATATAATAACAACAGAAAGTTTCAAAAATGATGCCAAAGGACTAAAGAATGTAAAATGAAGGGGAAATAGTTCATTCTTAGATATTTGAATATTTTTCACTTCTATCTCATTTAGATGGTCAACAAATGTTTATTGAACGCCAAGCACATGCATGTTGCTGTATTATGTGAGAGAGTGATCTGAGACAAATCAGGGCCCTACTCTCTTTGGCCGTAAATGCTAGTATTCAATAAATGAGCAAACTAGATGAACATTTATTCATTTATGAGGCATACACTGATTGCCCACGACGCGTAGGTAAGTCACTGCCCTTTAAGGATCCCACTTTCAAGGATCTTATAGACTACTAGGGAAGAACACCGTGAACAATAATACAAACTGGAAAAAAGTATTTTAAACATTTAGAAAAGCCACAAACATATAGTAAGCATTCAATACCATTTGTTAAATAACCGTCAGTGCTCTAACATAGGTTCACGTGAAGTGTTGCAGACATTAGAATAATAAAATCAGTGTGTATTTCATGAAGATGGTATCTGAACTGGGCTTGGAAGAGACTGAAGCTACCATGGATAGGAATGGAGAAAAACACTTCAGGGCAAAGCTGTGGAGGCAGGAAAATCTAGAAGATAAGTGACCAGTTGCTTTTGCCAGCACTGGGAGGTGAGCAAGAAGTAAGATTAACCAAGGAGTTAGTGTTTTCATCAACAAGCAAGAAGGAACGGGCAACATTATTGGGGAAGGATAGGAGAGGATTAGAACACTGACTTAAGAAGGTGCACTGATGAGGTATTAACACAAGATTCAGGGAGGGAAAGAGACTAAGTCATGTTTATCTGTGTGTCAACAACCTGCACAAGGCCTGGCTATCGGTGAGTATCTTGGACATCTGTCCTCTGCTTTCAGCATCTGGCCCATGAGCTAAATCATCCCTGCCCCATGCTCAGCCCAGTTTCTGTGGAGCCAAACTTAGGGTCCAAAAGAGAACAGGTGGCCCAGGCACTACCATGGCCTCAGGGATGGAAATGTGACCCAGTTGGGACTAAAGAGATCAGGCCCAGAATTTTTGTCTAAACTCTTAGGGAAGTAAAGCCCTTGATCTTTTTTTTTTTTTTTTTCCTTTTGGATTTGGGGAAGCATGAGAGAAAAGCCTGTTTGAAAATAGAGACAACACAGGAGAAAGTGTATTTCATATTTCATAATAACATCCTTAGCTGCTTAAAACATCTTCAGCTGGAAGTTCCTCCTAACTTGCAAATGGGAAGGATCCTGACTGATACAATAAGAGCTTTATTTAATGAATAAACATAAGAATGAGTGATTTTTTTTATATAAAGAAATAGAATAGATCTAGTGGGAGAGGACACCAGTTTCAGTTTAGCCAATCTACTGTACCATTTCCCATCCCTAGATGCCAGCATCAATTAGTTTCACTTGGAATCCCTCCCACCCATGAGCTATGATTTATTTCTACCCAACAATCTCATGATCTATGTTTCTATTGAGTCAATTACAGAGAATCACACTACTAGGCACACAGTACCAATGCAATAAATCCTTTGGATTTACTGCAGAATCTAGGCTTTAGAGAGAAAACAAATCATGAAAGATTCTGTTCCCCCAAAAAAGTATAGTTTCACTTCAAGTCAAAAGTGACTCATACTGGAAATATCACTGAGCTGGCTCAAATAACCTCCTCTGGGCAAATGCTAGAGAGGCAAGAGGGGTCATTTCCACATGTGCTCACCTAAAGCAATGGCTCCATTAATACCAATATATATATATCGATCAAATCGGTCAGAACATTTCAAACTTTTTCCATTCTAGCTTCCTCCTAACCAGTCACAGCCACTCAGTATTCCCATGGTGGCATTACATTGCCAAGGCTTGGGCTGTTCTGAAATAAAATAACTGTTCTCCTCTGCCTTACCTATTGTTAAATTGGTGGGCTTTATACATCATTCATAAGCCTCCTGGTGTTATTTATTGTGAATCTCTCTTGCTCAAGTCACATTTGATCAGCATACTGAGAAACAAGTGTTCCAGCCACTAAACAAAACTTTTATAAGAAGAGAAATGATTTGAAACATGTTCTGGATTCAGCTTACCTTAATACAGTTAACTGGATTAGCTGCCAGGGATATGTCTCTTCGTGAATTATTTGATAAATTTGTGACTCTTTTCCCTAGGGTTCTAAATTGAATTCATTCAATATTTACTGAATGCCTACACTATGCAAGATACTGTGCTAGGACCTGGGGCAATCTGATGTTTTGTACTCTTAGATATCACTCCTGGAATCCATAAGAAAGTAACAAAAATGTAAATGATGAGGACATGAAAAAGGAAACAGGAGGGGGTGTGTTTTGTTGAGGTAGCAATAAATAGGGAAAAAGAAGTCTTTCAACAATAGTCTTTTTTATTGGGGGGGGGGAACACTTTTGGTTTAGCCCCAGGCAAAATCGTTGCAACACATAACCAGAGGAATTTAAAAGAAACAGATGCAATAATTATCTCCTGCATAAATAACAAGCTTTTACTACCTAGCTAATACGATTGTAATAATGAATAGGTTACCCTTTTGTGAGGCTTTCTCATTTACACCACTAAGGTAGAAAAAGCAAGTCATTCTCCATCAGCAGATACAGTGGTCAAGGAAAGACTTATATTTTCATGTGTGATTTCCTCTCTGCCTGCCTGCCTTCCTTCCTTTCTGCATTTTACAAATATTGACCCGATACCACTAAAAAGCTAAGGAGAAATTTCCGTAGTTTTTGCTTTTACCAAATTATATTGATTAGAACTCCTTCTAATGATTAACCACACTGGCTCATCACACTCTGGACCTGGAATTCCACAGTCCCTTGACCTCAATGAGAGGAATCTAGATCCTCAAGTATTACAAACAAAGATAAATTTTTTTGGTAAAAAATGAGTAAAGAACGGGAACAGACCTATAAGGAAACCCCCCATTTATCAGTACTTTTACAGGGGTGGCTGAAGGTAGTAGCCTTGAGAGTTTACTGCATTTCATTAACTGCAGGGCTGGGCTGTTCAGTGATGAGAAAGCTGACAGATTTGGGGGCAAATCTCCCTCAATATATTCACACACAAAAAATACAACACTGTCCTTTTGCAGGGTGTTCTATTTAGTAAGATTCAGAGCTAAAGGAATTTTTGTTTCTTACTATATGAATCCAGAAGGCTAACGTCAGGCTCTTCAATGTGTCCCAAATAGCTATTTAAATCCTAGGCATTAAAGCATTTGGGGATAAAAGCTTTAGCTAGTTGATAACCAGCACTTCAGTGAGGGTCTCAAGGACGGTTACTTACATTTTTTCAAGACTGTATAAACCGAAGAACTTCCACAAATGGGCAAACTGAGCTAAAGCCATCCTTACTCTCTCTGCCCACTGTTGTAGAACTGAATGGAAGGAGGAAGTAAGGAAAGGAGCCAAGGAGGGAAGGAGGGAGGAAGAAAGAACTGATTGATTCTGGTATACATAACACCATAATTTTAGGGGAAAAAAATCAGAAAAAATAAAAAGAAAATACGAGGGTGTCAGCAAGAGCTTGCATATACATAAATACCAGTATTTGGTATTTCAATGCAAACGACTCACTGGTGGAGTTACATAAAAGGCAAATGACCTTATCTGAACACCGCTGTAGACTTTTAGCCAATTGCTGCAGTCAAATCGCATTTCATTTTATTTCATTTTATCTTAATTCATATGTTACCTCTTTAAAATTATTCCAGGCATCAGCTCAATCACTACATAATAAATTCAACTTAAAAAATAACTTATACAAATGACTTTTTCCCAAATTAGGGAGGGGAAAAAAATGGAAGATTATGGACATGAATGGAGAATTGCCCGCTATCCCACTGTTCAGATGACCCCTACTGACAAGTTTATGTCTTTCAAATTTCTTCTTTCTTATGAGTAAGAGTGTAAAAGTTGGAGTAATGCTCTATGTGTAGTTTTATATCTCACTTTTCCTCATATACCTTTACTACAGACATTTACTTGGATTAGTATGTATTTTTCTACTTTACTTTCAATGCCTGTTCAATAGTCCATCTTATGACTCCAGCATGCTTTACTTAACCAATTCTCTATTGTTGGGTATTTCGGTTATTTCTAACAGGCCTTTTGCTATGTATGTTTTCATGTCTGATTCAAGCCTGGCAGGGATGTTTTCACACTTCTTTTTTTGTCCTGTGGTTCTTTGGGATACAGCCTCTCCCACAAAGCCTATTTACCCTATTCATCTAAAGACGTCGCAGTTCATGGCCACAAGCTACACTGTTGCAACATTTAAAGGAAATGACTTCTGTCTAAATGATCTGATGAGATTTTCTTACTCCAGGCACCAACATTAAAAAAATTCAAAAAAGAATAAGGACAGGAGGTTTTATTATTACGGAAAGATGTCTAACTCTTTTGTTTATCTGCTTGGTTTCTCTTTTGCTTAAATTTGATTATTTAAATGCCAGTCTTTCAAATCCTTGCACTTTTAGTCCTCAAAGGTTAACATTTAATAACTACAATATTTTTAGCGAAGTTCCAATTTAAAACAAAAAAGCAAACAAAACTTTCCATTGATATTAATCTTTCTCGTCAAGTAATTTTTAAGATTCTGATTATTGTGACAGGCAAAACAACACTGTAACACTAAAATAAAATTTTAAAACCTAAATCTGGACACATTTTACCAAATGCCATTCCTTCATAGGCATGCAATAATTTTATATCTTCATAATCAGAATTTTTTTCTCTGAGCCCTATATCATAAAATTTTACATGTTACCAATTGGTCTTCATGTATATAACCCTGACAGATTTTTCAAAAACTGACCAGAAGAGTCTCAATTGTTGAGTACTTGGGTTGTTTCTAATTGTTCACTAATATAAAAAATTCTGCAACGAACGTCCTAGCTTTTGTTTTTCTTCTTCTAAATGATTTCCTTAGGCTAAATTCCCAGAATATAGTATCAAAGGATATGGACATTTTTCTATGTGCTGAAATGCTTTCCAAAGCATTTACATTGCTACCAATAGGATATGAGTTTAGCAATTTCACCAATATTTTACCAGCAGTGACTACTACACTCACTTTTAAAAATGATTTCTAATTTGACAGATGTAAAATGGTAACTGCTTATGGTTTTTAATCTATGTATTTCCATGGGTTGCTCTCTCAAGAACCCCAGGGAGCTATGTGTAGGATGCCCTTTCGCACTGTGTGTGAAGTAGTTGTCAGAATAAACAGATACATAAACAAAATGGGTCACTCCAGAGCAATTTCAGTTCATTGAGACATCTCTCCTCTTCTAAATAAAAGATGATCTAGGGAGTTGATGTAAGTTTGTATCTCCTCATGTCTAAGACTGTGTCATCACCGCAGTGATTTAACCCAACTATCTGAAACTGAAGGTCGGTTTTTCAGGAGACTAACAATATTCAGCCTAGATTTATTTGATATTAGGGCTATTACAAACCGTGACAGGGAGAAATGTTTGTTACGACACAATTTATTTTTATATGAGCATCCTTTATACCAAGAGTCATAAAGCATTTTACCGTGATGCATAAGCTAATGGTCCTTGTAGAATGCTGATTTTTCAATGTTTATTTAACTTGTGATGAAAAATTGGTTGTTTTATTTTCTGGCAGGTAACAGCCAACTTTCCAACAACTGTGTTAAAGAAAATCATCCCAGAGGTTAGGAAAGACCATAGACCCGGATCATCACAATTTACCCTTTCTCAGCGCCTCATACAGAACTGAGGAAGTGCAATGCGGTGAAGAGAGGAAAAGGAAGAAAAATTAGGAAGAAGCAACAACAGTCCTCGCCAACAGAGAAAATCTGTCAACCAAGTAATATGTTTTCCTAAAAGAAGTGAAAAACACTCTCCTGTCTTTCCCCAGTAAGTGCACAGCTCCTCAGCTGCTTTCGGTGTAGGGCTGATATGACATTTAAATGATAAAGTAAGACAATTTGAAGTTCACCATATCAAACACAGCAACGGCTCCCCAAGGAACAAGAAAGAAGAATCAATGGCTGTACTGTTGGATGTTTTAGGCCTGTGGTATTATTTTCATAAATTAAATTTATAACTGGCTGGCTTGCTTTCTTTTGCCTTTTTATTGAAGTCAAAACATCATAACTCCCCGTCGAGATGATACTGACAGTTTTCGGATAGACTTGTTGGCTTTCTCTTTTCTTTTAGCCCCAGTCCCTCATCCTAACGCAGAAAATCTGGGAAATGTTTGCTTCCAAGGGAATAAAGTATAGGGTAGGACTCTTTTAAAACCACAGAGAAGTGACTCAGCCAGTCAATGGTAAAGCCTTTATTCTCCAAGGACACAGGTTCAAAATCTGGAATCAGGAGAAAGTCTCATCGGGTCACAGGGCAAGTAACTCAACATCTAAAATGCAGAAAATTCAATGTTTGATTGTGATTCACTTGAGGGTTCCCCCAGTCCTTTGTTAATATAGAGTTCATTTATTCTTTCTCCTTCTCCATCATATTTCATACTCTCTACTCTTGTACCACTGGAAGAGAAGGAGATGAATCCCAGTCAGATTTTTTTTTTTTTGCAATTTATAGAATGCCTGATTTAAAAAAATATTTAAAGCTTTGAAAAGATCAAACATGATGGCAAATGGCAAATGTGACCTTTGGGCAAAGTTAATGGCACAAACAGAGAAGTTTTTGAGAGATGAAATAGTGGAAAGAACACTTCTGAATCACATGGGACTAAGTTCAAATCTTTGTTCAGAAACTAGCTGTGCAACCCTGGACAAGTCACTTATTCTCTTTAACTCCTAGCTTCTCCATCTACGAAATGGAATTAAGAGCTACCTCACAGAGTAATCACAATGATTAAATAAGATGATAACTGAAAGATTCTAGTACGGTGCCTGTACAGTACAATGCCTGCAATGAACAAATGGCCACTGACTCTGCCATTGCTGTTGCCAGGGGTTTAAATAATTACCTCACCCTTTTCCCATCTTCCCTGAGAGTAGATAGTAACACTCAAATAGGACTCACATAGCGGGGGCTGTGGCAAATTTGTTAGCAAGGTGGTGAGTTCCCTTACTCTCTTGCAAGACTGTTCCTCCCGGGTAACTTACCACAAAGGCAAGTTAACCAGGTAATTAACAATGAAGGCTACGACCACTACATGGGTCATGATCAGCATCACCCACAATGAGATATTTATTGTGCTTTTCAAAGGTATCAACTGGATAGAGATAAAATATATTTGTAGGAACCAGAGGTTGTGGTTTTAAATACCTTTCCATATTGATTAATAAGATGACTTCCTGGAAACATATAGAAAAATAAACAAGTCTCTTGAAACTGTTTCAGCTGCATACGTCAGAAAATTAGCTAAGCCATTAAGTGAGAAGAACTAAAAGACCTTAAAGAAGTTGAGAATTAAAGTAGTGTTCAGTCAAGGTACACAGTGCTGAAAAAGTAATTTAGAAAGTGTGGGTGTAACGAAGCCATGATGGATAGTGCTGTACTCCCAGCTGGGTACAGTTGGTGGGGGGGGGGGTTGGAGGAACATGAGGAGGGGAAGGGGGGATCACTGGAACACAGAGAGAAATAGCTATATGGAGGGGGCCATCTGAAAGGAGGTGTAATTGTGGCTAGAGCAATAGATCCAGCCTGGAGTGAACTTGCAAAGAGGGAGCTGGGAGAAAAAAATACTCCAACCTCACTCTCCTCCCTCCTGGTGGTCTTCTGCTAGTACTCCCACTGGCTAAACCCAACCAAAGTCCAGAGTGTAAGAGAGACCTTGGCTGTATTCTGTATGGGTCAACCTCCAGGACAGAGAACAAGGTGAAGGGTATAGAATGGCTCTGGGAGAGCAAATGGAGGATCTTTAGTTTACCCATAGACCCAGGCAACATGAAACCAAGTCCTAAAGTAGGAAGGCACCTAGACCAGACAGTCCTTTAGAACAGGGATTGTGTCTTGCTCACTTTTGTAACCCTGTTGTCCAATAATTGCCCAGCTCAGAATAAGCACTCAACAAATATTTGTTTTAGGAAGAGCAATATTACTTGGGTATTCACTTCAATATTAGATTTTTTTAAAGAAGAACATTTTCAATTTACTACCAAAACTATCAAAGGCTTGTCTCTGCAGAGTCATAGAGAAATATGAAAATAGACAAAGTGACAAAAGTTTGGCATGTGAAGTCAAAACTGTCTTATCTCCAATGAGCTGTGCAAGGCAGCTCTGCACATGAATGCATTCCACAGCAAAGTTTGGCTCCTTCGCAGCAAGTTCAAGTTTAAATCCTATATTAATACTATTGACTGATATAAATGGAGTCCCCACAATTTACCTAAAGCAGAAGTGCTGTCAGGTAAACATTTGGAGGAGTAAATTTAAAGATGAATACAAAAGGGAATAAATCTGCAAATTTAAAGGTAAGACTCCACCATAAAAAATTTAAAGACCTTCTATGTTTTTTCCTATTAAAGTTATCTGTAGTATTTTTACTTTTGATCAGATAATGTTAAAATAGTTGTACCAGGATTAAACTTCCTAAACCTTGGCCATGTTTTTTTTTTTTTTAAGTTTTTATTTAAATTCTAGTTAGTTAACATACAGTGTAACATTAGCTTCAGGTGTACAATACAGCGATTCAACATGTCCATACAACATCCGGTGCTCAACACGACAAGTGCCCTCCTTAATCCCCATCACCTATTTAGTCCACCCCCCCCACCCACCTCCCTTCTGGTAACTATCAGTTTCTTCTGTATAGTTAGGAGTCTGTTTCTTGGCTTGCCTCTTTTTGTCTTTTTTCTCTCTTTGCTCATTTGTTGTGTTTCTTAAATTCCACATGAGTGAAATTGTATGGTATTTGTCTTTCTATGACGGACTTATTTTGCTTAGCAGAATACTCTCTAGCTCCATCCACGTCGTTGCAATTGGCAAGATTTCATTCTTTATGATGACTGAGTGATATTCCATTGTATATATACCATATCTTCTTTATCCATTCATTAATCGACAGACACTTAGGCCATTTCCATAATTTGGCTATTGTAGATAATGCTGCTATAAACATAGGGGTGCACGCATCCCTTTGAATTAGTATTTTTGTATTCTTTGGGTAAATCTTAGTAGTGCAATTGCTGGATCATAGGGTAGTTCTATTTTTAACTTTTCGAGGAACCTCCATATTGTTCTTCAGAGTGGCTGCACCAGTTTGCATTCCCACCAACAGTGTAAAAGGGTTCCCCTTTCTCTGCATCCTTGCCAACATCTGTTGATTCCTGTGTTTTTTATTTTCGCCATTCTGACAGGTACAAGGTGACATCTCACTGCAGTTTTGACTTGCATTTCCCTGATGATGAGTGATGTTGAGCATCTTTTCATGTGTCTGTTGGCCAAAAATGTCTGTTCATGTCTTCTGCCCATTTTTAATTGTAATATTGTTTTTTGGGGGTATTCAGTTTTATATGTTCTTGATATATGTTGGACACTAACCGTTTATCAGATATGTCATTTGGAGATATCTTCTCCCATTCTGTAGGTTGCCTTTCAGTTTTGTTGATTGTTTCCTTTGCTGTACAGAAGCTTTTTATATTGATGTAGTCCCAATAGTTTACTTTTGGTTTTGCTTCCCTTGCCTCAAGACACAGATCTAGAAAGAAGTTGCTGCAGCCTATGTCAAAGAAGTTACTGCCTGTGTTCTCTTCTAGAATATTTATGGTTTCAGGTCTCACATTTGGGTCTTTAATCCATTTTGAACTTATTTTTGTGTGTGGTGTAAAAAAGTGATCCGGTTTCATTCTTTGAAATGTTTCTGCCCAGTTTTCCCAACACCATTTGTTGAAGAGACATTCTTTTTTGATTGCATGTTCTTCCCTGCTTTGTCGAAGATTAGTAGTTGTGGGTCCATTTCTGGGTTTTCTATTCTGTTCCATTAATCTCTGTGTCTATTTTTGTGTTTTTGCTTTAATGGCCATATTTTTATAAAAACTGACTAAAAAGAAAACTTCAGGAACTGTTTTTTTGTTTTGTTTTGTTTTTTTTAAGATTTTATTTTTAAGTAATGTCTGCACCCAATGTGGGGCTCAGACTTCCAACCCCGAGATCAAGAGTCATATGCTCTACCAATTGAGCCAGCCAGGCGCCCCCTTCAGGAACTGTTTAAGTAGGACAAGTGATGTCTGACCACAAGTCAAACATTGGGATGTCATTTAGGACAGTGTATTTCAAACAGTAGCAATATACTTCACATACTAATCTAGTACACACTCAGACATATACTGGGTCACAATGTAAAATGTTTTTCTTAGTGTAGAGAGTGGTCAAACATTTTGAAATACACTGCTTTAAACGCCAATATGGCATTTGCCTGCTTAAAACATGCCTTAATATATGATAGTTAATCAGTACTACTGATACATACGTATTCTCTATTTACCCATCCATCTAAAACAAATACTGTGTCTTTCTATGTGTCATGCATACTGATAAGTTGTATTCTTTTGTCATCTGATTTTTGCTTTTTAAAAAAAGTGCTGACTGCCACCTACTAAATTAATTTCAAGACCCACTAATGGGTAGAGACCTACAGTTTTAAAAGGCTTGATTTGGTTTAGCTCATATATAAGTGCCAATTGTAGAAAATAAGAAAACGCAAGCCTGCCTAAAAATAGAAATGATGGGGACTGAATAAACTAAGGAGAAAAACAAGCAGTAATTTATCCAGAGCCTATGGAGATGGCTGGGCCCATTTTATATTGAGTTGAGAGAGAGAGCAGAAACAATCTATTAATTCAGTCCCATACATCAATTTTTTCCCCATTAATTCAATCATTCATTCCATAAACTTTGAGTTCCTACTCTGTGTTGTATAGAGATAAAAGACACAAGTTCTTATGCTCTCTAGAAGTTCACAATCTGGGAAGATGGAGACACATATGGAGATAATTACTCTACGGATGACCACAGTTACTCTAGATGTATAGGGTGCCAAGGAAACAAGAGGCTGTGGGATCAGCCCAACTGGGAAAGTCAGGTACACTGCCCAGAGAAGACCATGCTGAAGACATGCTAGGTATCTTCAAAAACCTGCCCAGCTTGCATTTCACGGCTATAGTCACAGTAACCCAGCTCTGAGTCTTTATTCTGCCTTTTATTATCTCCGTGACTTTGAACAACCTTCGGAGCCCCCGTCTTTCCACCTGTAAAATGAAAGAGTAATGACACACACCTAGCAGGGTTATGGTAAGGATTAAGCAGGATCACATTCAATAAGGTGCCTAGCACAACACCAAGAGTCCAACACATGCTCACCGCTATTATCACTATCATTGTCAACATGAAGATCATCATTCTTTTTTCTTCTCAAAGTTGGTAGCGAGAACTCCCTTGCAAAATGGTATCCTGAATACTCAGACTTTGAGGCTGGGTCCCCTGAACTTGTAACAAGCATGGTAGATGCCCATGCTGGGACAGAGACCACAGCCTGAAGTTGTTAGAGAAGAAGGAAGTGGAATAAAGTCTCCATCTTTCATGATGCACTTTGGCTCTGGAGTTCTTTTCCTGAGTTTTAATACTGTTGTCTGAAGTGTTTAATTGTGTAATTTAAAATATTTTGATGTTTTTGAGGCTTAAGGGCACAGGATATAATTACTTTGAGGTGAAACAGAAAATATGGCGTGCAGAGCTATCATATCCAAAGTCTGCCATGGGCAACCGCCAGGGAAGAAACTACTTAAATAGAAAATACAGCTTATTAAAGTTGCACTAAGATTCAAATGATAACTGATCACTCATCACTATGTGTTTGGCATAGTTAGAGAATTCTATGGAGGGTATGAACTACCAGCAGATACAGAGTCTCATAAAGAACAGTTTTATAGGTGAGAAGAAAAAAGCAGAACCAGATTAAATAAGACAATGATCCATCTTGACTGTCAAGATTCAATTTCCACTTCCAGTTTTCCTAAGTTAGATCTTTTTATGCTATGATCTTACTTCAATAGATAAGACATTCAGATAAAATGATCACTAATATTACTTCTACTCATCCTACTCAAAGCCCACAGAAGCCTAACCCAACCACCACAAAATCTGCTACCATTCCTTCTCCTATTCATTGACCCAAGGAGCTTAAACAAAATCAGAAATTCTGAGTCTCCCACCAGGTGACTGGATCTAAAAAAAAAAAAAAAATTCAAACACATTATCAGGCTGTTTCCATTGAGAATGATTTCAGTGATATGAAGAAGAAAAGTAAATGCTCTTTAAAAGACTCCATTTCTATATTAAATCAAATAAATAAAAGATAACAGGATACTGGTTAGGGTTATAATCTTGTATTGCTTAGAGCAATTGCTAATGCAAATGAAAAATAATGAAGTCAGCCCCATTTAGCAATTGTCTTTGACAGTAATGCCAACTCTTGGAAACCCTCAGTGATCAAACTTCAGATGCAATAGTGAGGCTTGGTTCTGCAGTGTCTCATTTACTTGTTGAAATCAAAGACTGGCTTGTTCCTTGACAGATGGAGCCAGAGGACCAATGATCAAAAGGAAATTAATGAGAAAGGGACTTCTTAGTAAATCGTGGACAAAAAACTTAGCAAAATGTATCACTGAGACTTTTTCAAGTCGTGTGATTTCTAATAAAATGACCAATCAGCAGCTTCCATTTGTCTCAAGTTTTATGCTTAAAACATCATGGCACAAAGACAAACAACCCAATTAAAAAATGGGCAAAAGATGTGACATGTCTCCAAAGAAGATATATAAATGGCCAACGAGCGCATGAAAAGATGCTCAATCTCATTAATCATTATGGACATGCAAATGAACCTATGGTGAGATGTCACCTCACATAGCTTAGGATGGCTATTAAAAAAACAACAACAACAAAGCAAAGAAAAATAACAAATGTTGGCAAGGATATAGAGATATTGGAACCCTCATACATTGCTAGTAGGAATGTACAATACTGCAGTCACTGTAGAAAATGATTTGGCAGTTCTTCAGTAAGTTAAACATAGAATCATCATATGACCTAGCAATTCCACTCCTAGGTGTATATACCCCAAAGAATTGAAAACTGATGTTCAAGAAAAGAAATCTTCAAAAAAAAAAAATGTTCACAGCAGCACTGTTCACCATAGCCAAAAGCTGAAAACAATTCAAATGTCCATCAACTGATGAATGGATGCACAAAATATGGTAGATTATTCAGCCATAAAAAGGAATGAAGCACTCATACATGCTAAAACATGGATGAATCTTGAACACAACACGTTAAATGAAAAAGAGCCTAGACACAAAAGGCCACATACAGCATGATCCTATTTATACGAAATATCCAGAATAAGCAAATTCGCAGAGATAGAAAACAGATAGTAAGTGATTGCAGGGGCTGGGGGAGGGCGAATAGGGAGTAACCATGTAATGGGAATGGCTTTTCCTTTGGGGTGATGAAATGGTCTAAAACTAGATAGTAGTGATGGTTGCACAATACTGTAAATCTACTCAACAGCAGTGGATTGCACACTTTAAAATGGTTACAATGGTAAATTTTATGCAATGTCTATTTTAACACACACACACACACACACACTTCATGGCAATTTCAGAAGTTTTATATAGAATTGAGGGAAGTGCTTAGGGGTAGCAACATATCTGAAAGGGCTCTAGAAGCTTTGCATCAACATTGTGTTTGCTGAGCATGAATATGGTTTTCCTTTAGACTGGATATTTACTTAGGCTGGCTAAGAGTAAGAGACTGATGGAGATCAAGGAAGGCGGAAACTTACTGGAACCATCCCATAGCATCACCAATATTAGAACATCTTACAGAAGTGGCCAGTTTTTACCATTTTAAAGTAATCAATATGAGATACTATTCCTTATAGTGGACGCACAGAAAACAGACTTTGTGTACTCAACAAAGTTCACATTTTGTTATCTATATTTACTTAAATGAACATAGCCTATAATTTCTGCTCCCAGGGTCACCACTTTTCTCCCCTGCAATACAGAAACACTGCTAATTTTCTTCTCCACTCCTCTGGTACTTTTTATTGTTTTGAGTAGCAATAGGGAGCAAGCATTTTTACATAAATGTAATAAGCTACTCCCCTCAGCAGCCCACAATCAATTCCATTCTATCCCCACATTTCTCTATTAGACAGTGATGCCTTATCGTCTAAGGACACTATTTTAATTTGTCAGCCCATCTTGAATCAAAGTTTCAAAACAAGCAAATGGAAGGAACCAAATTTCTCAGCTGATGACTCACAGGTTGTTTCTGTACAACTTAAGCATAGGTATGTGCACTCCCAGGGATACTTACCAACATGTTAGGAGGTATATAAATCCCAGAAATAATACAGTACATCTTTCTAAACTGTCAGTTTCACTCCATGATAAGGGATCGAACAACATTACTTTTATATTAAAACAGATACATTGCGGAGCAAGATGCAAGATCCACGTGTATTTTTAAGATTATACAAGACTTAAAAAGAAATTGCTCACTAGCTTCCAGCTTCTGAAGGGGCAAGTTCATTTCCCCCTGCCTTTGGGAATATGTAAAAGCACTTTGTAAAATGCAGCAGACCGTACAAATCTGCAACAATGGAGCACTGGGCATGCCAGCGGAAAAGTACGAGGGCCCCCTCTAATACCACACTGAGGAGTCACAATCTTGTTGCAGAATTGTATTGTGCTTTAGAGTAAGTTCACAAAGTGTTTTTACATATATAATTGATTCAATCCTTATGATGTCCCTGTGAGGTTTTTTATTTTCTAGAGAAAGGTAAGGTGGCTCTGAAAACTTAAGCATTTTCGTTTATAGGGTTAGTAACAGTCAGACTAAAAATCCAAGATACTCTAAAAGGCAAAGCAAAATGCCGAGCTAAGAGAGAGAGATGCAATATTGACTCAAAGTCTGTACTTAGAGAATCCTCATGCAACTGCGCTCCTCCCCCAGGGAGGTGGCAAAGAGTTCTCTAGTGTAACTGAAAAAAAGAGAACAGTGGCCACAATGGAAAGTGGGGATGAAACCTTGTGCCTGAAGACCCTGCATGTGCACACTGAATGGGGAGAGCCTCAGCATCCTGGCAACCACACTGCATTCCCAGGAGATTGGGGTGTTTCCTGGAGACATTAAGTATCTCCCTAAAGTAAAACCTGCATATACAAAATTAGGAGTCCTCCAAAAAAGCTGGCTCAGCAAAACCAAGCTACAGTGAATACAAAACCCTCCATGCAGCATCCAACTTTCAATCAGCCTTTATTCTTTGCATCATTCTTAAATATAAATCAACAGCAGAGTTTGCCATAAATTGAGGAAAGCTTACAAAATACAAGCCAAAAATTAAAATGAACAGAAAAAAGGAAATAATAAAAAATATGTTCCTACACATATATAATATGTATACCTAGTATGAGATTGACAGAAGTTCCAGAAAGAGAACTAAAAAAAAAAAAAATGGATAGTATGAAATGATCAAAGAAATAATTCAAGAAAATTTCCCAGAGCAGAAGAACAAATTGGAGTCTCCATATTCCAACTGCTTGCTGAAGCCTAGTACAATCCACTTGAAAAATACCCAAATGTGAGTTTATCACATTAACATATCATAAATCCAGAGATGAATAGACATTTTAACAGTTTCTAATCAGAAAAAAACAGGTTAGGTGCAAAGAGTAAAAAATCAAAATAGCATCAGACCTCCCAACTAGAAAATGATGGAAAAATTCCTTCAAAACTCTAAGAGAAAGGACTTCCCAGCAAAACTACCAATCCAGTGTGAGGGGAGAATGAGGACTGTTCCAGACAAAAATGCAAACTTATCTTTTTAACCCACCCTTTCTTAGGAAGCTTCTGGAAGATGTAATCTAACAAAATGAGGGCATTAACCGAGAAAGAGGAAGAAAAGGATCCGGGAACTAGAAGTCCAGCCACAAATGTTATGTGGGGATCTTGTAATAACAACCGCACAGCCTGGCCAGATGTGGCAGAATGCTTGAATCCTAGGGGGGGAATTGACGTGCATGTGGAAATGTCGACGGATTGTTTAGAAAAAACTGTGTAAGTAAAAATAAGGGGAATGAAAGTCATTCAAAAAAAGTTTTTCAGGAAAAGAAACGTAACCATCGCATACTTCTTGGCTTTGCAATGAATAACAGTCATACAGTTTTAAGTAGTGAACTTTTGCATTAACTGAAAATTACGATAAAGCTGTACTGGAAGAATGGGTAAAGAATGTATGTGGGGACACGAGGGCGATGAATTCTCAACTGTCAGCCCAGGAATTTCATAGCAAATGTCTAAACTGGAGACAGCAGAGAAGCATATGTATGTTACCTAGAAACATGGATATAAAGAGCGTCATCTAAAGGCGTATGAAGAGCTTGCTTCTACAGGTAAGAATGAGGAGTGGGGAGGGGTGGATGGTCTGCTATTTTTAAGCAGATTTTTAAGTATATGCCTGACTTATTTTCACAAAAACTTAATTTAAAAAAAGAACTCCATTCTGTCCAATATTAGAGAATTAAAAAAATTTTGATATAACCAAATGCTACACAGCCATCAAATACCATATCACAAAATATCTGTACCCAAAGGAAAGAAGGTTCATGATATATTGTTGGGGGGGGGAATAAGATCAGGTTACAGCAGTATTATACTGTATGATCCGATTTTTGTAAAACACACACACACACACACACACACACACACACACAGTGCATATATATACTGGGTATAAAAATAAATGGTCTTTACCTGCAAACAACTTCAGGTCCAGTACAGAGGTACACATATAATAAGCTGATCGTTTTCTATGATGTGTCTGTCAGTAAGATGCAGGGTTCTCAAACTTGAGTATGCATCAGAATCACACGGAGAGCTAGCTTGTTTCAACAAAGATCGCAGGGCCCAATGCCAGATCTGATTAACAAGTCTAGGGGGAGGCAAGGATTTATATTTCTAACATGTTACTGGAACATGCTGATGCCACTGGTCTGGGATTACACTTTGGATACCATGGAGATTGTTGTAAGCAGAGTTTTCTGACATACTAGGCCCAGCAAAGGCATCAGGGAAGGCTTTCCGGAGGAGACACTCCCATCACAGCCGAAATGGTTCTCAGTAATCTCTGAAGTTCTGACCAAGGCGGAAAACCATTTTCAAATGCTAACAGAGCTTAATGGGAATGCTGGATTTACCAATGATAAGATTGTATATACTAAGTAGAAACAGCACATTTCCTTGCTTTGAATTAGAATTCTCTAGTCAATACTGGTAATTTCAGACAACTCAGCATCTCTGCTTGGCATTTTTATATGTCTTTGACAACATGAAGAAATGAAAAAATGATTGCTTAAGAATTATAGTCTGATGTCCAAAATTTTCTGAGCAAGGGATGACTGGGAGAGGCCCACAAAAGTTTGGGGTCCTTGATAATGAAAGAAAGGGAGTTCCAATATGGTCTAATAAAGCAGAGGACGTAAGACTTGCCTTGGCTGGTTCAGTCACCCACAACTGCTGCCTGCTGGGACTCTGCTCACTATAGATGCTGTTCCTCAGTTCGTTTCTCCAGAGAAGAGGGAACGGTGGAAAATGGAGGAGGACTAACATTAGTGACTCCCTACCAGAGCCCAGACACTATTCCATGCACTTGATAGGCCCCTGCAAAGGTAGGGGCGTCCCTAAGTGGGTAGGATGGTAAGGCCTCATCAGAAAAACTAATCTCTGCTCTCATGTTGGCCAGCTAATTTTTCCTCATTGATTTTTTTCACATTTGTTTCCCTCCCCATCCAAAGGACAAAAATAAAGGAGACTTACAATGTAAAATCCAAACAGTATAAAATACATTACATAGAAAGTCATCTACTGAGCACTGACTAGTTGAAGGCACTGTGTGGAGCAGTACCTGGGGTAGACGGATGAGCCAGTCATCTTCCAGGG
The DNA here is from genome assembly GCF_017311325.1 of Ursus maritimus. NCBI lineage: Eukaryota > Metazoa > Chordata > Mammalia > Carnivora > Ursidae > Ursus > Ursus maritimus. The sequence continues at coordinate 41,466,980 of NW_024423564.1, forward strand.
CATAAGCACTTGCCCACGAGGAAGCAGGTCATTGGTGGGAATACCACCACCTGCACTCAAAGTGCATAAGCAGAGGCTGAATGATGACATGTTTTTGATTTGGGAATCCATAGCCTGGCTTCTCATGACTGTTCTGTCACTCACTAGCTGGGTGGCCTTGACTAAGCTTTTTCTTTATCCATCACCAGGAGACAGAAAGACCACCTCTCTTTACATCACAGGGTGGATGTAGAAATCCAATGACATCAAAACCAAAAAAACATACATTGGAAAATAAAGGGTCTATGCAAATGTATGGTAACATTATTGCCATTGTTATCTGCCAGGGATTTTCAAGATTCGAATGACATCCAAGGCTGTTCATGAGCTGGTTCTCGAAAGCTTCTCCAGTTTCACTACAATGTTTCATGAACTTGCCTGTCTTTAACCGGACCGCATCTTAGCACAGTAGGTGTCCAGAATTGGTATTGAATAAAAATTGTTAAATAAAGGGTAAAAAAATGTTGCATAAGCTGTCTGGGAGAATTGGGGAACATGTTTCAAGCATGCAGGAAGTTTCCTTCCTCAGCCTCAGAAAAATAAAGAATCTAAATACCCCTTCATCTAACTCTAAGGCTCTATAATCAGATCTGTTTTTATAGAGACGAATACTGAAGAGGGTTGCCACGCTACTAGCTGTCAGTTGACTCACTGGTAGAGAAAAGCTCTACGTGTGAATACAATGAAATCTGCAGTTGGCCAAGCCCATCATAAATGAGAAGCTAACCTTCCTTCTCTAGAAGGGCGTCAACTTCTTTGCTTCTGATTCTGTAAAAAAAAAAAGTCAATTCCATATACCTGAAGCATTGGGCTCAACTACTCTAATAAAACTACTTTAATGAAAATTTGTGTTGAAAAATAATTGGAAACACTATTTTCTATACTTGCATAATTGTTAATATGCCAAATCATACCTATTATAGAGTCTCCTAGAGAGAGAGAGTAAACAACATTTATGTGAAATATAGTTCTCTTGCCATCTCTCTGGGGTGGAAGCCTGACCTCTTTGTAATGCACAAGGCAAGATCAGAAGGCTATTTTCTATCATAATATCTTCATTTTCAAATCATTTTGTTTTAAAATTCATAGAATAATTTTTACAGAGCATCAGACTATGCTTTAAATTAAACTTGGCAAGGCCCAAAAAAGCTAAACCACAATCGCCCTCACACTTTGGCCAAAGCTACTCAAAATAGAAAAAGAAGATTCTTTTTGGTATAGGGATTCTTGGTGGGTGTGGGGCACAAAGGAGAAAGGTGTTTAGGAACTACAGAGGGCCATGAGTTAGTTCTCTGCACTGGTTAGCAATGCTGAGAAGAAGTCCTGCCTTGTCCTCTGCAACAGAATCTTGCAGACAGGAGGCAGAACCCTTCCAATTTTAGGCTGAATGAACTGATAGAGTCATCACTCTTTAAGGCCAAGTTGGAGCACACTGCCTTAACTTGTCCCAGGAACTGTTTGAATTAACAATGACAGGTCTGCCTTTGGCTTTGGTTTGGCCAAGACTCTTGGATCTTATAATTAAAAGGTATACACCAGTAAATGTGTTGGAATAAAACCAAGTCGGTGCTCTTAAGACTTCAGAAATTAAGATTTCAAGGAGGAGAGATCTTGACTAATCATAATTAATGATACTAGAGATGTTAGAGATTTCAGAAGGAAGTTACAGAAAGCCAGTAATTTAAGGAGAAAAAAGAAAAGATCTTAAACATAGTAGGAGCCTATTTTGTTATTCCTTATCAGTCCTCTGTGGGGAAAAAAAATGAGGACTGAATTTCCCCAGGAGTCTGATGAAAGATAAATAGCCAAGTTGTTTCCACTCAAATTTTTGAGTCTTAAACTCATTAAAGAAATACATATTTGGGTAAAAGCCAAAAGAGGGGTCCTAAAAGGAGCAGTGTATCAAGATATCCACTGAGTCAGGATCCCTGCTGCGTGGCATGAGAATAATGCCAGGATGGGTGCAAGTCAGGGGTTCTCATCAGATAACAAATCTGTTGTTGAGAACAGGCGGAAAAAACAGAAGTGCGTTCTTGGTTGATTGGGCAAAAAGCAGATAGCTTTTTTTTCCCTAGCCCACACCATGGCTCACTAAAGCCTGAGATGAGTTCTATCACAACACAGATAGACTGCTTCTGAGCAGTGTATGCAGTAAAACCAACCCAGGCAACTCTGAACCATGTCATGCTAATGAGAACAGTCGGTGATGGGGATATTCCAAAACAAAGCAAAATCAGAAAATCACTTATTTTTGGTTACAGAATATAGCATATTATTTGCGAAGTATCAGCTTTACCTTTGTGTTTGTGTTTTGCTTATGGAGATGTGAAAATTAGTGTGGAGTCTCTAGCATACATATCTGGTAGAGGAGACAATTGGGGTAGGAGAAATAAATCAGCTTGGACTGCAGAATTTCTGCAGATTCCAGGTGGCAAATTTAGAACCAATTAATCATTAGATCATAAAGGACAGTGGCCATCAATTCATTTTACGGAAGGGAAAACTACAACTGATGTTACTCCACCTACCCCAGGACACACAGGTAGAGGTCCCAGTCCCTCGCTTCTGACTCAGAGGTTCTACCCACTTGGTCACACTGTTTATTCTACCTACCTGGATATTAGTACTTACACAGAGTGGACTGGAAGGACACAAATGGGGTGACAAAAGATTCTAATAAGTTGATAAGTGAGAGAACATCAAAGGGTTGTTTAGAGAAATTATGCTTTGAAGACTGAGACTGACGTCAAGGGAAGCTTACCTTTGTAAGGTATGTCCTTGGCCAGAGAAAGAATCATACTTGGTGAAAAACGATGGCATTTGTCTCAATGTGAATTTTTTTAGCTTTTCACACAGTATTTCCTACTAATATTTTTTGGGTGCTCTCAGTATAGGACAGCCAAGCGTGTGGGCTCCAGAATCAATTCTGGGTTTGAATCCTGCTTTGAGTACCGCTCCCCCCCCCCC
>NW_024423564.1:41470016-41869591 GCF_017311325.1 Ursus maritimus
TCCCCCCCCCCCCCCCCCCCCCCCCCGTTCCTTCCCCTGTAGCTTAGGCTAAAATTAACATAATCTCTCTGAGGCTCACTTTTTTTTCACCTATAAAACAAAGATAATAATTGTACCTGCCTCATAGGGTTCCTGAGATGATCACATGAGAAAAAATATATAATACATGGGCCAGGGCCTGGCATACAGTAAGGGTTTAAGAAATGATATTTATTATTATTAAAATAATAATTATAGGTGCATACACACTTGTTCAATCTTTTAAGTTGAGCAAAGCCACATTCTCTCATATTTCCTTATGGTCTGATACCCATATTGCTTTTTCTTTCTTTTTCTACTCACTGGCTCCTGAAAAAAGGTCTATCTTTTATCTTATTTTCTCTGCCGAGTTACTGCCAGACAGGGACTCTCATGATAAAAAACAAGTTTAAAACTTCCATTCACTTTAAATAGTGAGTCATAAAATTAATTAATTATAATATATGAGGCTATCATGTTCCTGGGTAGTTTGAAAGTAAAAATCTAAAACAGAATTTGATGAAGAACATTATGATTTTGTCAAGTACAATTCTATTTTCTAGAGAAGGGAAAGGATATTCCTGTAGTGGATATTCTGCCCTTGGTCAGGTCTCCGCTTTCAAATCCTGGTTCTTGTAGCCTTCCCATGGAAGGCATGTCCCCAGTCTGGCCCCATCATCTCCAACTTGGGCTGTAGCAATAACCAGTTAGTAACTCTAACTGGGCTCTTTGGCTACTTTTTTTTTTTTTTTTTTTTACAAAACATCTTTTTTTGTCACAAAGCTCACTTTTTGAAAATATAAACATCCAGGTCCAAATTTCCTGACTGGATATACAAAGCTCTCTCTAATCTGGTGCCTAAGCACATTTCCAGGACTTCTTCTCAACATTTTCCATTAAAAGAAAGTTCTACCAACACCGAATTCCTTCAGCACACATCACACTTTCAATGCCTTTGTGTTTTTTACTCAGGCTGTTACCTCTGCCAGGGAAATCTTTTCATCTTTCCTCCTAAAAATCTGGAATATCCTTTGTAAAACAAATCTTATGTAGATTCTATTGAGCACATACTTGGTGCCAAGGAGAGTTGTAAGCACTTACAACATACAAACTAGTTCAGCATCCACTAAGTCCTAGAAGGGGGTATTATTATCATCTCTACAGAAGAGAAAAGTGAGGCACACAGAGGTTAAGTAATGTGTCCAGAGTCGCATTGCTGGTAAGTAGATGCTACTTCTGATCTATCAGAATTAATTCTGTCCTCTTTTCTATCACAGGATCTTGTTTATATGACCATTTTGGTACTTGTTGGAGTCTGGTGTGTTATAAGCTCCTTTTCTTATTTACCTTTGAATACTCAGTCACTATACTTTACATTTAATTAGCACTTAACTAAAGGTTACTAACTGCATGAATCCTGATACGGAAAATACAGCTACATCTGTACAGATTTTCCTAACATTATGTATGCTATTGTGTCTTTATTTGGTTGCAAAAATAGGTTTAGTGTCAACTGAAAAGAAAATAAGAGTGGGTAGATGAGAGAACATAAAGAGTTGCAGAGATGGTATACTTCTGTAAAAGTACATGCTTCAACCTACAGCAATAACCAAATGCCTTACACACTCCTAAATTCTGAAGAGTTACTGAAGCATAGAAGGAGAATTGAAAACATAAAGCATAGCTTTTCAAAGCCCCAAACCTTTTTAAACAAACTTCCTTTTTTCATTTCTAAACATTAGGTTTTATTTTAAGCTATACATATTAGGGAGAGTTAAGAGTCTCTTGAAACAGCTTAGTTTAGTTTTGACAGTAACTCTTCCACAAGGACTCTTCACTACACCATTTCTCCAGGACTCACTTTTCCCCTTAGCTGTCACAGGAAAACCAATGATAGATGACATTTCATCTCTCCCTTGGATATCACTTATCTGGACCAATAATTTAGGTGAACAGTTACCAGGGGAAGATTCCTATGGCAGAGTTACTACGTCACTATGCAAAACCTTCAGACATTTCCAAAGACAACATCTTAGTATCCACTTCAGCCTTCAAGAAAGGTATATAACGATGATGAAAAACTGAGTCCTTATTTCAAAGAAGAAAAAGTGAACTGTAGACATTCAGCTCCTCATACCACTACTTCTCTGATTTCCAAGTTAAAAGGTATTAAGCATGGTGTTGCAGATAAAAAGAGAATAAAATTGCCTGTTGCTCTCAAGAAAGCTCACATTCTAGATGGTTAGGAAGACATTTACTCAAATAGCTACTCCATTCTATAACCTGGCCACAAGTCTGAGAGCCCAGAGGAAAGAAGGAACCATCCTGTGTAGACATGGGCATAGCAGGGAGGGTTGGTGGAGGAGGTCCCACTTTTGTGCCTCAAGAAAGCTGGAGATTTAGCCTGGTAGACAAGTATGGAGGAGGTAAGGTGAAAACTAGAACTACAGATAGAATGAAATGCAATAATGAGCATAAAGGCAAGAAGAGAAACTTAAAATATTGTATTGTTGGAGCATGGGGTATTTAATGATATAAAAGGAGGAGAGAAAGAGGAAGAGAGAGGATAAAAAGATTCTGTCCTACTTCAAGGAGGGAAGGCAGAGGCTATACCCATGAATCTCATGCAAAAATATGAAGGAAAAAATCAGAAGTCTATAGGAATTAAATGCAATTAAATGACTTACTAGGAAGTCAGAATATGTTGTTTGATAACATTGCATTTATGATGTCAGCACTATTTAAGGAAAATCATAAGGCCTTCCTAACTGGACCACAAGTCATCGGTATCTGAAAAATTAGGATCAAGGTTTGGTTCAGAAATTTAGCAGATAAAATATTTTAGGAAAAATAAGTTTAGATTAGGCCTTTGTCACACCTCAAATACTCAGGTCTGTTTTATTTGAACATTAGTTTGGTTTTTTAAAAAAGATTTTATTTATTTATTTCAGAGAGAATGAGAGAAAGAGAGCGAACAAAAGGAGAGGGAGAAGCAGGCTCCCTGAGCAGGGAGACTGATGCGGGGCTCGATCCCAGGACCCTGGGATCATGACCCGAGCTGAAGGCAGACGCTCAACCAACTGAGCCATCCAGGTGCCCCAACATTAGTTTTTTCTTTAAATAAATGTTTATTGAGAACCTATTATTTATCAAGTAAATTCTTAGAACTGATTTTAAGAGATTGAGAAAACACAAAAATGAAAAAAGTTCAAATGAAACTAAATAATTGATCTTATTATCAGTAAAATTTTATGATTCAGTAAGTTTAAAAAGCTTAATTGGACACTAAGAGTAAACCAAGGAAATATTGATTAGAGAACAAATTCACCTTGGAGAGCAGAAAAGCACATCTGATTATGAGAATAAACAGACAATCGAAAATCTTGCTGAATAGGGTTGCTGGCAGGCAATGATGTCAAACCTAACAGAGCTACTCAAATGGGGAGTCCTGTGCTTCAGAGAATGGGTTATGAGTCATCACCTTGAGAGAGCCAAGGAAGCTGGACCCAAAAAATCAACCTCCAAGGGTGGGTCCTCTCTTCTCTTAGGTGGGGCTTTTGCTTTCTCATTCACACTTAATTTTATAAAATATATTTCCTTCGAGGATGTGAAGACTTAAGGAAAAAATTAAAGGAACCAAGAAGAAGCTTCTGCTCATTTTGTGGTATGGCACCTTCTATTGGTATGGGTGCACGAAATCACATGGGATTATGGGTAAAAAGGAGCTTAAGAATCCTGTGTGACAACAGTAAGATGAGGTCGGCCAGGTGCACTGCAACTTCTCTGGTCAGAATGAGTGTCCACTTCCCTTATACCATCTGGATTGAGGACTGCTAGAGTATGTAATGTTTCAGTTCCTAAAAATGATGATGCCATAATCAATAGTTGTTTCCATTTTCAAAATGGGGATAGTTTTTAAAATTAAAAAAGAAATCCTCCATATGTTATATATCATCTTAGACAAAAATAAATTTGACTGTATGTAACATCTCTATGTCTCAATTCCTTATCTGTGTGTGTGTGTGTGCATATGTGTGTGGGGGTGAGTCATATTTTTCCTCATTAAGTTATTGTAAGGATTAAATGAGATCATGTAAGGAAAATAATTGCTACTAATGATGTACTATATGTTGGCTAATTGAATTTAAATTAAAAAAAAAGAAAAGAATTGGCATGGGGTCAGGTAAAAACCAAGGATTTGTTAGATTATTTTTTAAAAAAGAAGAAAAAGGAGGCCTCACATTTATATACCCACTATATTTTTGGGTAAGAGTTTATTTCCAATATTTAATATATTAAATAAAATGGCTGATACACCACAATCATATAAAAGGGAAACGCTGACCCTGATTTCTTAGGAATTACACATTCTTCAGTAAATGAAAACATTGTGACTGAGGATACCTCAATATTAAGACTGGTTAACTCATTCGAAAACAAAGCAACATCCCTCTAGGCTTAAATTCACAACACATAGCCTTAATGACCAGCCGTTTCCCAAATGTGATATTCTGATGGACTTCTCCGTCCTTCAGGAATTACCGCCACACTCAATCAGTTATCCTTTAATCTAGCTTAGAACTCAGTCTCATTTGATTATCAGTAGTCTGAGCTTAAGTGAGTTTAGAAAATTGCATATTGACAAAGAAAATGTATGCTTTTTGCAGTCGAACACTCTAATGCAAAGGCACTGGGTTACAAATTCCATTCAAAGGAGTTTTTAAAATGAATATAGTAATTTTGGTTTTCACTCCATGTAAGGAGCTTTAGAAGAGAATGAGCATAAGGCAATAGGTCTATTTTCTATTGATTTTCTCTATGATTTGTAGATATTTCACCATCAACCAAAAATAATTTACCAAAACAAAACATGAATCCATCAAAATTAACATAATCTTGAAATTACACTGAAATACTAACCTGAATCCTAGGAAACTACTTTTGCAGGAAGGAAAAAAAAATTAATTTTAGGAGAATTATAGTTAAGTCTTTTTAGATTTGACCAGACAACAGAATCCAAGGAGAGTATCATTCAGCATAGTGCAGTTCACCTTTTTAGATTTCTTAAATTATTTACCCAGCATTGAGGACAATCATATCTATGAGCTATCATTCAAACATGGGAATTCAAACATTATTCAAGTCAAATCTCTAACTTACCTTAACCATTGCTCTAACAACTGAATAAGAATGTTCCTTATTTCTGAAAGAGGAGATACTAGATTTTTCTCTCCATGTACTACATGCACATATTTTAAAAATTTGTCTTCCTATATATATATATATAAGCTAATATATAAGCTAATAATAACAGTTATAATACCTTTCATTTTATATATATTCTCAAATTGTCTTTAGATTCATATTCTTGATATTTTCAATCAACTTTCTGGTGCATATTTTTAATATCTCTAACCTATATACTTTTTGAATATTGAATATATGAATTATTAACTCAACTTTATAGATAAGGAGAATGAGATATTGAAAAACTAAGTGACTAAGAGTACTGAATATGAATTACCGAAATATAAAATGGCAATGAAAAGTTATCTTCCAGTGACAGCTCATAATATCCAACTGTACCCATATATCAGTTCATTGTAGTGAATTCAATACAAAGACAATTCTGTTCATTTGATAATAAAAAATGGTTTAATAGAACTTTAACTTTTCTTTGCACTGTATCCGTAAATAGCTACCTCTTCTAAAATTCTTTTTTATAATCTTGCTTTGCATTTATTTGTGAACATGTCTGCACCCCTCACCAGAAGTACTTTCAGGAAATTTCTGTTATTCATCGTTGCAGAGTGTTTAGCATATAGTGGGTGTAGTAGGTGTTCAATAAATGCTTGTTGCAAAAATAAATGAAATGCTGATTTGTCATACTACGTGGGTTGATTCCTTAGGAGAGAAATCCGCATTTAGTGGACAGCCTAAAGACCAAAGTATTTAGAATATGACACTTCATAGTCCTGAAATCCATGCCTAGGTTCATATGTATACAATAAGTGACAAAATCTTACTGACATGTAAAAAGGGGTCTGCTCTCTGGCCAAAGTTCATTACCTCCATCTCTGACTCCTACCACCTTGGTTTCTGGTGACCTGCTATGGTTTGCTCTTTGAGATTGTTATCTGTGAGGAGTGAACAAAGAGCAACACTTGTCATGCAACTTAAATGAGCATGCGGTAATCAATAAGAGCAATCAATAAGAATGCTAAAATAAATAAATGAATGAATAAATTAGATAAAAATTAAAAAAAATTTTTAAACTTCTGAATCACAGCATGATACTGTTGAATGAACAAGCCTCATCACGTCTCACCGCTATCTGCTATCATCAGCAGCTTTCAAAAATATTGGGCAAAGGGTCCTCGATTTCCTAAGGCAGTCAGTGTTACTTCCCTGCATTTCTTACACTTAGGAACAACTGGCAGCAAGAGCCTGGCTTTGGGGATTCAACAGAAGTGACCCGTGACTTGCGGTCTTATAGACGGCTGCTAACCATCAGCTCTTTTCTACACTCCCCGTGGACTACTGTCCATCTCCAGCTCAGCCAGCCATTTTGTCACGCTTGGTGGTGAAGACAGACAAGGAAAAGGAGGTTTGATGGAGAGCTAGAAGCAAGACCCAAAGCCGAGCACTCATTAAGATATTTTTCTTTGCCAAATGGAAATGGTTTTATTGCTTTTTCTTTCTTACTATAAATATTTGCACATATGTGCCATGAAACAATTTCAGAAAATATAGACTGTTATAATGAAGAAAACAGAAATCATGCACAACCCCACCACCCACTCTGCTATCTATCCTTTTGGTCTTTAAAACACACTTCACATTCACATTATAAAACATGACAGAAAGGAAAACCTGGAATAAGAGTGAGGATAAAATCTCTTTCTCTCATACAGCTAAAGAAAAAAGAATTTAAGGAAAAATAAAATCAAAACAAGAACAAAACTTAATAAGAATGGCAAGTGTTACCAGCCATCCAGAAGATACACAGAACAGAGAAAGCTTTCAAAAGGAAGAAGAAAAGAAAGTGATCAAACCACCCTGTCTCAAAAAACCATGGCACTGAAAAGCATCAGTAGCAGAAGCATGAGCTCTGAGGCAGAACAAAGAGGTGCAGAGAGAACAGAGCGAGCAGGTACAAGGAGGAGAGAGAAAAGAACAAGCAAAGAGGGAGAGGGCAGCTGGAATGGCCACAGGACGAAAAGCAACATAAGAACGAAGATGCCCCTTACCCCTTATTTCACCCTGGAAGACCACCTCTGTAAGTCTGTGGACTGCTCGATTTCTTTGCTTTATTTTTGTTAAACAATCAAAATAGTTAAGGGTGGGACAGATGAAAGAAAAGACTTCTAGTTATAGTTAAGTCCCTAACTAAAAAAAAAAAAAAAAAGGCAAATCACTCAGCATTATAAAAGATAAAAAAAAATTAATGAAGGCAACTTAGCTACATATTTCAGCCAGAATTTTTTCAGTGTATAAAATAAGTCATTCTAAAAGGAAGTCAGCTTCTTATCCAAGCCCTGTGTCTTATTTCATTGGCAGCTCTTTCTGAAGAGAGAACCCAGCATGAAACAGCTTTCTGGGAAAAAACTGTTTTGTTAGAGAATTGCGTGTGTGTGTGTGTGTGTGTGTAGGTGGGGGAGAGACAGAGACAGAGACACAGAGAGATACAGACACAGGGACAGACAGACACAGACACAGACATGGACAGAGGGAAAGGAGAGAACCCGTGATGTATTGGCTCCTATGAGAAGGAGAGCTACGAAGAAATCAGGTAGATTTGCCTTGAATTTTATTTTTTCACCAAAATAACAATGTTTATTTTCTTTGGATCAATCTAGCTGCTGATCAAAACTATAAAAATCATCAAATTTCAATGGTAGAGTTCTCCATCCATTTTAGAGTACAGGAAACAAAGCCTGCAGATTGCGGGAAGTGACCTGACCAAGGTTACCTAGTTTGTTAGTAACGAAGTTGTTCACGGCTTTTATTTCTGAGGTTTGCTAAGTGTCATCTGCTACAGAGGACCCAGCACCAGCTCTTTCAAAAGCAAGGTAAGTTAGGGACTCTTCTAACCTGGGAGACTGAGATAGTGGCCTTCAGCAGAAGATGGAACTGCCAGGGCTATGATGCTAAACCCTGCATGTCTGTCTTCTCTCAAAAACTCTCAGCTAAAAGGACACTTCCCCAAGGAGAAGGTCTTTAAATTTAGGGCAGAGGGGATTGTGCTTAATTCTACCAAGAGATCTGACAAGACTCCTCTAAGAAGGAGGCTCAGAAAACATTAGTTCTAAGTATGAAATTAGCTCCAGGCAGATTGCAGTGGCTGCAGGAAGGCTTTTGAGTATCATTTCCATGTGCTTACAAAATTGACATTCTCATCAACAAATATTTGTTGAGGACCTAATATATACCTAGTACTCTGCACAGAGAAATGTAAGACAGCCTTGAGGGGCTTCCAGACTCGTCAATCCCACTGGCCAGCCAGAACCATGCAGAAAGGATAAGAAATAGCCAAAGCAGCCTATACCGAGTGTACGATACAGGGCAGGCAAAATAAAGGCCTGATGAACTCGCAGGAAAGAGAGATAAAGAGTGCTGTTAGAGAAGGTGCATGAAAGAACCGACTCTTGAGCTGTGCCTAAACAGATGTAAATGACAAGAATACCACAGGAAGGGCATTTCAGCTGCGGAAACAGGGCTAGCAAAAATGCAAGGCTCCAAGTATTGTGCGATAATGGAGACTCATTTGGTTGGGCTAGAGAGTACCTGTAAAAACAAGTTGGTGACAAAGTTGGAGAGAGGGTAGGGCAGAGTCCTCAGGACAAAAATGCCAGATGAAAGGCAACGAGGAGCCATCAAGGACTTGCGGGCAGGCGAAGTAAACGCTGGCATGATTCAGTATGATTACTCCGCTGGAAGTACAAAATGTGCAAAAAGGGCAAAAGATGGGAAACAGAATAGATGGAGAAAATTTTAATAAGATGATGAGAGTCTTGAAATAAAAATAAAGCATTCGATCATATAATACTATGACGCAAGAAACCAAGGATTTGGTAACAGAGTTTGGTTTGGAAAAATGAGCCAAGTTTCAAGACGGGTTAAGTTTCCCAAAGAAAATACCTAATAGCTAATCTAGTTTGAGAGAACAATGGTTAGAAGTGATATCAGAGATTGAGATAACAGGTAACAATGACGGTTGGCTGCTGGATGAGTCCCCTCAGCGAATGAAGCTTCCTTTGTGCTTACCTTACAAACCGAACAAGAAAAGAAAAAAAGAAAGGCAGGCTAGTGTCATAGCTTCTTGGAAGTACCATAGCCACAGACTGGTCTGCAACTTCTACCTGAACTTCCTTCCATAGTCTAGGCTTCCTAATGATCCAAGACCGATGACAGTGGTCAAGGGTCTGGAAGGAACCCACAGTCCATCCTTCTGAAAGTAAAACCTGAAGAGTGGGAAGCCCTGGTGACTTAGCCAATGCCTCCCATCTCAAAACTCCATTCGGAAGAACACGCTGATCACTTACTAAGGGTCGCATGCTGTTTTCAACATGACATGTACAATAACTTTTTTTTTAATTAAAGAAGGGAAAAATAAAAGTCTGAGTGATTACCTGAATACATAATAAAATGTCAGTGAAGGAAAACTGACACTGAGCTTGGAATTGTTCTCTTGATATTATAATACAGCTGTAAAATAAATCATAATCACTATTATTTACTAATGCTTACCATGTGCCAGGGCCCGGCTAAAATTATAAATTAAATTTATAATTAAATGTTAACTCCAACAAAAGTGCAGAAGGGAGATATTATTACTTTCACACTAACTTTACACACAGGAAAAGTGAAGCACACAGAGTTGCCACAGAACACACAAATAGAATACAGGATAATCTATGGTAAAGCACTAACGCATCAAACCCCATCCAGTATTATCACCCCAATCCGGGCGAACGTCCACTGACTTGAAATTGTAGTATGACTCGATCATTACAGACAAAAGATAAATTAATCAAGTGCACAGAAACACACAATTTGTGAGAGAAGAAAGGCTAATGGCTACTTTAACTACATGAATGACACAATCCAAGAAACCTTTTTATAAAGCTACCCTTGGTAAGAACTCACACGTCCAGTTCATTTAACAAAAAGGCACTAAGTTACGGTTTCTAGTCGGACTGATGGTTACATTTCAAAACTCATAATAGTGATGGACCTCAGCTTCACTAATGTCTCCACATACACTGTTTCAAGCAAAATATAGTCCATTTACAAGAAGTGCAGAAATGTTGTTAAACTTAATTAGATGTAATTGTCACACTTTCATTAGCTATTAACATTATGTAAAGATAAACTAATGCATAATGAGTTCTTTCATTGTCACATAATTGTAATTTTAATGATTACATTATGACCATTATAATACAGCGCATATTTTCAATTTTCCCATTAGTGGGCAATTATTTATAAGGTTTTCTATTACAATCTGTCCATAGAGACCCAGTTATTAATGTCTTCATTTTCCTAGAATGATGACCACAGTGTTCAAATCAATATGATGGCCACAGGGAGAATTGCAAAGCAACATGGAAAGAACAACAAAACTACAACCATGAAGTCAGCTCATTCAACACATGCCTGAGGATATTTCAAGATGAAGAAAAATAATATATTAATATTCTTATGAGAAGTTCTAGTTTATAAGGTTTTCTCAAGTCTATTTTCCCCTCATTTTTTGTGGCCTTAAATATCCGATCTTTCTTAAGTCGGTTTCCATGGTATGAAATATTGAATAGCCTAACCTTTGAAAAATGTCTTACGCAGTTTTCACCATTCAGAGAATTAAATTAACAGCCCACAAAGCCATTTCTGGGAAATTTTTTGAATTGCTCAGTCTCAAGGTTGTGCGTCAAGAAGTAAAATGCTGATGAACTGTATGATTCATCCTCAAAGATGATGAAGAGTGGGAGACATTTTTTAGAACAAAGGTAAAGGGTGATGCGAATGGACAATGATTACAATGATAGTGATTATAAGTCCTGCAAACTCACAGCAGCAACAATAATAATAACATCTGACAAGGTTTTCATTTTTAACCACTACCTCAGAAAGATCGCAGATCCCCTCATTATTCTTTCTGGTGAAGACTGACACTATTTGGTGGACGTGGAGAGGTGTCAAAGAGTATGAAAAGAGATTTAGAAATGTAGCACAGAAAACACCTGGCCTTAGCTGGTTGTATTACTTGGTCTTGAGGCCTCATATGGAGGCATCACAAGCCCCTCAGGGCTTCCCCGTAGCCCTTTGAAACCAACTTCACTACGTCTCCCCCCACTTCATTAGGGCTTCCCCGTTATGTCTGAATCCTGGGCACCTTGAGCTCTACAAGGTTCATGGAAAAAATTAATGAACTAGTTAGACGGAAACCCAAAACTTCAAAGGAGCTCAAAGCTTATTATCTATCTTGATGATAAAACAGAACAGATTTTAACATGGTCCAGTGTCCCTCCCTGAGAAAAGCTATTGGTCAAAGTGTTCAACAAAGATGTATTCATATCATTTGGTGATAAGATTTGAATATTTTATTTTTCCATCAATGGAGGAGAATCAAGAATCCTAGCACATGATATGTGATTTATCCTCAAACACTGGTAACATGTAAGACACACCTGAGGGACTGATTAAAATGCAGAGCCCAGAGATTATTAATCTATAGGGCTGAGGAGCTGTTTTATCAAGATGTTCCAGAAGATTCTGAAACAGATGGTCCACAGAATACATTCGAGAAACACTGCTGCAGCTGGTGCTCAATGCAATGGTGGGGAAGCCACATGGACCAGTAAACATGGCACTACTATAGGATTCAGAAGACCCTTGTGATTGAAGTTCCACTACAAGAAGAGGTGTGACCTTGAGAAAGTCCTTAAATCTAGACGTTTCCCATCCATGAGATGCATGTTGGGCTCATTTTGGAATTTTCTTACTGTGATCTCTGTACGAGGGGACCGTGAAGTTGGCAATAGAGATTATTGGGCTATGTACAAAATTCTGAAATGTCAAATAGGAATCATTTCTATATTCAACTCAAAGTCTTATTGACACATCCACTTTTTTGGTTTCTGGCCGGCACTCTATCACCTCTGGTTATCAGAATTTTTGATGGCAGTTACATTTATTTCAGATTTATGTAGACAGAAAAAATGAATACTACTTAACAAATGTAGTTCTTTTGTGGATAACATTTTTCAAAGTATAAAGCCTACAGGGGTAAAATTGCACAAAGGAATATTGCTATGAAAAATGTTGGGACAGAGTAGGGTAGAGATTTCTAAGTCCCATTCCAACCCTAAAAGTTCTTGACTGATGCTGCTTCTTAAATTAAGAAACTAACAATTCCAAACAGAATCATGCCATCCATTCAGCAACTGGGGAGTGAGTGTCACCTATGTGCCAGGTGCTACTTGAGGGGGCAGAGATACAGCACTGGGTCCGTGGGGTCCTGCTCTCCTGGTGCCTATAGTCAGGTGAGGCGAAGATGGACAAGAGCAAAACCATTATGTGTCAGGCCATGATAAGTGACAAAAAAGACAATAAAGTTCAGAGAGCAGGTTATGGGGAGGGGGGCAAACTGAGGGTATTGTCAAAGAAGGGCTCTCTGATGAGGCAACATTTGAATCAAAACCTAAAGACAATGAGAGATAAAAATCATAGAGGTCTCTGGGAGGTCTCCAAGACATACTGAGTTATAGAATACATGCTTTTCAAAAGAGGAAAATGATTCATCTTCTATATTATCATACGCCTTGCTTTAGCTAACATATTTATGAGCTCATGTTCTGGGAAGACTCCAAGCTTTGTAGAAAGCACATGGTCATTATTTCTTAACAGGGCTTGGGGAGAGCACAGGTGAAATCTCTAGGCCACTGATGATCTGACAGTTTTGTAAAGGTTGGACTTTGGCACCACAGTAATTTTTGCTGCTTCGAGAACACATCTTGGTTTGCCGCACATCCTTGTGGTCAACATATTTTTAGTTCACTCTGGGATTTGTTCTGTCTTGGCAGGGTTTCTCAGCTACTTTCATTTCCTACCTACTGACAGCCTGATGAGCGTGATTTATAAATATTAAAAATAAGGAGGTGAGACCGGATGCAAAGAACCTGCCAACACATGCCAGGACCTCTGATGAGTTCCCAATAAAATGAGAGAATATGTTTCAAGTATCAGTGCATCCCCCATGTCTAGGGCAACGTCTGACACTTAGTTAGCACCCAGGGAATACGGGCTCAAAGAATGAATGAAATGTTTGTAAAAGACTTGAGCACGTCTGTGCTGCCTATCTGAAACCAAAATAAAAACTCTGCCTGAATAGAATAGCTTGGTGTGAGCGTAGTGGGTGAGGGTGTGTGGGTGTATGTTAGTAAACAGGATGTTTTCAATCCTTTATGAGAAAGCATGGCAGCTGCTCCCCAAGCTCCTAGTAGAGGAAGCTGCCAGTTTTACATCCTTGAAAGCCCCTATTTGCATAGACCCTTTATAGAAGGCAGACGTTAGAAATGGAAATAGTATATGATCACCAAATCTCACTTGAGCTAGAAAGTTCTGCCTGTGGTTTGTGATTTTTGGAGATGTGTGTGTGCTGACAACAAAATTAACTTCTCCAAAGAACTGAGAATTGCCTACTCTCATCATCCCTCTCACTGTAATTTACATGACTTGACGAAATTAGACTGTTATTTCCATCGGGGTGATCTGCAAAATCATAAAATGATGTGTATTTTGGGAATGCCTAATTAACTCTCCTTAGTTCCACTGAGGTTTCAGCTACTAATATAAGCATTGCAAATACCATGGAGGTGTTCACATCTAATTTTAGAAACCATAAAGAGATACTCAAAGGACTTGAAAGAAAAATTTCTTTAGAAATCAGGCAGTAACAAGGATTCAAGTCAAATGGTGAGCCTGTGGGATGAAATCAGATACACAGTGATTTGCCAAAACATGCCTTGCAGCAAATAGTAAGAAATACTCTTATAGCTGAAGTCAATACTAATAATCAAAACAGCAGAATTACAGACATACACAAAGTCCACCCCTATTCACAGTTTTTATCATAAACATTACCTAATATTGATCAAGCTGTTTGTCATAAAAGTTTGCTTTAACATATAATCAGCATCTGAAGTGAGAGCCATGTTTCCTAGACAATTGCCAGCACCTTGTGTCATACTTGTAAATAATGGGCTACTCCTATTGAGCACCATCTGCTTAATATAGAAAAATGTTCATCTTAATTAGGAAATTCTTCTTATTATTTAATATTAACTGAGCACCCTCAATGTGCTTGGCAGCAAAAACACCAGAAACACACTCTCTGCCCACCAAGAATCCACCTGCTAAGGAAAATATGATGAACCAGTTATGCAGTCATTTCTGTTTTTCACATATTTTATGTAATTCTTTCCAGGTGACAAAGTTGCCAACAGTTCAGTCTTTAGAAGCAACTTCTCTTCTGACCAAGGTGGGATGGTGAACTATCAGATGAGTTATGAATGAAGTAAAGATAAAAGAGGAGAGAAGGGGCCAATTAATTATAACTATATAAAAACATTAGTGAAATTTGCTCCATTGATGGAAAAAAACATAATCCACTCCTAAGTAAACATGACTTTATTTGTTAAGGACTGCATAACACATTAGAAATACAGAATAGGTAGTAAACAAGTCACCTTGAAACAGCAACCCTTTTTTTTGTTTTGTTTTGCATTTACTTTCAGAGCTCTTGGCCCTCCACAATGATACACATAAGCTGTGGAATACTCATTTCATCATGAGGATATTACCATCTTAGTTAAAATAGACATAATGGCCAAATATCTACTGTCAACTAGAAGAATGAAGACAGATTGGCAACCCCTCCCAGAACTCTTCGACTAGATCTCCTTCTCTTTCCCCTACTCTCCACTCAACAACAGTTCAGGAAAATTTGACATGTTCAATATCGCCATGGTATAGGGAAGCATTCTTGGGGATAATAAACTGTTCATATTGGGAGACAGTTACATATATGGCTGTCATAGTGTCTTTGCCAGAATTTTCTAATAATAATTTAATTATCCTTTTAGTGAAAACCATAATTTTTCTCCAATAATTTAATATCTTAATTATTAATATCTCCAATAATTTAATATCTCCAAGAATATAATATCTCTTATATCTCCAATAATTTAATATCTCAGATATATAAAATATATATCATATATATATATATGATATATATATATATATAATTTTTTTTGGTATCTTGAATTCTAACTAGTTCTCCACTTCACCGGGTAAGAGGATCTCTGTCTACCTTGCCAGTGTCTCAATAAGTACCTGAAGTTTCCTTTTGTTTTTTAGCAATTTTCTTTAAATCATATGCCTTTTTTCATAAGAAGAACATACAATGAATGAGAAGAATGCAATGATTTTGGTCATAATGTTATTTTTTTCCCCTCAAGTTTTATTGTTTTTCACTAAATTAGCAATACCAATTGCCCCACTTATCCATTTGGAACATGGTAAGTCAGAGAATAAAACATTACCCAGCATCTTCATTTTATGGATATTATTTCCTAGATAACCACCTCACCCAGATAATTTAGGCAAAAGAGAACTTACATATTAGTGGAGGTAATGCTGTGATGATGGCAGTTGTCAAACGGTGCCGATACGAACTTTAAATGAATATAATTTGAAAGAAATACTTGACAGAGGGATAATGACTAGCTCCTATATTGTCAGGGTAATAAATACCTAATGAGCAAAATTGTAAAGCAAATAGTAGGTTGAGCATACACCCAAATGTTGATTCTTGACTCAAAGTCAGAGAACAGAATGATTTGTCTCTCTGTCTAGAATGATAAAGCATCCTTTCCTCATAAGCTAATGAGCAGCACCATCTGGCATGATTACAGAGGAGTAAGATCTTAAGAAAGTGAAAAATAAAACGACAGAGCTGTAGTTGGATTTTTGCAGGAGGTTAAAAAATTCTCACCGTTAAAAATATCATAATAAAAATAACTTTAGGTGTTCACATAACACTACACCAACAGTATAAAGATTACAGGACCAAATGTTTTCAAAATAATTGAATATAACTCCCGATATCTTTCTCTGCCACAGTGGTTCTCAAAGTGTAGTCCTAGGACAGCAGAAGGCTAGAGGCTGAAGGAGGGAGCATGCCTACTATGTCTGAGATGTAGTTAAGAAGTCCGTGTCGCTGGAGCAGAGTGAGCACGAAGGAAGTTTAATCAGTGAGGGTCAGTGAGGCAACAAGGGGCCAGATCACCCTGAGAGTAATGGTAAATCACTGTAAAAACTTGTGCTTTTATTCTAAGGGAAACAGTAGGCTATACCAGGGTTTTGAGTGGAAGAGTGACAAGATCTAAATTATGTCAAAACACTTTCATTAATTCTCCTCTAAATCCATGTACAAATTCACCAATTATTTCTGCAGTGGGTTGGAAGATACTCCTACCATCTTTTTTTTTTTTTCCTTTTATGAAGTTTTTAGAAAGAATTTTCGCTAAGGCAATTCACTTTCTTTGTTATCAAAGAAGAAAATGTTCTGTGGGAGATAATTAGAAGATAAAGTTGGGTACTGATCAGTTCTCCTTTACTTGGGTCTTTTGTTCCCTGTCTTCGGGGATGGTGGTTGTATTTGCTTCCTAGAGCCCTAGAGTATAACCTTGGGTTTGGGTGCTAGCAATTGTTTTTTCACCAGGCAACTGACAGGTAACAGAATTGTGAGTGAAGTCTCAGAACCTGCTTTGCCACGGACATGAAACTCAAATGGAAACCTGTATTTGAGGAATGGCTCTGTCAGCGACTTATTAAAAACCCAGTGCCCAGTCACAAAGTCCCTAGAGAAGGTAATAGATGTGGCAACCTTTGGGGAAGGTAGAGCGAGGGGTGGTCTGTCTGAATAGAACTGTGGAAACTTTTCTATCAAAACACAAACCCAGAACTTGCCTTGTTCGTATTATAGTGACCCCTATATACTAAAGAAAGAAATTCACAAGGATTTCAACAAGTGGCAAAGGGACTTGTAAATTGAAACAAAACAAAACACCTATCAGGTATTATTTTTTTCGTTCCTTTGCTCATCCATTCATTCATCCATCAAATGTCTACTGAATACCTATTAAGTCAAACATTGTATCAGGTGCTAGGGAAACAAATATATAAGAGCTGCTGTTCTCTCAAAGAGTTTATAGACTACCTGAAGACATCAGACATCAATGGCAATAATGCATGGTAGAGAGTGATGATTTCCATTTTTTAAAAAGTCCAAACGTTATGGATTTTCAGAGGAAATATGAGTTCTAATTAGAGATATTATAAAAGGCTTTAAGATATTATAAATGGAAGAGGTAACATTTGATTTGCTCATAAAGGATGCACTTGTGTGCGTGGTGATGGGATGAAGTACAATTTAGGCAAAGGGAACAGCCTCTGCAAAGCCATAGAGTCAAGGCTGTGTTAGCAGTCACCATGTGAGAGGCAAAGAGGGCCTAACCTGGATCAGTTGTAGTGGTGATGATAAAAGAAAGAAAATGAGCTATTGCTGAGGTCATTTCAAGGAAACCTGAAATATCTGTGGGCCATTTAGCTGAGAGAAGTAGAGTGAAAACAATACATTTGCTATTTTAGTGACAAACCACCACTAGGGTAGGTTGGAGAGTAAAATGGACATGGGCACAGTCCCTGTCCTTAAGTATGTCATCAATGAGAGAACGACAAATAAACACAGTGAGATCAGATAAATAATTCTTGTTGAATTCTTTTTTTTTTTTAAGATTTTATTTATCTATTTATCAGAGAGAGAGAAAGAGAATGGCAGGCAGAGGGAGAAGCAGGCTTCCCGCTGAGCAAGGAGCCCAATCTGGGACTGCATCCCAGGACCCTGGAATCATGACCTGAGCAGAATACACTCAACCGACTGAGTCACCCAGGCATCCCAATTCTTGTTGAATTCTTAAGACTTAAGATGGGCACCATGCTTAATCGGCCAGGAACAAAGCAGTCACAAAATTGGGATTCAACTACAAGCAGATTACCAAACTATCTGGGAAACAGCTACTCTTCACTTATGCATTTCTCTGGCTCAAGGAATAATGAAATGTTGTCTTGTCCCTTCAATCAAAGCAATCTAAAATAGCAGAATTCGAAGTATCATTTGCAGATTAACAGCACTGGCCTGGCGTGGAAACATGTTCAAAATGCAAATTCTCAGGTTCCACTCTAAATCACCTGAATCAGCAGGTGACTATAAGCACAATGAAGTTCAAAAAGTACTGTGTTAAAAAGAAAGAGAAAGAAAAGTACTGTATTGATTTAGAGGACCCATTCTTTAGTGAGAGAAAGAGCCAAGGAGGGAAGTCCATTTAGAAGGTCAATAATACCACACCCTGGTGGCGCAGTCATTAGGCGGCTGCCTTAGGCTCAGGGCGTGACCCCGGGCATTCTGGGATCCAGCCCCGCATCAGGCTCTTCTGCGGGGAGCCTGCTTCTTCCTCTCCCACTCCCCCTGCTTGTGTTCCCTCTCTCGCTGGCTGTCTCTCTGTCAAGTGAATGAATAAAATCTTTAAAAAGGGGAAAATAATAATAATAATACCACACCCGATAAGAAGTCTCTTATTTTGTTTTCAGAGAAGCAAAAAATTCAATTCAGCAGATACTTATAGAGCCCCTACAATATCTCAGACACAATTTTTACTTTGAAATGGTTGTCCAAGCAATTAAAAATCTAGTAATCCAGATGGATACAGTATAGCACGAAAAGCCTCAAAACAACCAACTTTGTCTTAAGAGTCAAGGCATACAACAATTGAGGAAAAAGAAAGGAGACTGTTCTTGGTTCATATGTTTTTTATGGGCAAGTGTATAACCATTCATAATATTCCTGATTTTACCCTCAGCTTGAACAGAGACAGAAATGGTTGAAATTAAAAATCAAAGGAGGGGAGAAATCCAAATTATAGAAAGAGGGAAGTAAACCAGTTTAAGAGATATTCCCCCGATTTTAAATAAACAAACAAACAAGGGAAGAAGTTAAAAACCTTTAAAGCCCTTATAAAGTTTAAAAGTGTAGATATATATTCTAACAACTCTTCTAATTTCAGGCCTATTTGTCTTTGAGTTTCACACCCTTTGTAGTGTTCAAAAGCCTTCATATTGAGGGACCGTTCACGTTCAGCTTAAGTGTCTGTCGGGACCTTCTTTCTCTACGATATAATCTGACTATTCATTTAGCTATTCTGTCAACTCATACCCTAAAGCCCAGGAGAACTTATTTCCCCAGGTAGAATGGTTGCAAAGTCTTGATTTCTACAACTACCAGTAGTCGGCACAGCCCTCCTTTTAAAAATATGGTCACTGAATCTTAGCTGTTTCTCTTCTATTAATCCTCAACCAAGCTGTCTTGTCAAATATATCATAGTTTTAACCCAGTGTGTGTGCATGCACACATGTGTGTGTTTTTAAGCACATGGCAGGATGGTACTGATAGCTTGATAAATTATAAACATCCCTTCCCTTCTCCCACTATTGAAATAGATTCTTCCCTCTTTTTTATTGAATTTTTAATTTCCAGCCCATGTGTACTATAGAGGAGGCCTAATGTAGGTCATTGGATGCCATAATGAATCATGGGAAAAATGAAGTCCCTTGTTTCCCAATGCTTGTTAGCATGAAAACAGAGCCCTGGACGCCTTATTACACTTTTTGACTCAGGAGCCCTATGGGCCTGCCCACGACTGCTATGTGAACTTATTGTTCCTGCCAAATATATCAGCTGGGATGGGAACATTAATTCATTTTAACAGAGGTGTGTCAACATTGCTCTTGAAAAAGTGCTGAGATGCTGTATTTGCAAAGACCATCTTCAAAAAGGAAAAAAAAAAGGAAAATACAGTTTTTAATACTGTGTCCCTGCCTTTCAATCCAAGAATTTTTCTACTTTGCCTATTTTCTGTTGGTCTAGGATTTCCTTGAGTTTATACCTGTTTATTCTGAGTTCCAAATAATTAGACATCTTTGTTTTCAGAGTCCAGGTAGAATAATAGTACTAGTTTGGGTGAATTAGGCACATTTCAGTGCCTTGTGGCTGACTCTCAGGCTATCACAGTGTTTTGTTCTATTTTGGTTTTGTTTTTGCCCCTGCCCCTTGCTGCCCTACTTTTATTGAGGCAGCTTACCTTCCTTGTAACCCAACTGAGGGAACTGAGAGTTCCCCAATTCTCAGGGGGAGGAGGCTTGAAACTTCTTCCCACTCTAGAAACCACAAAGGGTTTGCAGACCTAAGGGATGTGAGCCAACTTAGCCCTTAAAGTCGATCACATGGCAGCATAAGAAACTTTTAAAATGGCCAAGCTGAAATAGCAAAACCCAGGCGGACTTAACAACATGCCAGATGACAAACCTGTCTCCAACAGAAGGCAGTGAGAAATGACGCCTCACTGATCTCTTTTTCTCTCCTTAGGATGGAGGGGGAATGGATGGAGCGTGCTGGCAAATATTAAACACGCAGCCATCTTGATATTTATGAATCAGTTTGCCATGTTGACAGTGTCTTCCGAAAGTGACTTTCGTGCACCCTATTTCCTAAACGATCCTTAAAAGTAACTCCCTCCCTTCTCATCCTCTGCACCTGAGGCAGTAACATCTTGAAACATTGATCTATTTGCTGCTAGCTTTCATTAATTTCATCCATCCCTGAAGGCGGAGCCACATTGGTGCCAGCTAATTAAGACCTATTTAGGGCAGCTCAGGGCCCTTTATCAGCCCTAAATTAGCTTTGCGTTTTTAATGGGGACTATAGCTTTCTCAATTATTACTTAATTAAATAATGTGCTTGCATTTGCCAATGTATTTCTAAAGTGGGAGGCAAGCTGCAACTGCCCACCTGCCTATAGGTAAGAATATCTCACACTGGCTCTCTGTTGCTTCTCTGGGAGCGTTCACATTCATTTTGCGTCAGTACCTGGCTAGGCACCTAATCACATTCTTCAGATGTCGAGTGTGGCGCCACGTGTCACTGTCAGCCCTACATCACCTCTAGGGTATTTCAGTCTTAAGATGTATTAATGCAAATGTGTAAATGTCAGTGGGCTCATATTATTTATGCATACCAATCATTCAAAGGGGAAAAAAAAAGATCCATTTTGGTACAGATTATTTTGAATATAAGACCTTTAATTCCAAAGTTTTCTGGTTTGTTGCAGGTTGTTTCCCAGAAAAATATTTGGTTAAGTGAAAATATAAAGGTGACTGCCACCCCAAAGACCTAGAATTCTGGAGAAAAGTGGGCCCTAGAGGATGAAGAGAAAAGGACAAAATGCCTTCTCTTTCCGTGCTCTCAGCCTTTCCCACAAGGTCACTCTTTCTAATTGACAGGCCAAATAATTTTAGTAGGTAACTGAGAAGAAAGCAAATTAAATTTCATTTGGTTTGAAAAAGTATTCCAATATGCTTATGAGTTGGTCTAAACACATTCTAGGAAATTGAACACTACATATATTTCTTCTACTACTTCATATTTCCTCAATGAAGAATCCCTTAAGACAAAAATAAAAAGCACTGGAAAAAACGAAAAAGTGCACACCTTAAATGGGGGAGGGGTTTATATTTCTTTAAAAGGATTTTAACAGTTTGAAGACGCAAACTGAGAGCCAATTTTTTCTCTGAGAGACTCCATGTAGTCATTTTCCTATCATGATTCATTTTAACTACTAGGGACACCATTTTTTTATTTCTATAAATTATACATCACAATGGTGACATAACCTCTCCATTAAAAACCTGGTGATGAAAATGAGCATTTGCTAGAAAGTTCCAGTAAGTTCAGGAAAATCAACCAAAGTAGCTTTACAACAAAAGTCAAATTAAATGGACATCCTTTTTTCCTTACTCCCTCATGTCAACAATGGTATATCTACTGGACATATTCCTATTTACTTAGGAGAAAAAAAACATATATATTATATCTATATTATATATACATAAGATATATATATTATATATACATAATAAATATATATATTTATTTACTTAAAGATTTATTTGAGAGAGAGAGCACGCATGTGCAGGGGGAGGGGCAGAGAGAATTAGGAGAAGGAGAGAGAGAATCCAAAGCAGACTCCTCATTGTGTGCAGAGCCCCACGTGGAGATCTCATGACCCCGAGATCATGACCTGAGCTAAAGTCAAGAGTCAGACGTTTAACCAACTGAGCCACCCAGGTGCCCGAGGAGAAAAATACTTAAAACTTTTGTTAGGATAAAACCAACACACATTTTGTGAGCATGGACCCACATGAATGCTGGCCATTAAAACGTCATCTTGATGTAAAATAGTCTTAAAATGCTGACAGTAGTAATATTGCACATTGTGATATCATTCTTATTCTAAGATTGTTGTGTGTATGCTGTGGGATAAAACAGATGAGTAATTCCTTTGGTGTCTCTAGGACCTGTGATTGCCAATATGGCAAAAAGGAGAAACACACATAAGATATATGAGGTAAAATTAAAATGCGGTAGCCCTGAATCTGAATTGGAAATTTCAGTTCGAACACATGATGATTTTATCTTTAAACGACATGTACGGCATATATTGTTTCTATACTAGCTGTGTCCAATGGAAAGACCAAGAAACAAAGACAAACCTGGTAGCAATGAGCACCTGCAGCACCAAAGTTCTTTGGAGAAATGTCTGGATCCAGGTTTGCATCGTAATATATACAAGAAGAGCCTGAATCATCCTATAATACCAGGAATCAAAGAAGCTATCCAAAATTACCAACGGCATATCAAAAGGACTCCAAAACTACTTTGAAGAGAGTCCAATAGCACAAAATAGGACACTTTGAGCATAAAAACATAATTCTCATGGACTGAAATATTTCAAATATGGTTAAATATGTCAATGTCAATATTAATAATAACAAACTTACTGGTCACTTTTGGAGGATGCTAGGGAAGATGCCTTAGAACTAATAAAAGAAAAAGGATTGGTACTATCTTCTATCTCTCATTTAAAAAAATGTTTAATGAGGACAAGTTTCACTTTATAAAGTCTTAGCTAATATAGGTGAAAAAATGATGAAATATCACCATTTTGCAACATCTAATGAATTATTGGATTTAGACAATGATCATTAATGACTGCTAACATAAAAAGAGAAAACTAGATAGTATTCCTGCTGATAGAAGAACCACCTAATGGTCTTGGTAAGAAGCAAAATGACCTGAATCCAATAAAGAAAGCCTCAATATAGAAATACCAATGAACAAAAAACATCATGGGGGTACAACTAGCAAAAATTAGATTGTGGAATACTCTATTGGACAAATGAATAGTTTTTTGTTTTTTGTTTTTTTTCTCCAATAATGGGGGGGGACATACAGGTTAAGAGAAATATAGCAGACATATTAATTAATTGTAATGTACAGACCTTATGCTAATCCTGATTTGAGCAATGTATGGATCATAATGCTAATCCTAATTCAAGTTAAATTTTTAAAATATTAATAAAATTATTGGAGAAATTTGAAAACAAACTATATAATGTTATTAAAGAAATATTGTTGGTTTTTATGTAGGACAATGACATTGTGTTTTTTTATCTTCTAGAGATACATGCTGAAATGTTAATGAATGAAATAATATGATGTCTGGCACTTGTTTCAAAATAATCCTTGGGGGGGGCAGAAAGTGTAGAGGGATATAGATGCAACAATATGGGCCATGAGTTAATAATTACTCAACCAGAACAGTGAGTATACAGAGGTTCATTACACCATTAGTCTCTCTACTTTATAATTTTGACATTTTCCTTCATAAAAAGTTAAAAAATATTCTTGTTTGAAATCTGGCCATGAACGTCAGATAGGAAATCCTTAATAAAATTCACGCTGCTAAAGTTAGGACACAGATTTAAGTCATACAGCAGATAACAGGTCATTTGAGGCCATTTGGTCAACCTTTTGTCATCCCACCAGATTTTACCAAAACCATCCATTCTGTTCATTTCTAAAACACGAGCACAGCTGTCTTTTTCAGTTTGGTTGCAATACTCCATGATGCAGCCAGACACGAATAGACTTGGTGAGGAAAACGGAAGCATTAAAAAATCAATTTGGCTTTTTTTTCTGCTACTTTTATTTTGGTAACTTTACCCATCGAATGATACCTGCAAATTAATTTTATCAAGCAAGCTTTTTCCCACTATACAAACAGCTTTCCTCATCACAGCCCCATCACAGTAGGGAAATGAATCTTACAAAGCTATTCTCTCCCAATTCTCACTATACAATCCACACATCTGTGACAGTGTCCTGTCTCACTGAAAGCTCACAGCAAAAGCCAACATGATACAAATACGTAGGAACATACAGCATGCTGAGCTCTTCTCTGATGGCCCCAGATGATTCTAGGGCATATAGTTATGACTGGGGGATACCCTGAGGCCTGACTATGTCTAATGAAATACCAAATATATCTAATTAATTGCACTGCTCTGGGCTAATGAGAGACCAGAAATTTCCAAACCCCTTGAGATGGTCATATTTATATAGAATTGTGCTACATACCTACTCCTTTATCTCTCATACCTATCTCTTTGGACAGCTTGTGCTACACTGATTCAAATCTAACCACTGGGATTCTTCTAGCGAACTCTAACAGTGGAAAGGGCCAGCATTATGGCAATTCCTGTCTTGCATTTCATTAGAAGCTATGCATTTTGGGTGCTCGGAAGTAGGAAATGCTACGTTCAGCCTACATTATCAATAGGAGGATTGAGCCACATAAGATTTTAAAATAATTATCAGCATACAAATTATACCCAGAGATATCAGAAACTCCCCCCCCACACACATACCCTAATGTAGTTAAAAATTTAGATTTGATAATATTGAAGAGTGAAAGACATACATTTTGAGGAAATCAGATTGTTAACATTGGAATTATAGCCAATGCTCAATTTATCCATGGTATTACACGAATAAGTACAATGCACATAACTTAAAACTTTTGCAATTGGTATTTTCCTTCAACAGTTCTTTATTAGAACTAGAAATATGAACTAATAATTCTACTTCTCTTCCATATACTGGTTTTTTAAAAAGAATGAAAAAAAAATGGTAGGCAGTAGAGTCCTATCGAAGAATGAGGGGGGTAAGAGGGAGCAGAGAAGAAAAAGGAGATATAAGGAGAAGGAGAAAAATAAGGTGAGCAGGCCTCAAGAAAAGGAAGTGGGAAGGGTAGTTTACAGAAGGCTATGGAAAAAAAAAACCCAGATGTAATGAAAAATGCAAATTGGTTTGTTGGATAATTGAGTGAATGGTATTTATACCTCATTTCTCTTCAAGAATCCACTGTTAATGATTTTCAGTAATGCATAATTTCAATATGGTATTCCGCTGAACATACCGACATATCCGTTAGATACCAAGTTATGGTGCTCACGATCATAGGGTCTATCTGCATGCAAGAAGCTACACAACCTTATTAGAGAAGCAATAGCCTGCTGTGTTTTGTAGTCTCAGGTAAATTTTTACCACAACTTCCGAAGGAGTTTAGGTCCTAAAGTTCCTTAACATTTCTGTTTTGAAACAGAAACATGTATATTTCCTTTCGGCTAACATCCAATTTAACCAATAGCAAACTGAGCTAAATAAGAACAAATCTAAAGATATCTTGGGGAAGCATCCAGTATTCTTTGGATCCTCAAGCCAATCAAAATGGAGAGAACAGAAGGTAGTGTAGGTGGAATAAATGGAGCCTAGTTGCTGGCTCATCAAGTAATCATAATAGTCAAAAAACATATAACCATCAATTTGAGAAATAACTCTGTTCATTTGATAGCTGGCAAAAGAACTCAGCAAGAAACTAGCATAAAAGACAATTGAGGCTGCCTCTCAGAGGACTCACCTGTCTTTCCCAGTTTCCTTCTTAAAAATGCCATCACAGTAACTCATGCGCTTCTCTGTGGTCACGTAAATTTGGGCATTTGGGTAGATGTCAACAGTCTTTTTCAGCATGTTGTACACAATGCCATTGCCGTCTTTCCTCATATTGCGGAAAGGACCCCAAATAACATAAATAGTAGCATTTGCTTCCTTGAAAAAATAATCAGGGCTTTTTAGTAAAAGAGGAACGCTGGTATGGGACACAACTCGAATCATTGTCATGCGGCCAACATCTTCTTCATAGCCCTTGGTAGGGGCATTGTTCATTCTCCAAATGCAGGATGACTGATCTATCTCATTCCCCACCTTCTGGCCAACCATCTGACCTGAGTTTGACACTATGGCGCAAAGGTCACAGTCCAGTTGCAAAGGCTGAAAAACAGAGAAATAAGACACGGGAGAGACACGTAAATTAGTAAGTTCCAGCTATCCAAACAAGTTCCTCTGAGAAAATGAAATTCAGATATTGGGTAGAGCAGCTGAGTGTGGGATTTTCTGAAATACATGGACAAACCCTATAGTAGCTACCACAGGTTATCAAGCTAGGGGCATGCTTCCATTTAAAAAGTGAATACAGAGTGTTAAGAAATAATTTTAATTTCTATCCCCTTGTGTCGGTTTAAAATTAAATGGAAAAATAGTCATTTGTTTTCCATTCTAAATAATGACTTTTCATTCAAAACCATAATTTCAAATGAAATAAGGCAATAGGGGAAGATTTGATCTCTTTAATAAGGACAGTGGCTAAAAAAGGAAATGCAAAGGGAATATATCTAGGCATCAATTCTGTATTTTACTTATACGTATGAATAGTCATGTAGCAGTTGATGAAAATATGAAAAATTCAGCAAATGATAAGGTTCTGAAAAAGATGTTCAGAACCAAGAACTACTTAAGACAAATCTCAGGCTGGCAAAAACTTTACAAAAACCCTTTAAAAATTCCCTGTATCACCATGTTAACTGGCCTTTGTGTTTCTATTTATTTTAGATGGATAAGGAAAGGTTTCTTTTAAGAACTCAGGGGAGAGATGTACAGAGATAATAATCTCTAGTGCCGGTCTAACCACTACCCTCCTTGTTTTAAACCAATGAGGTAACAGAGACTCACAGAGGGTAAGCACCAACTTCTAGACCTTGCAGATGATAGATTCAAGTCACAGTGGTAGATTCAAATTTAGATCTTCTAGCTCTAAACCCATTGCTCTTTCCATTATTCAATGCATTCCTTCCACCCAGGCAAACCAAATAAATTCCTTTTGCCACTTTCCTCCTACATGAGGAAAAGTCACCCTACCTTTTAAAAGAGTGATAAAGGAGCAATGCACTCTGTTGATATATGTCTTTCTCATCTTCCTTCTATGAGATTCTACATTTTGTATCTGACATTTGATCCTGTATTTTCATGGTGCCTATTGGTCATTGATTCTTCTCACACTGGATACTGCCCTTATTTTATTAGTTATATTGTATTTTATTGTTTAACTTTATCTGTCCACCATACAGTAAACTCTGTAAGAGTCTGTCTTTTTCATTTTAGTCCCACTCCCCAGAAGTCCTTGGATTATTATAGGAGCCCAGTATACAGTGGTTAAGGGAGAACAATTGAATTAAAATAATTTATTAGGAGCCTGAACACTGAACTTAGTATTAGTGAAGAAAATGGACTTTTCCAAATTCATTGAGAATTGTTGATTTAGATGAAAGAGAAACACAATCCAGAAGAAACCTATCAATATACAAACAGGTCAATCTAGGTGGTTAAAATGAGAGGCAAAGTTCCTCCGAAAAGTCACCTGTATAATTACCATACAACTAGAACAAGGTGTCTTTCCTATCAGTGGTAGGAATTCAAAGTAGTTACTGAGCAACTACAATGTGCCATGTTCTAGAGGCTGGGGATTATTCAGCTGTGAAAATTGTAAGCAAAACCCCCTGACCTTACAGATCTTACATTCCACTGGGGGGAGAAAGGCAATTAATAAATCAGCATAGTATATATGTTAGATGAAGACAGGTGCTAAATAGAGAAAATTAAAGTAAGGAAGGGGGTTAGGATATGTGTGTGTGTGTGTGTGTGTGTGTGTGTGTGTGTGTGTTGGTAGAGTGACCAGAAAACACCTGGGGTGGGTGGGAAATGTTGTTTGAGGAAAGACTTGAAGAAAGTAAGAGGTCTGGCTATGGGGATTTGTGTGTATATGGTGGAGGAGGGGGAGTATTCCTGCAAAGCAAAACCAAAAGTCACT
Organism: Ursus maritimus; assembly: GCF_017311325.1. Classification (NCBI taxonomy): domain Eukaryota; kingdom Metazoa; phylum Chordata; class Mammalia; order Carnivora; family Ursidae; genus Ursus; species Ursus maritimus. The sequence continues at coordinate 41,498,318 of NW_024423564.1, forward strand.
GCAAACACCCCGTGGTAGGAGAGGAACACGAGGAGAGCAACATGGCCTGCAGAGCACTGAGGAGAGTCAGTGGGTACTGGGCCGGAAAGATGGTCAGGAAGACATCACGTAGGCTATTTTACTCAGGAGATTTGGAAGGCTCTGAAGAGGGGAGTGGGTGATCTGCATTATATTTTAACAGCATTGGTGTGGTGCAGAAAACTGACAAAAAGGAAACAGGTAGAGACTTGGAGAATAGACTACTGCCACAATCATGGCAAGAGATGATGGTGGCTTGGACTAGGTTGGGTAGCAGAAGAGGTAGCAAGATGCTGGCCACACGCTGAACATATTCTGAAGGTAAAGCCTATTGGCTTGACCAGTAAGATGGACTGTGGAATCTGAGAGAGAGAGAGGAATCAAGGACAACTTCCATTTTTAGCCTAAACAACTGGAAGACTAGAACTGGCTTTAAATGAGAAGGCAGAGGCTTTAGGAGGGGCAAGCTCAGCGGAGAATAAGCTCATTTTCAGACCTGTTAGATTAGAGATGCTTTGAACACAGACTCCCTGCAGCTAAAGTTATAACAAAAGGATTCAAACTGCTTTAAAACACTTTTTCCCCCAGATTATTGAAGTCATATGGGCTCATTGCGGAAAACTTGAACAAAATAAACAAAAGAATAAAAACTCCCCATATTTCCACCACCTGACAACTTCTACAATATTTTGTTATTTTCCTCCTTCTAGACATATTAGGTTGAGAAATACTATTTATAAAATTTGGCAACCTTGGTTTTTCAACTAATTTCATTTCACTAAACTCTCCCATGCCAGTAAACAGTCCTTAGAGGTATATTTTTTAAAGAATGTATTTGTTTTGGGGGGAAATCTTCAAGCAGACTCCCCAACTGAGCATGGAGCACTGAAGCAAGGCTCAATCCTAGGACCCATGAGATCATGACCCGAGCTAAAGCCAAGAGTCGGATGCTTAACCAACTGAGCCACCCAGGCGCCCCTCTGTAGAGATACTTTAAATGCTGATACAATATTCCCTTATGTGGACAGGCCATAATGTACCTATCTGCCTACTGCTGGGCATTTGGCTATTATCTGATTTTTTCCTTTGATGAACATCTTTGTGTTTCCCACTGTATTTTGGATGCTAGCAGTTATTAGGTTAATTTAACTTTACTTATTTTGGTTTTTATTGTGCACCTGTGAAATATGCCAGATGGACAAATGTTTCCACTCGTTTAATGTCAAAATGAAGGATTTTGAAAAAACTTGACTGATTAAGTCCATAAAGGTCTACATATGAAGTTTCTTTTTTTTCCTACACAAAAAGAGATTCATTAAACTGTTAGAATCATGTAGGTTTTGAACAGGGCTGGACATGAGACCACATAGGCTCAGGCATGGACTGGATGTGCCACTGAGGTCTCACCATTTACGAAGTGTCTTAAAACTCTGCTGTCAAATGGACGGTCCATCACCCCTGCTACAGTAAGATTTCTGAACAGCAGGTTAGAATAGGTCTTCTCAAGGTGGGTGAGTATAGTAGGGCACTTGGAAATGGGGTTCTGTGGGTTAGTGCCACAGTGAAGACTTCATTGATGGTCAGATGGGGGCATAAGAGACTGCCTCTTGGGATGGGATAGTGATCTAAGACCTTCATGCAAGTAGGAGCCCACAGTTTTTCAGGGCAATAAGGAAGAACACGATATTCTTCCTGCCAGACGATTTGCAGCAGGGCGTAACATACATTACAGTTAGCTAAGTCCTCCAAACCCACTTAGAGTCATGCAAATCAATGCCTGATTTAAACTGTATGTGTCATATGGCACACTCCAACTTATCACCAAGATGCATATGGTGCAGGGAGGTTACATTCCATTTTCTGTTCCAAGAAGTTGCTTCACTGTATAATAAAAGCATTTTTGGGTATGGCCTCCACAAATTAAAAAAAAAAAAAAAAGATAGAAAAAAGAAAAAAGATAAGAAAGAGCCTCGGATGTGTTCTAATCTATAAATTTGCATCGGATTTCCTAGTCCTTGAGTGAATTAGCTTGTTGTGCTGTAACGAGCCTTAATTTAACTAATAAGAATCAGCATACTGGTTTCACTTGACAATTGTAACCTCTGAAAGTGATCAATTAAGACATCACAATCTGTTTCATGACAACATATCAGGATGCCGCAGCTGTGCAGATTATGAGGTCAGCAGCTGACTAACAACTTGAGGGCAAACATTGGCAACCACAGCCTCTTATTTATGTAACAAATATGCAACTGGGCAGAGGGCTAGGAATGTAATGGCTTGGGGGATAGGTGGTGATCTTTAAATCGTCCTTTTCCTTTCCGTACTGTCACCATAGCCAGAGTCGTAAGAGCCTTCCACGTACCTATCCTGCTTGACCACAGTCCTGCCTAGCTGCCTGATGTCCTCAATGAGGTACCAGGAGACATGACTCATATGGTGACACTCTATTTGCCACTTAGTTGCAGGGACCATTTTACAGTATGGTAGGAAAGCCAGACTGGCTGAATGCAACAGTCCTAATCATAATCAGAAGTTTCAGGTAACACCAAGAAATTGCTAAGGCCCAAGGGAGTCATTTATACGTTTGAAGATGTTTCAAACTATGGTAAGCCATGATAAAAAAGAAATACCTAGGCACAGATGGACGGTTTGACCCGAGAGTCGCACTTATCTGGTTATCTCAGTTCCTTTTATTAGCTTTATCGCCGCATCTTGGGATCTCAGCTTTCTTTGTTAAAATGTACTGCTGTTTCTTGAACTCGTTTATATTATTTGACTTGGGGCCCTTGCTCGAAAATGTATTCCGTATGTCTCCACTCGCTCGGTTCTGCCTCAGTAAGCAGTTTCTTCCCAGACTGAGGCCCTGGATATGCCGAGACCTTTGGAAAGATTTAGCCAGCTCCAACTGTATCAAGCCCTATCTTAGCTTTGAATTCTCCTTTTTAGTTGACTTGTCCTTGTTTTTGTTTCTTTTCATTAAGAACAAACTTGACATCTTCATCTTTTTCTCTAGTACATTCAAAGCACCATCAAGCCAAATGCTTTGATTGGGCTTGTGCTGTGTCTATAAACGGAGATCACCACAAATATTCAGCCGACTGTGTCTGTGCAACTGTGTCCCTCTTAAAAGAAAGCCCACAAATATCAAACACGTCCTTTCTTTCTTTTTTTTTAAGATTTTATTTATTTACTTATTTATTTATTTATTTATTTATTTATTATTTATTTATTTATTTGAGATAGAGCAAGAGAAGCATGAGCAGGGACCAGAGGGAGAGAGAGAAGCAGGGTCCCCGCTGAGCAAGGAGCCGGACATGGGGCTCAGTCCCAGGCCCTTGGGATCATGACCTGAGATGAAAGCAGATGCTTAATCAACTGAGCCACCCAGATACCCCCAAGCACATCCTTTTACTTAAACTCTAAAATTATGAATTTTTTTTTAATGGTAAGATCACTATATTTGATTTGGGTATTTCTCCCTCGCAAAAGGATACGAACTCTGTACCTGCATATCTGATTATGAACACTCAGCTTGGGGAAAGTTAAGAATTTGGCAACATCTATTAAACGACCAAGTAATTTTTACTTAGTACTAATTCTGTGAAAGGCCCATGAAGGATAAAATAATTTTAGGATTCTAATCAGTGTGAGCTTTTAATCTCAGTACACAGCTCTGAGGCATAGCAGAGTTCGATGATTAACGAGGGTCGAGTCATACACTATTTTAAAGGCCTAAGGGATTCCCTTGAAAAACAAGTCCTTTCTTTGCTAAAATGAATCATGACCTTTGCTTCCTTACAAGAAAAAGGGCTTGATTCCTGTCTTGGGCACAGGGAAAGGATGAGAGAGGGGGGAAGGGAAGAAACAGAGTAAGAAAGACATCTAAGCATAGTGTATTATACTTATTAATAAAAAAATGACTGAACACTTATTATGGGCCACTCATCCTGCCCGGCACTTTATTACATCACTCCATTCATTCTCATAATAAATTCTTCCTAAGCTGGACCGTTTTTATTTCCCATTATAGAGTTGAGGAAATTGAGATGAACATGATATCCAGTGGGTACTAGACATCTTTCAGGTTAAAAAGAGGAGCATATGTTTTCTTTCATAAAATACATTCGCAGGACTAAGGGAAAGATATTAAAGAAATATTAATATATAATATATAAATATATTTAATATATATTTAATATATACAATATACAAATATATATAAAATATAAATATATATTATTAATAATTTGCATTATTCCTAATACACATTTAGGCAAACATCTTAAATCTCACCCACTATTATATTAAAATTATTTATATTACATAATAAATTAATGCTTTGAAACATCTTGTTGGCCAAGAATTTCACCAAAAGAGGACAATGTTTCTCAACTGATGAGAGGCTCCTCAGGAATATTAGGGTTTGCATATGAGCAGAATTATCCTCTCTTCTCTGGCAATGGTATTAACATGGCATAAGAAATTATGTAGAAAATTTTTTCTTATTATTTTTGATTTGAAATCTAGCTGAAACTTCAGTGGAAGATAAACTAATCACGACCAATTTTTTTAGCCTCCAATGGTTCTCCACATCTTTACTTGTTTTTCAAAACTTTTTCATAACAGCAGTGAGTTGTGTTTCCTTCTGAAGCATTAAGTGATTATAATCCATGTTTGAGGAAAAAAAGGACATGGCAATGATGTTTTTAGAAGCTGATCAACGTGGCTAAAGGGAATACCTCCCCCTGCATGAAAACCTCCTGGACGTAAATTCACTTTAGAAGCCAACATGGCTGCTTTTAAGTACTTGGGAATCAAAGTTAGCTCAAGACTGCCAAGACTTTCTCTAACTCATGAGTCATTCTTCCCTCTGTACTTATGAAGATTCCAGAACACTGGCTGATTGGGAGACTATGTCCCTACTACAGGTCCTTTTACAGCCATGTCAAATTTTATTTTTATTTTATTAGATGCATGAGTATTTGGCACAAAAATGAACTTTGTTTGCAAAAATGCTGAAGAATGCAAGCTCAGGGAAATCAAGAAGGTCCTATATTTTCTGATCCTACGGGGGAGGGTGGGAGGAAGGTTAGCTGTTCTTTACCTCTTTTTAAGAATCTGTGACATTTTAATAATTAGCTTTATCTTCCTGTGTTTAAATATTATTTATATGGACCCTAGAAACCAATTTACCATGACATGCACAATTGATCCTTTCTCAGTTAAGAAAAAAAAAAGGAAAAATTAACAAAACTAACATACCACCCACTCTGATTGGCAAGCTTATTCTTTTGTTACTTTTCAGTCACTTTTCTCTTCAGATTAGTACACATATAGTTAAAGAACGCTTCTGTTTCTCTGCTTCAAGTTTACACACACACACACACACACACACACACACACACACATGCAGATACCTTCATCTGGCTAATAAGACCTCTCACTCTCCTAGCCACTTTTTCATCCTGCTCCTTACCAAACACTCTGGAAAATTCCCCTTTTCTCTTCTTCGGGTAAGAACCTGACAAATTGCCCTGTCTTTTTTGAATGATATATTGGGACAACTGCCAAGCACTTTACATTTTAATCAGCAAGAAGAATGAAATATTTAACCTTTCCTTTTTTTCTCTGTGAATAAGCGTAAAGACAAGATAATTAGAGCTTATAGAATAGATAATTAAAATCTGCGAATTAAAACTTGCAAAACAGTGTGGTTTCCCCAGCAAAGAGAAATGGCCATGTACGAAAGGTCACCTGTCAACTAGTTCTAGTTATTAAATCTCTGCATTTATCACTAAGGTGGCTCTATGGAAAACGAAGGTCAAGACATTAAATTATGAAACAGTCAGGATTAGAAAAGGTCACCAAAAACTCAAGTAAAATTTAACCAAACCTGCTAATTCTGCACCCAGAAGCAAGCAGACACAGCTAGGGATGAAACATTACACTGGACAGCACTAATCTCTCTCCCCACGCTAGCCCATTCTGAACATGAATTTCTATTTGACGTCTTGAAGTATAAAATGAGACTTGCTCATCGCAAATAAAAACAGGAGCTTCGATAAATATTTCAGAATGAAAATCATGTTTGAATCGAACTAGCTTAAATTATTAAAAACATTGTTTTACACTACTTTAATGGTTGCTTTCATTTCAACCATAAGAACGCAATTTAAAATATTGGCCACGGGCACTCCTGGCACCCTAAACGCTTTACAGGACAATTAGCAACTCACCACTCACTAATTTACTACTTTAATATTGAAACAAATGAGATCTTTGCTTTTCATCATCCAATTTGAATGAATTTGAACAAAGCAAGTTGAAAAAAGCTCCAGAGATGCACTTCAGTTTGCTGTCATTTATTCCTCTACTCTTCATGAATGTCTTTAGAGTTTTAGTTTTTAGAGGCTTCAACATGTATAATGATGCCATTGGGGAATAGATTTTTTCTTTATTCTCCTTGATGTTCTTTTGAGGTCTTTCAAGTGAAAGGTACAAAAGAGGCATTAACAATCTGGCATTGTTTTTATTGCTTGACAAAGAAAAAAATGTATTTTAATTTTTCCCGTGTTTCAGGAATGATTAAGCAAGCTGTTTTCATCTACACCGAGTCACTTTCAGCAGACCTCTAACTGTGAGCAAAGAATTGTGAAGACTGTTCTAGAGAGAAATCAGCACAGTTCAACCAAGCCAGCCTGTAAATGTACTTCCTTGCCCCTCTACAAACCAGCATCTTTCAGTTAATGCAGCTTTCAAAAGCAGTGTATATAAATCACACACTACGAGTAACGGCATATAAAAAGACAGATTTGATAACCCACGGTTTGGCTCTGATTCTCTGTGGATTTGGGATATGGCATTTACCTTGATTCCTACCTGGTGGCATTACATCTAAGCATAAAACTTAATATGGGGGTGCATAAAAATGTTAATGTCAAGAAATAATTCTAAAACAGGCAACATAAAGCTATGTTTCTCAGTTGCCATAGATGATGTGTTCTTTTTATTTGGAAGTTCCTTGAGGGAAATGGATCTGTATAATCATGTAGGCATGCCAAAGGAAAACAGCTTGCATTCTCTAGAGTAGAAGGCAAAAAATGAGTCTTCTCAAACCAAGAGTTTTCTCCTGTGGACTGCAATAATGGAAATAATTCATGTTTCACTATCTCTGGAAGGTCATAAAATCTGACTAATTTTGCAACCAACTTACCTCTGGATTATTTTCCTCTCAGGAAAATGTGCTCAGGACACAGTGCTAACATTCTACCCACTATGTCATATCAGAAAGTAAGAAACACACTGATTCATGCTACAGTATTGGTATCTTAACACATCACTCAATTAGAGACATGGTTATCAACTGAATTCAACAATGACCAGGAGAGCTTTAAAAAAATTATAATGGTGATACTCCACCCCTGACCACTCTTGAGGATGGTGCCCACATATTAAGTTGTTGTTTTTTTTTTTTTTTTAACAAGCTCTGCAGATGATTCCAATGGATATCTAGCTTTCAGAAATGTTGTCCTTCAGGAATGAGCAATGATAAATGAGGAGAGCATAATGCCTGATTAAAGAGATGAAAAACAAAATGGTAAAGGTGGATCCTGGGGTACTATACGGAGAAGATCCTAGGGTAGTAAATCTTGCCAATTAGAACCTTGAATACTACTAGATTGGTGACAAGTACTTACAACTGAAATCAACCCAAGAAGTCAGAGGCTATGAAGAACAAATGGAGAAGATATTGAAAGTATGCATGTAGTACCAAGCATGAGAACTTTTATTTACCACAAAGTTATGTTAATTATACAGCATTAGAGGTCCTCTGTATGTTCTGGCTAAAATTTGCTCTGGAAGTAAGGAAGAAAATCATGTTACCTTATAAATTTTCTTAATTGTCATGTGGAATTTCTGCCAGCATTTAAGGCTAGTGATCAATTGAACATTTCTTCAATACAATTTTTTCCCCATCTTGTTTCATTTTCTAGGCTGAAGGATACTTTGAGAGAAAGAGGTTGGTGAAGATGGACTGACTGCAAATAAAAGAGAAGGGCCCATGAATGGATCGAGAATCCCAGGAAGTTAGGAGTCAATAATGTAAGAGTATAGTTGAATGGTTATCCTTTGAAAAGATAGAGACACTTCTTCCTCTGAGACAGGAAGAAAGAATTAAGAAGGAGAGGAGAAACCTTACAAGAGAGGATTGCAATTAGAGTTTACTCAGATTCCCTTGCATTTCTAGAAAGCAAGTAAGGGTTAATTACTGAGCAATGGGATACTTAGAGGTAAGGTGAACTGACTTCAGGAGAGGGATGGACTTTTGAGAAAAAAAAATATTTTTTAAAGATTTTATTTATTTATTTGAGAAAGAGAGAGACTGAGAGAGAGAGAACATGAAATGGAGAAGGGTCAGAGGGAGAAGCAGACTCCCCACTGAGCAGGAAGCCTGATGTAGGACTCAATCCCAGACTCCAGGATGATGACCTAAGTCGAAGGCAGATGCCCAACCGACTGAGCCACCCAGGCGCCTGAGAAGATTTTTTGAGCAAGAATCAAAAGGATTGCCAGTAGTGCCACAGCCAGAATTTAGGAATTACAGATTTTTGATGAATGTGCTGCAAGATTATACATTCTTTCTAGTGCTGTTCAGGAGCACAGAGGCAGGAATGAAGAAGCTAGCCCACTTGATCCAGGGCTGGAGATTGTGGCAAGCGATCTACTGAAAGTTCATAGTTGAGAAATAATTATGAGCACTACTAACATGGATTCCCACTAAATGTGGGAGGAAATGGTGTCAAAAAGAGCAAATAGAAGAGATAAGAGATAAACTGAAAATGAGAAATTTTAAAAATAATAATATACCCATTTCATGTTAACATTTTTTCTGAAAAGTACTATATTTTTCACACAAGTAGTGAAAAGAGTAGCATTATTTATATTACATTTTTGTAAATTTCTTTAGTGTCTAGATTAATTGAAGATAGCTGGATTCTCATATCTGGTTCAGCTTTCAATTCATAGCAACGTATGTTTTTGGTTGAAGCAGAAGAAAAAAATCCAGCTTCACAAAGATATGTAGTAGGGAAAGGAAGATAATTGTAGATATTTTTCTTTGAATCTATACCAAAATTTGACAAGTGGCTATTTCTTCAATTTTATTTGCAATATGGAACCTCAGTAAAATTTTATACTATTACATTAGAATCCACTGGTCTATCTAACACTTTTCATGGATCTTTAACACTGTGCGTACATGATTTTGTAACATCACACACTGGTCTTTGAAAAATATTAGTGTAATGAGTTACGTCGATACTTGAAGTGTTGAAATTTTTCAATATATATTTTAAACATATTCATTGATATTATCACTGACCTCATCAGAAAAGCCTTTAAGTTTGGAGAAACCAGGAAGCTGATGGTGACAAATGTAAGTTTTCTAAAATGTTAATTTTGACTTGAAAGCTCAATTTTTGTCATTAGTAAAATAGGCTGTTATTTTCTTGAAGTGACAGGCTCACTTCATTCATTTTTAAGAAAATGTCTGCCAAATACCTAAATCTGAATATTCATAATTTGTCTGTGGGCTGTTATTTCAAGTAAAAATGGTATTCAAGGAAACTTGCAACTCATACAAAATTTTTCAGAATAAAAAAGCTGGGGAGCAAAATGCATCAATGTAATTTACAAAACTAAGAACATTCACAAACAAAAACAAAAATTCTACAGTCAACATTGTACTTTACATTTAATCACAAAATTTTGGAAATTGGGAATAAAACAGTGATTTCCACTTTCACCATTGTTATGCAATATTACACTGAGGTCCTAACCAGTGCAGCAAGGCAGGAAAAAAAAAATGAAAGGATAATAAATGGAAAAGAAGAAACAAAATATAATTACTCACAGATGATATGACAATATAAAAGAATGCACATACAACTTGCTATAATTTTTATTATACTTAGTAGGATTGCTAGATACAAATCAATTGTATTTCAAGTGTATCAGCAACAGTGAAAATTGAAGAAAGTATATCATTTGTAACTGCATCACAATAAAAAATACCTAGGAATAAATACAGTAAAAGATGTACAAGACCTCTGTGGAGAAAATAACAGATCTTTGATGATTAACATTTTTTAAAAAACTCTATATAAACGAAGAGATATAACATGTATATAGAATAGAAAACTTAATGGTGTGAAGATGTAAACTGTTCTCAGATTGAACTATAGATTCAAAGTAATCTCAATCAAAATTCCAAAATACTACAGGATTTCTTTCATCAAATTTTATAAGCGGATTGTAACATGCATATGAAATGCAAAGGGCCAGAAAAGCTAGAATACCCTGGGATGAAAAACAAGATGTTCCTGGCACAAGGATGGACAAATAGACCAATGGAACACAAAAAAGACCCCAAATAATCTGGGATCCAAGTACCAAGCAGAGTAGTGGAGAAAAAAAATCAGGCTTTGAAAAAAGGGGAGTTGGAAGAACTGAATTTTTTAAAAAGTAAATCTAGGCCCTTATTTAAATGCAGGTGAATTGGAAACTTGTATCTGAAAGACAGTAAAGCTCTATTAGAAAAAAATGTAGGAGAAAAGTTTTATAACATTATAATAGGAAAAATTTTTCTTAAAGAAGATACAAAAGCACTAACAATAAAGGAAAAGGCTGACAAAATAAACTATATTAAATTTAAGAATGGCTGTCTTTCAAAAGACATTAAGAGAGTAAACAGGCAGGGTACACATGTGTGTGTGTGTGTATCTATTCTCTTTCTTTCCCCCTGTGATGTGTGTGTGTATGTGTATACATATATGCATATATATATCCTAAAAAGAATCAATATACACATATAAAACAAATCCTTACAAATCAATAATAAAAGATAACAGACAGCCAAAGCAACAGAAAGATGGGCAAAAGATTCAGTCATTACATAAAAGAGGAAATTCAAATGGAAAATAAACATCAGAAAAGGTGCTTATCATTAGTAATCCAAAAAATGCAAATTAAAACAATGAGATGTTATTGCACCTCTACCAGGTTGCCTGAAAATTAAAATGTCTGACAATAATAAGTATTAAAAAGAATGTATAGGAACTGGAAGTCTCAAACAATAACTGGTAGGAGTGTGAGCTTTACATAAACATCTTGGAAAACTAAAGCAATCTCCTGTATACTTGAATATCTATCTATCTATCTATCTATCTATCTATCTATCTATCTATCTATCTATTCATATTTATATATATCCTAAGACCCAGGAATTCTACTCCCTGCCATATAGCTTATAAAAATGCATTCCTTTATATACCAGGATTCATGTACAAGAATATTCAGAGATGCATTGGTTATAACACCCTCAAATTGCAAACAACACATATATTCATCAACATTCTTGTGCAAAAGAATACTATCTAGCTTTGAAAAAAAAGAACATGTATGAATCTTAAAACATTATGTCAAGCAAAAGCCATACACAAAGGAACACATAGTAGAAGATCCTACTTATACGACATTCTTAGTAAGCTAAGAGAAGGACATTTTTTTCTTAACATAAGGAACATCATTCTGAAATCATAACCAACACCACAGTTAACAATGCCCTGACAGAGTAGCACTGATGTATTGTAATACGGTAGTTAAGTGTTCTTCAGAAATGGTGTGCTGACAACAAATATGTTGGCAAATGTCACGTACATTCTCTACCTCCGGAGATGGCCAATGCATATTAAATACTAAAGGCTGGCGCGCCTGGATGGCTCAGTCAGAAGAGCATGCTACTCTTGATCTCAGGGTCATGAGTTCAAAGCCCTACATTGGGTGTAGAAATTACTCAAATAAATAAAACTTAAAAAAAAAAAAAAACACCTGAGGCACCTGGGTGGTTCAGTCAGTTAAGCATCTGCCTTCACCTCATGTCATGATCTCAGGGTCCTGAGATGGAGCCCTGCATCCCTGCTCAGCAGGGAGCCTGCTTCTCCTTAGGGCTGCCACTCCCCCTGCTTGAGCTCTCTCTCTGTGTCAAATAAATAAATAAAATCTTTAAAAACAAACAAACAAACAAACAAACCCTAAAAGCTATAATATTTAAAAAAATACTAAGGCTGTGAAAAGTCATTCACTAAAGAAATCTGCCTCATTTTATTTAATTCGGAGTTTCAGCAAATTATTTGGAAAACTTACGCTCTTTTTTCTGTTGTTTTTAAAATTTTTTTGTTAGAAGTCTGATTAACATTTTATGGAGTAACGGTTTGGAAGATAGTTTGGAAACTCTGTACGAGATATGGTCTTTTCAGGGCTGGAAACAAGATGCGAATGCTCACTGATTTCATAATTATTTTACATTGTTCTGGAAGTTCTACTCAATATAATAACTGAAGCCCAGAGGCAGGGTTGGAGGAAGTATTAATACTGGAACAGAGGGGGAAAATCTTCATTATTTTCAGATGATATGCTAGTGTTCCTTGCAAACACAACAAACCAGAGAAATTTAAAGTGGTAGCCAGCCACAACTTGGATATACAAAATTACCATCCATAGTACATCAGCAAAAAACAGAACTACAATAGAAAAATATCTACTGTACAACAGCAACCAAAATGCAAAATACTTAGGGGTAAAAGCTGAATAAGAAATTTGTGAATACTCTAAGAAAAATGAACATATAGGCTGTCAGTACAGACACGGAATTATAAGTGGTTTTTTAAGGGAAAAAAATACTTGAGTTTCTACCTCCAGACTAGATGCTTGCTAAAGTTTATTTCAGGTCTAAAATCTTGTGTTCCACTATCGGACAAGCTAAATAAAACCTTTGAGTTATAGGAATCCAATATTAGGATTAAAATATAATGTTTATACTTGCTTCGGAGTCTCTTTCTTTCCTTTATTACTGTGGTAATTACAGTTTGAAATTCCTTTCTTGTTTGAATAATTATTTTTAAACTATTTTAAATCTTCTTCTAGATATCATGGGTTATTGACCCAGTAAATGAAATTACTGAGTCCACAGTATTTTAATGCTTTAATGAAGTGGCTTTCTAAAAGGCTCACTCCCTGTGACCATGTAACGCATAGCAATTAGCTAAAACTGAAAATTACCACCCTTCTAGTACCCAAGATTGTGGAAACCAGACAAACTAGAGACTTCACCCAGGATTCAGAAGATCAAGAGACAACAATAAATAATTCTTCACAGGATGAATGAACCAAAATGCTTCATCAAAAATTGTGGTGCCTCATGGCCACAGTTTTAAGAGCAGTTTTCTGACTTTCTTAGAGTCTTCTCCAAAACCTATGTAACTGGATTTTAGAACTCTCCATGGGATCATTTTGATAAAGGGCAATTTGAGCATCTCAAGCACTGAATATTGTAGCAACTTTACATATTTTGAAGTTGAAAAGAAATAAGGCCCCGAAGTTAAAACATTAAATGGGAAGGCACAGACAATCCAAAATGTAAACAAACTTTCATTTTTGTTTCATTTACACAATAGGCTTACTGACAGGCTATGAAAAGAATGGTGTCCTTTTCTTTCCTTCAAAGAAGGAAATCTGACCCTATGGAAGTTGTGGCTGTGTGACACACGTCCTCGTCACGGCTCCCCTGCCTCACGCCTGGGCTCTTGTCTGTCTGTCGCTGCGTATTGAAACATGGGGCCTAATTAACAAGCTAATGAATTACGTATGAATATATTATTGAATATACGGGCCTGACCATAAAAATAAATAAATAACCCTGTTCCATAGAATTCCATTTGCGAGGTGAAGTGAGAAGCCAAATAATTTTTCTAGTTCAGATTTTTATGAAAATGGCCTGCCTCTGTGTGTGTGTGTAACTGCTTTAAACAAACAAGTATTAATTTTCTGCAAAGAATAGGTAACGCTTCAAAAAAACTGGAACTTGTTGGGGTGCCTGGGTGGCTCAGTCGGTTAAGCATCTACCTGTGGCTCAGTGGGCCAAAGCCCCACATTGGGCTCCCTGCTCAGTGGGGAGTCTGCTTCTCCCTGTCCCTCTCCCTCTCCCTCTGCTGCTCCCCCTGCTTGTGCTCTCTCTCTCTCACCCAGCTTCAAGCAGCATAGCAGAGCACAGATACACACTGACTTTGACATCAGACTTGTGTTCAAATCCCTCTCTGTCACTTTCTAGCTGGGTACTTTCACATCCATCTCTCAACTTTGTGACTCTGTTTTAGAACTTCTCCCATTCATTGATTAGCCATCCGTGAGCAACCACTGTATTTTGCCACATGGCAACCCTGAATTAAATTCAACATTACGTTCATCCCCCTAAGTCATTCATGGGCAAGATAAATTTAGCTGAAGACAGCTGGGGGATATGAAAGAGGGCTTTCCCCTCCGGGATCTTCATTTCTTCCTAGTGACACACCCTAGACTCTATTTCTCTGCATTTCTTCACAAAGCAGTATATTTCTCCCGGTTCTTCCAAGCTGGTATCTTCAAGACTATCACTCACTCAGCCCTCTAAAGACTCTCTAGTTACCAGGATCGACCCTTCTCGGGGGTTAGTAGAGATGTATCCGGAACAAATCATGTGGTTGATAAATAAAGGCACACATACACACATTTTACAAGAGGAAATGGGGCTTTGTTATTTTCTGCATTGTATCATGTGAGGAGGATTCCATTCAGGAATAGTAAAATCTTTCTGCTTTGTCTTTAGCTCTTTGTTATTTTTCTTAGAAGATGTTAGTAATAAAGTTAAATATGTTTCAGAAGCATCAGACACTGGCTTCCTTCCTCTTGTTTCCCCCACAAGTCTGCTCAGTAGAGAGGTGCTATGAAGAACGCATCTGAGCAAAGGCTTCCGTGGGGGCAGGATCGGGACTGGAGAGCACGCGCTGTGAAGAAAATCATTCCTCTCCCTCATGACGAGAATAATTCCTCAGATCGAAGTTCTCCCTCTGCCCCATGGAGGAAACGTAAGTAACAACCGTGATCCTTTCTTAAGACCGCACTGCAAGCTTCAAAAGACAACCAAGGCCAGGAAAATTCCTCTAACGGTTATCTGTCTCCTCCGAGTGACAGTAAGACTGTTCCAAATCAAACACGGCACTGGGCTTTGTTTCTTAGAAACAAAAGGATAGATTACACTAAAATTTTAGAAAGAAAATTAATTTCAAAATAGATTTCCTGGCTGGGGGTTAGGGAGACTGTTCTCAAAAAATAAAGGGCTATTTGTAGTCTTTTTTGGAAAACTAGTAAGGCTTTATGCAGAGTATGGATCACCCCAGATGGCTGTAAAGTGTATAATGTATGCACAGGGGAACAGTTCCAAGCTGATATTTTTTTCCCCTGGAAAACTTTCTAATACTTCCACGTTAATAATGGGCCATTATCTTGAAATTGAAGCTGGTAAGTCCAAACACCATAGGACTGGTAGTTATGCTTTGAACGCGTTCTTGCAGTTTTTCAGCTGCAAGTTCAATGCAGGGTAGCCTACGGCTTCCCAAGTTGAGTTTTGACTCTTATTTCTAACCAATTGACCTGTGGTCTGGTTTTTGACTGCAACAGTAGGTCAATCAACAAAAATATCCTGGATGAATGAGCTGACATGGCCACCAAACCCTGAGTTCCAACTCTCAAGCTGGAAGTCGAACCCCTAATTTACTCTAGTCCCAGGCTGATTAGACCCATTATTTAATGAAGTCTCTCTTGGCTGTCTGTCTATCAAATTATTTGTATTCATGGAGAGAAAGTGATAAGCCAAAATGCTAATTATCCATTTTTCTAAAATAAAAGGTCCATGCTAAGAATAACAATGAGTTATTAAAATAGCACTTTTCATCTGACATAATACATCTTAACAAGCTCTTTAAGTCCAGGGATTTTCATTGCTGGACATCTTATCTACTAAAAAGGAAGATGTTTACTTTCTATCTATTCAGACTTTGCTAGCATTGGGCAACAGCTTTTGAATTTGAATGCTGTTGAAAAAAGTGAGATAAGATGGGGAATCCAGTCTTTAAAAACATTTTTTTTTAAAAAAACCCCTACACTTAATGCATTTAATGTATTGATTTATATGATCATTTTCCATGTACCTGAGTCTAAGATAATGATTCTCAGCTGGGATGAATTTTGTCCCCCAGGGGATATTTGGCAATGTCTGGAGACATATTTGCTTGTTATAGTTGGGGGGCAGGGGATGGTACTACTGGCATCTGGTGGGTAGAAGCCAAGGATGCTGCTAAATGTCCTACAAAGAACAGCAAAGCCACAGCCTCCCCAAAGAATTAATCAGCCTAAAATGTCAATAGTGCTGAGGTTGTGAAACTCAGATCTAAAAGAAATGAAAGAATTCTAATAAATAATTAGGCATTAGCTCTAATGAAATTTGGCTACATTAGGGCTATGAAATATATATATGCTCCTAATAGCTTTGCAACCTGTTTCTAAAGAATATGCAACCCTACAAAAAGTTCTGTCAGTGAGTAAACTCCTCTTCTACTGATCTCATCAGCACTACCTGCCCACAGAACCCAGGTTCGTCCATGTAAAACCAACCAGCAGGGATAAGCTCCATCCCCTGCCCCACACTCACAACACACACGCACACCTGAGGCCTGTCACACACAGGCGCTGCCTTAGCTCACCACCACCAATGTCACCACTGCAACAATTACACTGATCACTTTAAAAAAAAAAATTAGACATTTTGATAATTGGGAGCAAAGCGATTCAGGGAACATAACTCATGCACCAATTTGTTTTCTGTATAAAATTGTAGCATTAAATTTCCAACGTAACGTCCTAAATCATTTTTAACCACAAAACAACTTACAGGTTAACTTCTAGTGTTCCTAGAGGAAAAGTCAAGAGAAAACAGTTTATTTTCTAGACAGGTTTCTGTTTCCTTGGCACGCCAACTTTTGGCACTGGAGAGCTGTGAGAAACACAGTGGTTTGGGGTTGGCAAGCTCTGAGCATTTCAGTTCCCAGCAGCCAGGCTCCTCTGGGGCCTGCCAAATCCACAAAGCAACACTTAGTCTTTGGAGCCAAAAGCCCTTGGGAGGGAACCATTCTCTGTGCAAAAAAAATCAATATATGCTCCATTAGCTAAAAGGTTGATTATCAGTAGCAGAATCCTTAATAAATCTTAGCTAAGTTTTAGAATCTGAAGGATACTAGTATTATAGAAGTTTGGTAGTTAACAGAGTATCAATAACGTAGATGCCAGAGAGAGGCAACCATCTCTAAAGCCACCGCTTTAGTTAATTCCAAAGTCCCTCTTCTTGGCTCAGACTTAACTTATTTAATTCAGTAAGTTCCTTTCAAAAGTAGAACAAACAAAAACAAAAAACCTTGGATATTAAAGACAATAATAGGTGCAGACAGTGGGCAGAAAGAATCATGAACATTTATTTATTTACAACAACTTGCCTAAAGTTCATGTATACCCAATGACAAAATACTTGTTAGAATACAAGGTGCTCCACCAAAACAAAACACAGAAATAAAAGCACCATGAAACCAACATAAATAATAAATCATTCTATAAATAAATGAGCACAGAGAAATCTATCAAAGTCCATTAAAACAAGAATCATACATAAAACTGAGTTTGTGTGTAGAGGCTGGATTAAAGGTCAGTACGATACAATGATAGGAAGTGTAGCAGATCACTGAAAGGGGAGAAAGCAAACATCCAGCTGCTTTAAATTGTTAGCTATTATGGAAAATTAAATTATACACATTCTTTGTTTTTTTAAAATTTTATTTATTTATTTGACAGAGAGAGAGAGAGAGCACAAGCTGGGGTAGCAAGAGACGGAGTAGCAGGCTCCCCGGTGAGCAGGGAGCCTGACGATGCGGGGGGCTTGATCCCAGGACCCTGAGATCATAACCTGAGCCGAAGGCAGATGCCTAACTGACTTAGCCACCAGGCATCCCAAATTATACACATTATTAATAAATGGTATTAAAAAGCGAGGCTGAGAGTACAAACAGTATTTGCCATTCTGTAAAAGCAGAATACTAAATCATCTAGAAAACAAATGCATTGGGATGTTTGGCACCAGATCTTATTTTGCATTATTTTCTCAAAGTATGATCATTTTTTTCATTTCCTCCTTGACAGATAAATTCTGTTCCATACAAAAATCTTCCAGAAGAAAGTAATTAAAATGTTGATGTGTGCCCTACTTTCTTAATAGAAAACTTTTTTTTAAGAGGGTGAATTAAAACTGATCTCAAAGGTTAAATGTAATGAAGCGTGTCTAAGATACACAGTTACCAATTAAAAACATATTTGTGGTAATTAGCATTCAAAATAAACATGGAGATTGTAAACTCTAGAATTCACATCTCATACTCTCACAAAGCTGTGGATCCATGAAAATAACTGAATCAAAACACTAAGTACACAAAGGAAGACGCTGCCCTCTGGCATTCCTTGCTAGAAGAACCCTTAGGGAGGTTGCTTTGTTACTTCTGTTAACCCCAAATCCACAAGGTTCCCACTGTATGTACAATAAACTCCAAACCCTTCAGGCGGCTTCAGGCACTCTGGACTCTGGCCCTCTCAATCACAGCCAGCCAGCAAACTTCATTTGTTTCTTGACCATGTCATGTTCTTGCCACAGCCCCAGGACTTGGAACATTGTCTCTTTTTTCCTGGACTACTTTACCCTCTACTCGACTTGCCATTTTCACAAGTTCCTTCTCATCATGGAGGACCTAGCCGAAATGTCAGCTTCTCAAAGAAGTCTTTTCCTGACCACTCATTCAAGCTCAAAGTAAATCATCCTCATTAGGCCCTTTCAGAGCACGCAATGGTGTACCTTCAGAGACCCTTATCATCATTACAACTGTGTACTTCCTAATCCATTTACTCATTTATTATCAGTCTTTCTCATGAATCCCTAAGTTTCCTGGAGAAAGAGAACATTCTGCTTGCCACTGTATCAACAACACTAACAAGTTGCCTGGCCCAAAGCAGATGTTAATAAATATTTTTAAATGCATAAAAGTAGTTTCAGATGCACTGTAAATACCACACAGGTTAAAAGACTTAGCTGTGATGTTTACTGACAGAGTGGTTTTAGCACCATTACCCAATATCAATGTTAAGTAGGATGCTACTTTATTCACATAGCATCTCATATTTTTCAGCGCATAAATCATAAATTTTGATAAGTTCAGTGAATTCAGAGGAATCTCCAAGAATATAGAGACCTCTGGTATCACTGGGACATACGGTTTATCCATCTCCCATTGACTAATCAATAGTGTAAAATACACTCAGCGTAGTCACTGTCTACACCACATAAATATATGTCTGTGTGTACAGGAGCACGTGTGTGTGTACGTGTCCAAACTCACCTATAAGCAGATTCCTAGTCAGGGACCCTGCTGGACAGACTGTCCTGAAATAGACATGTCAGGATTTAGCCCCTGAGTTCTTTCTTCTCCTGAACTTTTTAAAAGATTGCTTTCTTAACCTACATTTTACTTTAATATCCAAGAGGTCTAATGTGAAATTTCAGATAAAGTATCACACCGAATTAGAGGGACTGGATCTAAAACAAACTTAAATTTGTAATGAAAAGGTTATGATTGCTGGAGAAGCCAGGATCACAGGACATTTCTTGTTTAAGCAGGTCTGTCCAAATTGACACAACATGAAAACAGAAGAGAGGTTAGAAAACAGGGAAAGTAAAGGATAAAATTACAGTAGGATATTCATCTAAGTTCAAGAGTACAAAATCATGTTTAACTCCTATGCTTGAGAAAAGAAAAAGGCAGATTTTAAGGGTCATTGGAAAAGTGTATAAAGCTTAACTTTCAACT
The DNA here is from genome assembly GCF_017311325.1 of Ursus maritimus. Taxonomy (NCBI): domain Eukaryota; kingdom Metazoa; phylum Chordata; class Mammalia; order Carnivora; family Ursidae; genus Ursus; species Ursus maritimus. The sequence continues at coordinate 41,518,168 of NW_024423564.1, forward strand.
GCAATTTTATTTTTATTTTTTTAAGATTTCATTTATTTATTTGTCAGAGAGAGAGAGAGAGCACAAGCAGGGCGAGCAGCAGGCAGAGGGAGAAGCGGGCTCCCCACTGAGCAGGGACGCCGAAACGGGACTCATTCCCAGGACCCTGAGATCATGACCCGAGCCGAAGGCAGACACCCAAATGTCTAAGCCACCTGGGCGTCCCTCACTTGCAATTTTAATGTTTATTTAATAATTAGATGGTTAGTTTTAAAAAGCAAGGAATTTGTTTGGTTCTCCATATAACTCCAGCATTCATAACTGTGCCTGCCATCTCGTAGGCCGTCAGCAAATATTTGTCAAAGGAACAATAACAGCAACTTCTATTAATGCTGTGCCAAACACTGTACAAAACCATTCATAGATAAATATCAATAACCATCACAACAGTCTTAGGAGGAAGGCTTATCATTACCATTTTATAAACGAGTTAACAAAATCCCAATAACTTCTCCAGGATCAGAGGGAAAAGCCAGCATTCACTTTTAAGACCAGTTGGCTACAGAGCCTACTTTCCCAGCCACCGCATTACGCAGGCTTCTTGGACATGCAGAATTGTACAGAGGCCAAATGCGGGCACATTTAAACGGGTGTGCAGGAAAAAAATCAGAATGTAAGATGAGCTATAGAGCGGAAGAACAGGGCTTGTTTCTGCATATCAGCTCGCCAAAGCTGCAAGCACAACGCCACAGGATATTATGGAGGAGGCTAAAGGCAGGATGGGGGTGGGAAAGGAGTCCAGAAAAGACAGATAGCAAATAAATAAAGAACTTATTCCTTTCCACAGTAACAACTATACCACTAGCTGCAACACTGCTAGTGCTGCCAGAAGAGCCCTACAGAAATGAGGCAGACCCTGTTTTTCAGAAGAGTAATAATGAAAAAATAAAGTCCTGTGGTGCTTTTCCTCTATTGGCCCTGCTTATAAATTCATAGCACAGCATGGAGGTTATTAAAATCCCATATGTGAGAGCCACACACAGCACAAAGAGATATGAATTGGCGTTCCATGGAGATAATGCTATCTAATGGCCAAAACAAGTAGTAGGGTTTCATTTTTATTCTGAGTACATGTGAAAAGGGCTCAGCATCAAACTACCGTGCATGGATAGTTGACCGTCCAAGGACTGTTTCTACCCTTCCTTCCTATGGATTAATAAGTGGGATATAAAGAGCAGGGCTATTATCTGCCCAAGTCTGGATATTCCTATGATATTTTTTCTTTGCTTACAACCGTTTGAAATAGAGTAGATTAAAAGCTTTTCCAGCTGCCCTGGCACAGAAGAAAACCTTCCCCTGCTCACCACATAGCATCATGGAAGCCCAGGGGTCTGAAGGAGCTCACGATTTCCACTCAAGAGTCTCCCAGAGACTCACCTCTATGCCCAGTGCAGACTGGCTTACATTTTGTTGTTGTTGAGTTGGTTTGTTCGTGGTTTTTTGTTGGTTGGTTGGGTTTTTTAGGGGGCCAGAAGAGGCTGTTGAATGTCCTATTACAGAAGATCAAATCTGACTAATCAGAGCAAATGCTATTCTATATGATCTGGCATTCAGAGTGGAAGGCGGCACCTAAGATCAAAAAGCCAGTTTTAAGAATATCCAATGACCCTAAACAACAGAAAACCTTATATCTGAAATTTCCTAAGAAACTTAGTGCTGAAATTTAATTAAGACAAAATACTAGCTATTTTTAATTCATTTACTCTAATACCAACCTTCAAAAGCAGGTAAATTTGTGGTCATAAACACCTGGACCAGGGTATGGGCAGAAGATACTACTCTAAGGAGCCAGGAAGTTTAAAATCCAGCTAGTAACACAAAGTAACTCTACAGCCTTCTTGGTAACCAACCCCCCCCCCCAATTTAAATAGAATCTAATTTAATGTAATTCAAGAAATGTACCATGTAAGGGATAACCAGTGGTAGGTCATTAATTAAAATGTGAGTGATTTCTGAGTTACTACATCATTCATTCATTCATTCTGCAGATATGTAATGAGCATCTGCTCTGGTCCATGACCCCAGCCTATCCTCATGAAGCTCACTATTGTGCTGAGAGGGCAAGTAGATCACCTCCTCTAGTCCTAGAGTCACTCTCAAAGAAAATTAAGTGGCATGGCTGTTGACCTATCAGTTCCTCAAGGAAACTTTAAGCGCCAGTGTAAAAACACACGATTGAGTCTTCTTTGGTGGCTTAAAATGAGAAGCAACAAACTCGAGAGCCATGGGTGAGATAACCATCTCCAGGCGGGTAGGCAGAGGACCAGAAAAAGGCCACCTCAGAACAAGGAGAATGCAGCAAGATGAAAGGCTATGTTAGGGAGAGCTAAAGTGAGTGCTAAGGTGGGAGAGTGAAATACTGGTTTCAGAGGGATGGAGCATCCTTACATGAACTTCAATATCAAACATCTCAGACCTCTTAGAAACCTCTACTGACCAGTGTCAACCATCTTACTACCACATCTGAAAAGACGAGATGTTGCGCTAGTAATTTGGGGTAAAAACTCTCTTTCAAGAATCCTCTACTCAGGGGTGATGAATACTCTTTCACTTGTTATCAGAAGTAAGAATGTAGACAGAGCAGGAAGGAATAAAAACCTCAAGGCTAGCATTGAGGAGGCCTGGGTTCTAGATTCTTCTCTAACACTAACAGTCATGAGATTATGAGACAAACAACTTTATCTTTTTATATTATTCTCTCATAGGCCAGTTGCAGATAATAGCACCTATCCTGTCCAAACTCTCAGGGTTGCCAGGAGAATAAAAGCAAAATGGATTTTTAAAAGTTAGGAAGGAACACATTTGAAAAGCTTACGCCTAATTTTCACAATTCAGTTCTGCCAGGTCTAAGCCTCCTGAATAACAGAAATTTAAAAATATAAATAAAAATATAAATAACATCTATAGTAACAGTAACTGCTATGATTTACTGAGTGCTTCACACGTGTATCAGGCACATACCTCATTTAATCTTTATACCAATCCCATGAGGTTCTTATAATTATTGACCACATATTACAAACGAAGAAGCTAAAGCCCTGAAAAGTTAAATGTTTTGTGAAAAGACACACATCTGGTAAATGGAACTCAAATCCATCTGACTCCAAAGCCTAGGAGTTAAACAACTAAGCTATTCTGGTTCTTACTCATCTCTCAAGATTCACTTCATTTCAAATCAGTACAATTCAATTCGACTCAACCTACAAACATTATTGGCAGTAGGAGGACTTAACATATAGACTTTCAGAGTTCAGGTCGTTTACACATTTGCCAAAAACAGACACACACATACCGTTGCTAGAAGCTCCCAGCCTACAGAGCCGTGAATGAACACTGCAGTGGAAGCACGGTGACTTGCACAGGGAAGGGACTGAGTTCACATGTCTTGGCACTCATCACTTGGTTTGCTAGCAGAGCACAAAGCTGCTCTTGGTTGTAGGGTGCCACCAGTGTTGAGAAAACAAATTTTTCCCCATCTTACTCTTAATACACTAAGTTATGCAGCTCTATTTAAGCTTCTGGTTCATGAGCCAAAATTGTCATCAATGTAAGCTCATCCTCATCCATGGAGAGAAAACAGAGTCAGTTCTCTAAATATCTTTGCCTCCAGCTTTCCAGAAATCCCATCTTCTTGATTGCTCAGTATAGTTTCAGGTATTAGAGGGATTTAAAACAAATGTATGGAGTGGCCCAATCCCCCAAGGTAGTTACAATAATAATCACATTTATTGAGTGCTCACTTTTGTACCAGACATTGTTTTAGGTAATTATTGACTCACTGAATTCTCAAAACAACACTATGACAGAGGTATTGCCATTACCTCTCATCAACATGAAGAAACCAAGACACAGAGAGTTTAAATGACTCGTCCAAATGTTAGACTGGGATTTAAATCTTAGTCCGTCTCCAGGGCTGTTTTACACCACTCTGCCTATGTGCGCCTCACAATGGGGGAGAAAACAGATCTGAGACGATTAAAAATACAATTAGTTGGCATATTTATTTCCATACTAAATAATCGATGAGAATGCTAATGGAGTTTAAAAGTAAGTTTACTAGGTGAAGGAAAGTTCATAGAGAATATAAAACTTGGGGGCGCCTGGGTGGCACAGCGGTTAAGCGTCTGCCTTCGGCTCAGGGCGTGATCCCGGCGTTATGGGATCAAGCCCCACATCAGGCTCTTACGCTATGAGCCTGCTTCTTCCTCTCCCACTCCCCCTGCTTGTGTTCCCTCTCTCATTGGCTGTCTCTATCTCTGTCGAATAAAATAAAATCTTTAAAAAAAACAAAAAAGAATATAAAACTTGAACCCAAGAAATTTCCCTGTTTGTAACGTTTGCCCACCTTTCTTCACCCAAAAAGCACTTCTACATTTAATCTTGAGGTTTTTTGGGTTTTATCATTTTTTTAAAAAACGTATTTTTAATGAGTTATAACACATATATAGTAAGAAAACAAAACACTATTCTGACCTGTATCGTTATAGCTTAATTTTACTTGTTTTGAAATTTACAAAGGAAATTACACATTCATTGTATCTGACTTTGTTTGCTCACATTACACCTACAAGACTCATTCTTGTTGTTGTGTGTAGCAGTAATTCATTAATTACTCCATTATGAATATATAGCATAATTTTTCCATTCTACTATGGATGAACAAAAGGTTATATTTTCAATTTTATGATCATTATTGTCTATTTTCTCTCCTGCCAAATGTACCCATTTGTGTCAAGTTTCCAGGAACAGAGTTACTGGGTCATAGGATAAGTGTATGTTCTCGTTATCTTTTTGTTATTGATTTGTAGCCTAATTCTATTGTGATCAGAGGAAATACTACATGTAATTATAATCCACTTGAATTTTTTAAAGACTTACTTTAGGGACTAGTATGTAATCAATTTTGTTAAATGTTTCATGTTTATTTGAAAAGAATGTGTATTCTGCAGTTTCTGGATGCAAAGCTGTATATACATGTCGTTTAGGTCCAGTTTTTTAACTGTGTTGTTTAAATCTACTCTATCCTTACTCATATTTTTGTCTGCTAGCACTAACAATTAAAGAGAGAAATAGCTATTAAAATCTTCAACTACGATTGTTGGATTGTCCATTGTTCTTCTTAGTTTTGCCAGTTTTTGCTTTAACTGTTTTAAGTGCATATCTTTTTAGATTACTGGATATTGCTGTCAAATCGCCCATGTAGTTACTATTGACATGACTTTTTCACTTTTAGCATGACTTCTTTCCTTAATATCTAAAATGTCTAATATCAGCATAGCTGTATCAGCTTCCTTTTGATTACAGTGTCTGCAGGGTATATCTTTTTCCGTTCTTTTCTTTTTCAACTTTTCTGTTCTAAGAGTTGTATATTCAGGTAGCATAATAGTATTTTTATATAGTATGTCTTTTAATGGGAATATTTAGACCCTTCATATTTAATATAACTATGGATGTATCTGGACTTAAATCTACCACATTGTTGTTTGTTTCTCATTTCCATCTGTTCTTTGTTCTTACATACTATTTTGTCTTTTTAAAAATTAATCAAGAAAATTTTTTTTATTTTTCTATTTTTTCTGTATTCATCTGTTACCCGTATATTCTTGCATTATTCTTTTTTAGTTGTTATCCTATAAATTACATCATTTTTTCCTTGATTTATTAAAGTATAATATAATTTAATATTTTCACCAATTCCCAAACATTGCAAGGCTCTTATAACACTTCAATACTTTACCCTGCTTCTGCATTTTGACTATTATTGCCATGTATTTTAGTTTCACTAGACATTATTATTTCTTTTTTGCACAAGGTTCATCTATATTTACCTTCACTTTAAACTTTTTTCTTGCTCTTCATTCCTTCTTTCTTTTTTTAGAAAAAATATTTTATTTATTTATTTGTCAGAGAGCGAGCGAGCACAAGCAGTGGGAGTGGCAGGCATGGGGAGAAGCAGGCTCCAGGCTGAGCAGGGAGCCCGATGTGGGACCCGATCCCAGGACCCTGGAATCATGACCTGAGCTGAAGGCAGGCGCTTAACTGACTGAGCCACCCAGGCATTCTGCATTTTTCTTTCATTTCTGTACTTCCATATAAGATCATTTCCTTTTACCTAAACAGTTCCCTCTAATATTTAGCATGAGCCTGATATCAACAAATTATCAGTCCTTGTTTGTCCACAAATATCTATTTCATTTATACTTTGAAGAAATTAGGTTCGCAGCCTGATTACTATTTGCTTTCAACACCTTGAAGATGCCGTTCTACTGACATGAATCCACCATTTCTGTTGAAAAGGCATTTTCAGTCTTACTATTACTCCTTTGAAGGTTTTCTTTCCTGATAGACTTCAAGATTTTTTATTTTAACTTAGGTTCAGTAGCTTCATTCTGATGTGCTTAGGTATGGTTTTATTTGTATTTATGATGCTTAGGGTTCATGGAGCTCCACGAAGTTGTTCCTTGAGGTCTTTACAAGTTTTGAAAAATCCTCAGCCAATACAGTTTCAAACATTACTTCTGCCACATTCTTTCTCTCCCTGACTACTGGAACTCCAAGTAAACATATGTCATACCAGTATTTCTCCAACTATTTATGATGAATATGTTCTCCTTTTATTTATAATCCCTTGCAGACCAATTCTGTCATAAAATACATTAAAGATTTTGTGGCTAAATCAGTTGCTATAAATATTTGTAAATACTCTATCTTTCTTTACTTATCTTGTCAGGGACCAGTATGAGACGCGGTCTCAGAATCATACTTTGAGATGCACCATGTTAGATTTTTTTCACTAGTCTCATATGTCTGTTATGCTCTTTTTTTTTTTTTTTTTGGTCTTTCATCCTTTTATTCTCTATGCTTCAATCTGTTATGTTTTACTAACATTCTCAGCTTTCCTAATCTTCTCTTCTACCAAGTGTAATGAGCTACTAAACACATCTCTTGCATTCTTTCTTTTTTAAAGATTTTTATTTATTTGAGAGAGAGAGAAAGAGAGAGAACTAGTAGGAGGAGGGACAGAGGAAGAAGCAGATGCCCCACAGAGCAGGAAGCCCAATGTGGAACTCAATCTCAGGACCCTGGGATCATGACCAGAGCTGAAGGCAGATACTTAACCAACTGAGCCACCCAGGTGCCCCATCTCTTGCATTCTTAATTTATGTTTTTCAGTTCTAGGATTTCTATTTAATTCTTGTTTATAGATTCCTGTTGGGAAATAATAAATTTGTAAATCTACTTTCTTAAACATATTAATTATAGTTATTTAAAAATCTGTCTGATAATCTCAATGTATCAATTACTTATAGTCTATTTGTATTTTCTCTTGAAATTCAGGTATTTGGTCCTGTTTCCTGACATGCCTGGTAATTTTCTATTGATTATTTGTACATTTTAAGTTAAACAATTATTTAAGTTCTTCCTACATGGAGGATATTGTTTTCTTCTGAAAGACAGAGCACAGACTCATCACCTTGATCCAGTAGGAATGGTCTATTTCCAGTTTGTGCTTACTATTACAGTCTAGCTCTTCTGAGTCTCAGTTGAGAGTTGGTCATTTTTACCAGGACCCTTCTTCCTTGGGAGGCTCTGACCCACAGTTTCTGCCTCTTCAGTTATATGGGATTGCTTAAATCCCTGCTTAGACTTTTGGCCTCATAACTGCTGGATTCTTCTTGGTTTCTCTTGTGCACTGTGTAAACTCCACAGACTTTTCAGGGACTGTTGCTTGCAGAATGCTGGCTCAGATATCTCTGGTTCCTTTTTCTCTGGGATCTTGGTCCTTCATATCATGACTCTCTTAGTATTCCTGTATATGAATTTTTGCCTTCCAATTCCACTGAAATTCCTGTAAGATCTAGGCCACTACTTTCTGTTTGGCCTCATGCCCCTTTTTGTATTGCAAATGTATCAAAGAGAAAAGACCACAGAGAGGGTCATGCTCACCTCAATGCATTTCCTTTTCTCAGCTTTCTTGACTTCTCAAATTTTAGTCCCCTTAGGTGCATTCTGATGCCTTCAAGCAGTAATTTATCCAGCTTCTTAGTGGGAGAGTTAGTCTGATGGCAGCTACTCCATTATGTCTGCAAGCAGGGTGCTCTTGTGAGGATTAAATAATAATAGCTAGCATTACTAAATAATAGTAAATATTCAACAAATATTTACTAACATTATTATTCCTACATATTAGCTAACTTTTAGCTCAGGGGCATCTTTTAGTGTAATGTTCCTGGGAGTCCTTACTCCAAACTCCCAATTCCAACTGCTCTTTATTCTAATACTTGCCCCTGGCATTATAAGTACACAGATATTGCCCTTAGGTTACACGGTCTTATGCACCAGACTTTCCCTGTGTCTCGTAATCTTTTATCACCATATTAACAGTCCTCTAAAGAAATGATTGTTTTTTTTTTAACAGCCCAAGCTTTTTTCAAACCAAATCTTATGTAGACCCCAAGTAAATGTATCCAAAGCTACCTATTTTACCCACTATTATCTTAACCCTCCAGATAGATAGATAGATAGATAGATACTTCTGAGTTACATGTCTTAGAGCCCAAAAGCTCTGAGGAATCCAGCTTTAAAACTACTACCATAGGGATAATTTCTGGACACTGCGTCTCTTAGAACAAAATAATACTTAAACATTAATACCATAATTTGGTAAACACTGTCTAGTGTTTTACCCCTTTTAGGTCCCACTAGAGAGAAGTTTGGCATGGCTCAACCCAAATTTCTGGTGATGTTTACACAACACTCCACTCTTTTGTGCTCACACCAGAATCCAAATTATCATTATATTCCCTCCATAATAACCTAAATATACATCAGAGCCGAGGTAGCAGGCCTGTTTATCATCCAGAATAAACAAACATCAGATGAAGCAGCAGACAATCAAAGACATGTCTGACTCAGGATAGTCTAAATGTCAGTCTTTGATTATTTGTTGCTAGAAGAGAACTACACAGGACTCAGAAGGAAGAAGGAAAGAGAAAAGACAAGCAACTAAACAGAAAGGCAAACCTTCTGGGTCCCATGTGCTATTGTTTAGGCACAAATCACATTAGAAGGAATAGAATTGAACAAATACAACAATTTTAAAACAATTCCAATCTTACTTTGGTTTATCAAAAATAGATAGATAATTGATAGACAGATATCTAATTCATAATCCAATTCTCCTTCCTCTTTTTAATAGACTTTTAAATTGAAGTATATCATTTAAAAAGGTAGAAATAATAAATTTACAGCTTAATGGATTATTTCAAGTTGATCACGAGTGTGTAACCGCTGTCCACAGTCATGAAATAGAATGCTACAGAGACCTCAGAAATCCCTCATGTCCTTTCCCAATACTACACTCTCTGTGCCCAAGAGGTAAACACTATCCCAAATATAGACTAACCTGGTCTGTTTTTGAATTTCATATAAATGAAATCCCACAGTATGTAGCTTTTAACATCTCATATCTTTTTTTGTTATTTTATGAGACTTGCCCACACATCATTCTTTTTCAGTGCTATATAGTGCTCCACGATATAAATAAACTATTTATTTATCCATTCTATACTGATGGACATTTTTATTATTTCCACATGTGACTATTATGAATAAAGCTGCTATAAACATCTATGTCCATGAAGTTCAGTGCTCACATATACGCATTTTATTTGAACATATACCTAGAAGTAGAATGGCCAGGTTATAGGATATGCATATGTTCAATTTTAATAGATAGTAATAAACAGTTAGCCATGGAAGATGTACTAATTGTACTCACATCAGCAGCATAAAAGAGGTCCATTTCCTGCCTATCCTTGTCAACACCTGGCTTTGTTGTCATTTTTGGTTTAGCCATTCTGGTACTATTTTTATTTCATTGTGGTTTTAATTTGCATTACTCTGATCAGTAATGCGGTTGAGCATTCTTTCACTTATTTATTGTCCATTTCACAATCCTTTTTTGTGAAGTGCCTGTTCAAGATTTTTGCCCATTTAAGAACACTTCCTGAAAGTCTCCTTCTTCCCTTCTCCTCTTCTCTCAGGAGCCTCTCCCTCATCCCAGCCCATGTGGCTGATTTGACACATTTCTTGCCCCCTCACCTCCTCTCATTCATTTTTCTTAACACAGATTGATGGTGGCCCAGCTGCCATAGTTTTTTTCTTATCTCTCTGTTTCTTCTAATACTCAGATTCTCCCCAGTGAAGGAGAGTCTGGGATGCAGCCAACAGGAATCCTCCCCCTTTTTCCCCTGCTGCTAGTCTCTATCATCTTCCTGTTTCTGCATCACCAAAAGCCTATGAAAATTCTCTTTCACATAGAAATCTTTTATAAGTTCCATGAGTTTTTCTAATTCCCTCTCATGACTCTACCACTCTTACCACTCTCTCATGCCATGTTGGCCACTTGGCACAGAATGAATGCTGAAGATGAGCTAGGAAAGAAAGGACACATGCAGGAGGCCACTCTAAGATCTTGGATGTCAAATTTGACCCTTTCCCAGAAGAAGCCTGTTTTTCTGGGAGATGAGCCACACATTACAAAGAGCACAAGCTGCCTACCAGCTCTCTTAATCTTCCTCTAGGGCAGACTCATGTCTCAGTAACCTCAAACCAAAGCCATTATCAGATTCTCTGTCCTTCCCTACCATGGAAAACTACTTGGCCACAGTTTGACAGGCACAGATGGTACCACCAGCTGCAAGTTTTTTGGGCTCTTGTTGACTGTAAACTGCCCTCAGTCTTAATCTCTTTGCAGTTTGCTCAGTAGAATGGGAGATGGGGCCAAACTTCTAATCTGGGAATAAAATTTATGGTGGGAGATTTAGCAGGGTCTGGTGAAGGGTGAGATGTGGTTAGGGCTATTGGCAAGATGCATGGGAAAAAAGCCCTGAAAGAAAATGTATGGATAGTCAAGTGAATTTGAAATTGTTTAAACAAAGATCAGGGAAAAGGGACAAGGAGAGGAAAATATTCTTAGCTCTCATGATAATCTTTCTGCTAGTCTGAAAATAGAGCCAGGTCTTTGCATCATGAAAGTTATGTATCAAGTAAGGAATGGAAGAAATAAAATGAAAGACCATTCCCCAAGGAAGTGCTTTCTCTGTGGTTAGAAATGCCTGTATGACCATTCTGATTATGTGAAGTGCCAGCCAACAGACCTGTATGATTTCCTGTACTACAGAAAGCACTAAGAAAGCAACTGTAAGAGTCATTTATCTATATTCTGGGTCCTACATAAAATGAATAAACATCATGAAGTCCATGCATTTCTATCCAAAGATCTGTCAACAAGGAAGCATAAAAGCTAGAAAAGACTGATCATGTATCTTCTTGCTAGGGACCAGACTACCAGTTCTGACATCTTTCTCTCATCCTCCAAAGGTAAGAACCTCTGAATCTATATCCAACTTTCTTATTTTTCACTCTTTGTTTTTCATATCCAACTACTACCAAATACTAAGACCATTAGTCTAAGTAGGGGAAGAGAAATGAGCCTAAAGGCCTAGAATAGGCTCTTTTTACCCCAAACATGGTTATATGTAAAATCTGGCCTTCATGGAAAAAAAGTAGAAAGATGGTGCCATCCATGCAGTTAAAGGAGTGAACAGTACCAGCAAAGGGGCATGGCTAGGGACACTATCTTCTCATCCTGAGGAATGGCACCATGACATTGTACATCTGCAAACCCTGGACCCAGGCAGGCACTCTGGAGAAAGTTCAGTTGTACAACAGCAAGTATTTGTTTGAGTTTTTGCCATGCGCCAGACACAACACTGAGAACTTTATATACGCTCTCTCAGCAAATTCTCACAACAATTCTAGGAAGCTAGTTCCACTATTGACTTCCTCTACAGTTGGGACTTAGAGAGTTTAAGCAATGGAATGAGTTCCCCCAGGTGGTGCATGTGAGTGGCAGGTTTATAAAAACCCAAGGCCTGGATACTCAACAATGTAGCTTTCTCTACTCTATACTTCAGAGGTCCTGGACAGGCTCCCAATTTCCAATTTCTGAAGCATGCCCTGGAAACATTTGATTTAGCGCTTTCTCCCTCTTCAAGATTTCTTTGGGCTATTTCTTCCCAAGTGCTTTGATCTTCATTTTTCCCATCTACAGTCTGACTATACACAGGTGAGTTTTTGGTTCATTTGTTTTGAGTGTGATTAGAAGAGGACATTTTGGTTTGCTAGTTTTATTTATTTATTTACTTATTTATTTATTTTTAAAGATTTTATTTATTTACTTGACAGACAGAGAGAGAGAGAGCCAGTGAGAGAGGGTACACAAGCAGGGGGAGTGGGAGAGGAAGAAGCAGGATCCCAGAGGAGCAGGGAGCCCAGTGCAGGGCTCAAACCCAGAACCCTGGGATCAGGCCCTGAGCCAAAAGCAGATGCTTAAGGATTGAGGCACCCAGGCGCCCCTATTTATTTATTTTTAAAATGAACTTCCAGGTAATAAAAAGTAACCCAACAGGTGAAAAAAGAATATAACACTAGTAGATTTTGCTAATTTATATATGAATATTGTAATACTCAGAGCAACCACTAAAAATACTATACAAAGTGATATGATCACAAACACTGTAAATAAATAAATATAGAACCCTAAAAAATGTTCAAGTAATTCTCAGGAGGATAAGAAAAGAGAAACATAGGAATGGCAAGTGGAAGAAACGAACAGAAAACAATAATATGGCAGACTTAAGCTCTAACATACCAATAATTTCCTTGCATGTAAATGATCTAAAAAGACCAATTAAAAGTCAGAGATTTCTGCAGAGTGGATAAAAACAACAATCCAACAATATGCTGTCTGTAAGAATAGATACAAGCAACACCTTAGATAAATCTCGAGGAAATTATGCTGAGTTTAAAAAGCCAGTATCAAAAGGCTACTTGAGTCCATTTACGCAACATTCTTAAAATGACAAGATGATAGATATAGAGTACAGATTAGTGGTTGCCAAGGGTAAGGAAGGAGAGAAAGGGACGGAGGGAGGTATGGTTATAAAACAGTGGCACGAGATCCTTACGGTGAAACTGTTCTGTATCATGACTGTGCTATTGGTCACGCTACACATGTGATAAAACTGCAGAGAACTGAACACACACACACACACACAATTGCATGTAAATCTGAATAAACCTGGTGGATAATATCAGTGTCAACTTTCTGGTTGTGATGTTAATCTATATTTCTGAAAGATGTTACCACTGAAGGAAACTGGGCCTATCTGTACTATTTCTTACAACTGATGGGAATCTACAATTATCTCAAAATAAAAATTAAAAAAAAAAAAAACTGGAGAAGGAAATACACACTGAGAAGTAGTCTCCTCTACTTCTGTCTCTGCATTCCTCCATTTTCTTCTCCAGGAATAACCACTGTGGCTCTTTTCTAACACATCCTGTCAGAGATCATCTACCGTCTCTTCACATATAAATATAGGTAAATGCATACACACATATAGGTTTATAGTTTTTACACAAATTTTAACACCATACCCACTTTCCCCCAACATTGTTAATTTATCTTTTTTTTTTTTTAAAGTTCTTATTTAAATTCCAGTTAGTTAACACAGTGGGGTATCAGTTTCAGGTGTACAATATAGTGATTCAACACTTCCATACAATACCCAGTACTCATCATGAGAAGTGCCCTCCTTAATCCCCATCACCCATCTAGCCCATCGCCCCACCCACCTCCCTTCTGGTAACCATCAGTTGTTCTCTATAGTTAAGAGTCTGTTTATCAGTTTATCTGTGTGTTTTCAGCAGTGATAGAGCTCCTCAGTTTAATAGCTGCACAGTATTTCAACCCATGAATGAATCCTGATTTACTTAACCCTTTCTTCACAAAAAAACATAATCCAACAAAAAACAGACACATAGCTTATTTTCAAATAGTGCCCATAATAGACAATACTCCAGGGTGGGCCAGTGATCACTGATTTTTTTCTAACCATGATCCCATACATACACCCTCAAAAAACAACCCTTGGTCCTGGGCTTCTGGAAGCCAGGGCCAGACCCTCCAGTCATGTCATGGTGTGCTGGGCTCTGAACTTAGGAGATGCTGACCGGAGGCTTATTTAGCTCCGTGCCTGTGTCCCTGGCTTTGCGTCACTCAGCTTCTCATTGTTACTCTACTCTATTTTTAGGCTTATAACTTTTCCTTAGCGAAAGTGAACCTGTTCATAGTTTTCTAAAGATATTTTCCTCCACTTTATGAGGATGCTCCCTCTCAGTTCTCTCCCAATTACCTAGAACACCCTCTTTTCTTATTTATTTACTTCCCTGCCATCTCTGCCATGACTTGTCCTCTTTGAATGAATGAAATAACTTTTCTCGCAACCCCACTTTGACAAGCAGCTCAATCAAAACTATAATTACTCTTTCTCCTTGAGTACAATGGAAGTAAGGTATTCTAATATGTCTTGCAAGTGTATAAACATGGATAAATAGTGTGGTGTTTACAATAACGGGGAGTAGGCACTCATATTTTGACATCGTATGCTCCCTCCACCTTTTTTCTTCATGGAGCACCTCCCCTCATCTCTGTGCAATTTGCAAACTCCCAAAGAGGCACTGTAGACAGAATGGCAGATATAAATTAATGAATTTTGCTATTAAAAAAATAAAGAGAAAAAGAAAAGCTGGCCACTTCCCAATGCCTATTGCAGAAAGTGCAACAAAAGAGCGTTTTGTTTCCACAACCAGTCATAGCTCAGCTCATAAACTGGTATGTTAGCTCATTTCTGCCAGCGAGTCAAGAAAAAAAAAGTGCTGAGTGAACTGAACGTGTGTGTCAGTATTAGTGTAAAATTAAGGTACTATACATAATGACATACCATGACACACATATAATCATTTCTAAATTATTCCATGTAATTTTATTTTTTTATTTTTTTTAAAGATTTTATTTATTTATTTGACAGAGATAGAGACAGCCAGCGAGAGAGGGAACACAAGCAGGAGGAGTGGGAGAGGAAGAAGCAGGCTCATAGCGGAAGAGCCTGATGTGGGGCTCGATCCCATAACGCCGGGATCACGCCCTGAGCCAAAGACAGATGCATAACGACTGCGCCACCCAGGCGCCCCCCATGTAATTTTAAAACGTATGTCTCTAACGTTTAATAAGTGTTCTCAATATATCCGCTGAGTAAACGTGGACGAATCAATGAGAATGCCTGTTCTTGTCAATGGTTTTTCTTAGATCATCTGTGTCTACACATCAGAGATCTGTTTTATTAGTGTTGCATTGCCTGCGATTATGAAAGTTTAATACAAGTTAGGTGATGAAGCTTTTCTTTGGCTTTCCCTCTTCAGGCAAATATTCTGTAGCCCTTGCAATATTCCATTATAAGCAAGCTCTGCCTTCTCCCTAACCATTATTACTCTGCGCAGCAGGACTATTTTAACGTCTGATCTATTCCACCAGGTGAAGCAAACAATTTAGACAGAGCACCACAGCTGCTTGATATAGGATGTCCTCATGTTTTTGCTCCCTTTTTTAATACACCCAAGCATCACATTTATTTTTTCAACAGCTGCTGCACATTGCACAGATTTCTTAATTAGCTAATGTTTGGAAAGCCCTTTGAAGATAAAAAGCCCTATATAAGTGCTAAGTGTTATTATTACCTTGACAAAAGAGTTCTCTTTTACCTTGGCTCACTGCAAAATGTGTGAGCTTTCCTTCTCTCTAACTAGTGCTAGTCAAACCACGGGCTACATAAATCACAGGAGAAAGAACTCAGAAATTCAGCTGTGGCCCCTGAATGCGGTGCTCGGGCACCCTGGAGTGTTCCTTCCCGTCTTAATGTAATATTTGCCAGGCACCAGGAGAAAAGAATGCTGGGCAAGGAAACACATTTTCAGGCTCTAGAATGCTCTGGGGGGAATGGAAAATAGGACCTTCTTTCTTGTAAGAGCTCTTTGCACATCAAACTTACATTTGTTTCTCTTGGCTTGATTTTGGAAAACAAAGCAAATGTTGAGCTATCGCAGACTGCATCCCTGCAAATAGATACCCATGGCCTAGAGATGAAAAATGATTTTCGTGAAACATAAATGTACAAGTTGCCTTCTCCCCTTCCTCATTACCAGGAGGCAGGATACTAAAGAAAATCTACTAAAATGATGGAAAAAGGCAAAGAAAGCCTCTACGGTTCAATGCTCACACCTTACCCCCCACCCCACACACGTCTTTGCTTATCAAAACACCATCCTTCAAGGATGTAGAAGATGCAGCTTCCATCCTGGAGAATTTTCCATTCTACTATTAATAAAACAACAACAGGGACGCCTGGGTGGCTCAGTCAGTTAAGCGTCCGACTCTTGATTTCAGCTCAGGTCATGATCTCAGGATCATGAGATCAAGCCCTGCACTGGGCTCCAGGCTCAGTGGAGAGTCCACTCTGGAATTCTCTTCTCTTGCTCTCCCCCTCTGCCCCTCCCCTGTTTGCTCTCTCTCTCTGCCTCCCACTCCCTCTCTCTCTCAAATAAACAAATGAATAAATCTTGGAAAAATTAAAAAATAAAACAACAATAGTAACTTCCATCAGCACCTATTTACAAGGTCTCATGCTCTGTGCCCTACATATATTATTTACTCCCCACAACACCCCAGAAAGGTATTTGTTATTATTATCTCCATCTTACAGGGGAGCAAACAGGCCCGGCAGTTCAAACGACATGCCCCAGGCTATCAAGTAGGTAATGGAGTCGTAATTTGAGCCCAGGTTTGCCTGGCCACAAAATGAAGCTCTTTCAACAAACTATAGCACTTCAATGTCATCGTCATTAGAGTCACAAGCATGGTACAAAATAAGTATGGTGTCACTCCTGCTACAATTTTGTATTCTTATAGAAAGGTAGTGGAGGTAAGAAGCATTCTGGCTGGTAAGATCAGGGAAGTCACTGGGAAAATGACTTTGATCACTTGGTGAGGAGACAGCTTTGCTACATTTGGCACAGTGTGAGAACTGGCACACTCAGATCACCAACTCATGGATTCACATTTGCAACTATTCCCATTTCAGAATTTATTCAAGGGAGAGAAGGCAAAAATAATGGAAATGAATGGAAAGAACAAATACCTGGGTCATGGAAATGAGCTCTGTCCTTTGGAGTTAATTTAAATAAATAATTATTATTTTTTTAATTTTTAAAGATAAATAAATTACCTAAAAAATAAATTATGCTAGTACCAGTTTTTCCCAATGGCACTGAAGTTTCAAATCTGAATACCTGGGAAGATACGACAGTGGCGACATTAACTGAGAGAGAAGGGACTTAGAGGAAGACGAATTGGGGACAGGGGAAATAACAGATTCTACCAAAAGATCCAAAAACTGGAAAATTTTCCATTAAAACCCCCAACTGTTAGGCAAGGACTCTGAAAGCAGCTTTAGTACCGTCTGCCCATGCAGAGCTCTTAATCAGCCTGCTTCTCCTATCACTTGAAAGCTGCTGTCTCTGCTTCCTGGTGCCAAAGTACACTTATGGAACAAGGACACACTCGACAGGCTCACGTGCCAAGACAAAAACACTTTTTGGTGTCCTCTCTAAATGATACTAGGAGTAGGAAATACTATCTGTTATTAAACTGCTCTAGGGCTGAAACACTTGTGAAGGTGGAAATCCACATTCCAGATCAGCTCCGTAGAAATCTCTTGGAACTGGGCACAATTCATTGCTCTCTGCTGAAAAGCAGGAACAGGGATAGTCAGATGCTCTGTGGTGAAAGCTTATTTGTGGCTAATATATCAGATAATGTTTTCAAGAACAACATCCTTGTGAGCCTTGTGATTCCTGTCAAGTAACTGAGCTTGTTGACCTACAAAATGTAGATCAAAGACCAAATCTGCATTTCACACAAGATTCCTTCCAGGCTCTGGAAAGAGAGCTGGCCAAGCTGCTGATTTGAAAACCCAAAACATAAAGCACAACATATTGTCTCTCAGAAGTTATAATGCAGGGAAGATGGAAGGGTTCAGATATCAGAGAAAGAGAATCATTTTGAATTTACCACTGCCAGCAAGTGCCATCAAAATTCTCTGTAATTTGGTTCAATCACCCTTCCCAGATAGATGCTCCAGTATTCCCTTTTTGGTCTCCAAGCTTCCTCTAACGGGAACCACTTGCCTTTCTGTCTCCCATAAATCTTGTATTTCCCACCTTCACTTCTGAACTCCGGGTTATCACTTTTTCTCTGGAATGCTTTTCCACTCCAGCTCCCCACACTTCCAAATCCTTTCCCTTGTTCAGTTCAATTTCTATTTCATATGTCACTTCCTCAGGGAAGCCTTTCTCTCAGGGAGAAGTATAAATAGCACGTCTGATTCATTTCTCATATGGAAACAAGTTATTTTCCCTGTATAATGATGCTGTTTAAAGGACATATTTTGGTAATGACTTCATTAGCCTGGAATCTCCTTGAGAGTGAGATCCATATCTGTTTCATCCTAGATCCTTTTTGGCTCTCAGTCCAGTACTTTGAAGAGCATTCACTTATTGCCAGGTACTATTCTAAGTGCTGGAGATATGCTATGAACTAAGTTGGCTAGCCTTTCTGACCTAATAGAATTTACATTCTAAAGTATCGGACAGACAAAAAATAAAATAAGTAAGCTGTGTAGAATAGCAGATGATTACAAGTACAATGAGGAAAAATAAAGTAGAGAAGAAAAATAAAATAGGTCAGGGTAGTTGAAATTTTAGATTGCATGGATGGATGGATAGATGGATGGCTGGGTGGATACCTAGGTGAATGGAATCGTTACACGGTTAAAAAACTGACTTTATCAGTATGTGTGGGGGGGACTTACCCCAAACTCTGCCTATTCTTTATATAAATCTGGAGCCAAAAAGGTAATGTTCATCTCATCTACAATAATTTTAGAGAAGTAGAGGACAGAGAATCTGATTTCTCAATTTATTGCTATATTGACTTCATGTGCCCCTGAACAAGTTACTTTTGGTAACCTTGTTAAAAAAATTAATGCCTATGACTTTATGAAGAAACAGTTTCTTTAGGTCTGAAAAAGCATGCTTAAATCTGGAAATATTCCCATAAAAAGAATGATCTTTTCCAATGAGAATTAATCAATGAAGATGGAAATATGAGAAGGAAGATTTTTACACTGAAACGTGGATGTGTTATCTGTTTATGCTAATTTAAACAAGTCTAGAATAAAGACCGTTTTCACAAAGCATTTGGGATTTCATATCTTCAGACCCAGAGTGGCCAGTTCCTGTATCACAAAGGAGTTCATTAGGTTTATTATTACTAATTTACTAATTTTTATTTGCAACATGGAATGGTGAGAATCATTTCAAATGTGTCACCATTCTAGAGACACAGGAGTATCTAGTCCAAAAGGGTGAGAACATTGCTCATGCTTGGTCTCTGTTGCATTGTCACTGGAAAAAACAGCAACAGGTATTACTTCCTCTACATTATTTCACAAATTG
This sequence comes from Ursus maritimus, assembly GCF_017311325.1. Lineage (NCBI taxonomy): Eukaryota > Metazoa > Chordata > Mammalia > Carnivora > Ursidae > Ursus > Ursus maritimus. The sequence goes on from NW_024423564.1 coordinate 41,537,686, forward strand.
ATTTCAATCTTAGGGAAAATATGTCTTTATGGCTAAAACTCTACTTCAGACTCAGGGAAACACCACCCAATGAGACTCAATGAATAAGAACATTTTTTCAATGTTCCAAGCTAGCTCTCTGAAAGGAGAAAGCACCATAGCCATCCAAGGGCATTTTCATTTCATCATAATTTTCAAGGCTCATGATATCCTGGGTTGGGAATTTTCTGCCTTTTGTAGAGATAGTGTTGCTTACTGTCTAATGTGGCCTCTGACATTTCACTCCAGTCTCAGCCTCCACGGTAAGCCATGCACTCTTACTTGTTTCCTTCCCCTCTTCATTCCTATTATCTGAGATCCTAAGAGAGGAGCGGACAGAAAGCTGCAGAAGAGGGGCGGGGGAGGTCAGCAATCACAGCATCAGTGAAACGGTTTAATCCAACGACTCAGAATCAGATTGTCCAAGTTCATCTCCTAGCTCCACAATTGCTTTCTGTGTGACTTTGGGCAAGGTAGCTCAGTTCCTCTGTGCTACTGTTTTTCCTTTGGTAAAATAAAGATACTGCAATAAAGTTGCCACGAAGGTTCAATAAGATACTATCTATAAATAGCTTACAGACAGTAAATGCCTGGTGCATGGTGAGCTCCATGTACATATTTGCTATTAGTCGTTCTTCCTGCAAGAAGAAGAGGGAAAAAAAGAGATTCTTCTGTGGCCATGGTCCCAGCTTTCTCTGGCTAGGATTCAAAGCAATGTCTAGGCACGTTGACAGATTGGGAGGCAGGCCTCTTGAAGTGCGTGCCTGTAAGGGATAGAGGGGCTTTCTGGGAAATAATTCTTCCCAAATGCTGAGCCCCACAGTTTGGACCCAGCAACAAAGCCTTGGTCTTAGTGGAGTTCCGGAAGAGTTTTTCTGATTACATCTGATCTGACTCCAGACTAGTCTCAAAAGTCAAATAGAGCTATTTGGTTCTAGGGAGATAATGAGCTATATTAAAAAGGAAAGCGATATTTTACTAAAAATTCTGGAAAACACTGGAGAACAGACAACATGATTCTGGGTCTGTCTCTGAAAGAAAGAGTGTAAGACACTGGTGGGAACAGAGAGGCGTTATCCTGCACCTCAGCAGGTAGTAGTGGGGGAGAGCGGAGAAGCCATAGGCACAACCTCTCAGTGGTCAAAGACAGCCCAGATGGCACTTCGCTAAAGTAGGGCTAAAACTGCTGATTACCACAGCCTTCTGAATGCTGCTGGAACCAAGATAATAGCCAAATTGTTGCTTTGTTACAATATGGTGATGGCAACATGGCTCGTAAACTATAAAGTCCTAAATAAGTTTTACCTGCTAAAGCTTATGATCCTAAAACGTCAGGGAGAGGATAAATAATTTCATTCACTAAGCATTAAACAAATACTTCTTAAGTCCCTCTTACGTCCCAGGCATGTGTGTTAGGTGTGAGGGATATGAGGGAGGAAAAAGCAAGCAGGTTTCCGCCCTGGCAGAAATGGCAGTCTGGAGTGGTGAGAGCCACAAGTCCCCAGGCTACTCGAAAGCAGTCAGTGCTCCGGAGGGGAAGGTTCACGGTGCTGTGGGAGCACTCGAGGGGCATACAGCCTGAATTTGGGGCAATGGTGAGGGCTTCTTCCCTGAGGAGTGACTTCTACGCCAAGAGCTGATGAAAAACTAAAATCTAGCCAGGCAGAGAGAGGGAGGAGGAGCATTCGGAGCCATGGCAACGGTATGTGCAAGGGTCCAGATGCTTGCCTTCGAGAACTTCTGTAAGCAGGGGTCAGCAAATGATGGCTTCGGGCCACTGCCTGCTTTTGCAAACCAAGTTTTGTTGGAACATGGCCACGATCACTTGTTTGCATACTGTCTGTAACTAAAGTCATGCTGCAATGGCAGTATTCGCTTCTGGTCGGCAAAGCTTGAAACAGTTACTATCTGGACCTTTACAGAAAACAAAATTTGCTGAGCCGTGGACTAGATGAGAGAGGGCAACTGGCAAAGTGGTCGGCACTCTCCCAGAGAACTTTCTCCAGTATGATCCTGGTTTGGGATTCCACAGCAGTATAAGCAGATGGAATGAGTGGACAGTTACACTCTTCTGTGCACTTTATAAGTCAAATTCACAGCAATAGCCCCTGTGGCACCATGAAAGGTGTCTTTGTGGCATGTTTTTACATTTGTGCTTCAGGGAACCTTTTTTTTTTTAAGATTTTATTTATTTATCTGAGTGTATGTGAGAGAGAGAGAGGGCACAAGCAGGGGTAGTGGCAGGTAGAGGGAGACGGAGAAGCAGGATCCCCGCTGAGCAGGGAGCCCAACTCCAGGCTTGATCCCAGGACCCTGGATCACAACCTGAGCCAAAAGCAGATGCTTAACTGACTGAGCCACCCAGGAGCCCCTTGCGGAATCTTTTTATAAGAGAGATTTTTATCCAAGTTACTGGAAGACAACTAACTCACTGCATGCTGCTGAGACCAAAAACTTTCTAGATTATGGCCTCAAATTTCCAGCAACATGAAAAATAAACACACTATCTGACAAGTTACATACAAGCCCTCTTAAGGGGACATGCAGAAGGCGGACGGCACACCCAGTGTGGCCACACTGTCAGTTCCTGGCATCCAGTTCAGAGCGCTATCTATACTGTATAAGCAAAGGACCTTTACTTTGGGGCTTTATAATAAAAGCTTTATTGAACTTTTGCCCTATTCAAAATTTAGTACATGCTTCTCTTGGAGCCTTCTCCCCTCCCCTTCTATAATCCTACTCTCCTTTGTTCTTAGCTATATTTATTTCCTTTGCTCACAAGGATTCAGATAAATATTCCCACGTCTTGTTCCCATAATACACTGTGTGTACCACAGTGTTTCTTTCCTGCCATCTGCCCCAGTCCTGTCAGATCCTTGAAGGCAAAGCTGTGTCCTTTTGGCCATTTTAGGTCAGTGCCTGAAATATTTGTGGGAACTCAGTATATAGTTACTTAATGGATAAATGAAAAGGAAAAACTAATAATGGTGGAATTAATGCTATGGGATGAAATTTTACATATAGTTTACTCTTTAGTTCACAAGCATAATTACATGAATAATGAGCCCTGTGTTTCTGATATCAACCCCCATTTTCTTCACACTGAAGAATTAGCCAGGTGTCGCTCAGAGAACTTTCTCTTTTCTGGTGTAGTTTATGTCTTGTTCTGGTTTCTTGGTCCAGATTATGCAGGCCCCCGATTCTCTGCCTTGGAGAACTACCCTGTCATTTTTGAATACTGACCTGCTAGAAAAGTCACTTCCTTACATAAGAATTGTTAATACTTACTGTAAATACTTCTCAATCTCTCTTCTAAAAGAAGTTTAACTAGCTGTATTTCTGTGGAGTTTTGTTTATTCCAATTTTCTCTGCAAAGTGCTAGCTTCCAAATCTTACGCCTAGCAATGGTCCTATTTATCTGCTATAGTTTTCTGTTTTCAGCACTTGTATTTTCTGCCAGACCAGGGAGATGGGAGGGGGTTTTATCCAGAAGAAAAGATGATTTCTTGATTGATTTCAAATGATGACACCAGGGGTACCTTGATACTTGCCGGATGGGAACTTTCCATTTAATCCTTTTATACCCATGACTATGTAGAAGAAATCAAACCAAACAGGGAAAGACCTAAACCTTCTCAACAAAGTAAGGTGTCTGAAATGGGAGAAAGATCATGGTACATGGCCGTCGTGTTGCAACCTTGTATCCTTATATTTATTCTTATTCTTATCACTTAATTATTTTGGTAAGTAGATAATCCATGCAGGAAAAAATCTCATAGGTGATGTTTCAACAAATTCATGAATCGACTAGAACTGACCACGCACAGTTTTTTTTGCACTCAGGACCTACTGTCAAATGTTTAAAAATATAAATAGTAGACACTCCATTTTAGAAGCTAAATTAAAAATCTAAGGAGAAGAATTTTGGAGGGGTCAATCAGATTAGGTTTTTAAAAGATCATGGACTTGAATTCACACATTTCTGGCCTGCTTTGAAAGCCAAAAAAGGTGCACTGGACACAATTAAGCTGAGTTAAAAACTAATTTCATGCCCAGACTGACTTACAGGGAAAACATGGCATAGGGGAAAGGAATTCTGAAATGGATTATGAATCAGCTTAGAGAAAACGAATTCAAGAAGTTAATTCTGAAAATAAGGAAACCTTCCAATGTGAAAGGGAGGGACTCAGTCTGAGGTAGTAAGGCAATAGTTTTTTCTGATGCTGGCAGTTCTCTAATTTCACACCTACCACATATGTTTTGTCAGGGATTGTGGATAAGACAAGGACTTGAGGGAGAGAGTAAAGAAGAGAGAGAAAGCGAGGAAAAGTAAAAGATTGCATTTACAGATATAAACATCCATGCCATTGACACAAGAATGATAACCATGACTTAGACTAATGAACCTGATCTTTAGGAAAATTAAAAAGAGTGTAAATGGCTCTGTTAGTTTATCAATTTTCAGAACATAGAAAAATGGAAAGACTACGCTTGTCATTATTTTAAAAGAATTCTAGGACCTATTTTTACATACATACTACTCAAAGCTCTTGTGAATTCTTTCTTGAAAAGATCTTAATTATGTGGATAACACATTGATTTTCACTGGCACAGATCTCTGAGACTCTTAGGTCCTGGAATTATTTAAAATATTACAAAAAGGGGCGCCTGGGTGGCACAGCGGTTAAGCGTCTGCCTTCGGCTCAGGGCGTGATCCCAGCGTTATGGGATAGAGCCCCACATCAGGCTCCTCCGCTATGAGCCTGCTTCTTCCTCTCCCACTCCCCCTGCTTGTGTTCCCTCTCTCGCTGGCTGTCTCTATCTCTGTCGAATAAATAAATAAAATCTTTAAAAAAAATAGAGTAAAATAAAATATCACAAAAAAAGTCAACTCGCTATAGTGTCAACACAAAAATAATAGCTTCAACTTCAGTAAGTATGGAAAGGAATCTAATTGTTAAAGAGTTTTGTAAAAAGATGGATTTGTCTTAATAATTCTGTCCAAAGTGTCCTTGATCCTTCAGAAGGTCAAAAGTCACTCATTTCCATAGTCTATCCACCTTACTGCCCAACATCCACTAACTATTTTTAGAGTTTTAAATGTTCCTTGTGCTGAGTTTCACAATATCGCTCTGCCTAAAGAAATATTTGGTACCATTACTGTCAGAGAATAACAACCTAGAATAAGAAGGCTTAAATCACAAAGAGTTTTGAGAACTTTTTAGCATATTAAAATATTCTTCCTTCACTCTATAAGGGGAAATTAAAGACAGATCTGATCTAAGAACTTTATATTTCCAAATACATTTACTTTAAAAAAAAAATCACAAGAGCCAAGAAATGGAAGCAGCCTAAGTGTCCACTGGCAGAGGGAAGGATAAACAAAATGTGGTATATGCATACACTGGGATATTACTCAGTTTTAAACAGGAAGAAAATCCTGTCATATGCTACAATGTGGATGAATGTTGACAACACTATGTTAAGTCAAATAAGCCAGTTACAAAAAGCACATTCTCTAGGATTCCACCTATATGAAGTATCTAAGTAGTATTTAAAAGTAGTCAAATTCATAGAGACAGAAAGTTAGAATGGTGGCTACCAGGGGCGGGGGAGAATGGGGAGTTGTTTAATAGGTATAGAGTTTCAGTTTTGCAAGATGCAAAACATGAATGTACTTAATACTATTGAACTGTACACTCAAAAATGGCTAAAATAGTAAATTTTATGTTATATTTTTTATCATAATTTTAAAAAAAAGTAAGTTATGTTTCTGACTCATTTACATTTAATTCATTGCTCGTTTGCAGAGAAAGCAGAAGGCCACGAAACCCTTGCCATGAGCCCTTTAATTAGCCTCTAGCTCTTTTTCTTAGACACAAAATCTCCTATTTTGACAGGATTAAACGAACAGGAGTACATGAAAGGAAAGGTTTAAATTTTCCTTGAAATTGAGATGCTGACTCCCAGAAGGCCAATGAGGTTCTAAACTTGAAATGTACACTTGACAATCACTATTAATAACTAAGATATACCATCAGACCAATTCCCCAACCTACTTATTATGTATGAACACAAGCAATTATGCCTTTGCACAACACACATACCATATACCACAGAGCATGCAATGAAATTAATGCATAATATAATCTAGCATGGATAATTGATAACAGGAATATTGATTAGCCACCAGAAATATTTCATCTCAACATTTTGCATTTTCATTATTAAGCAAGGAAATAGACAGGTGTATTTATTACTAAGCTATGGAAAGAAATAGCTGGAGCAGAGAATATTTGAAATTGAGACCCAAAGCTGTTCATTCTCAACAGAGCACTAGTTATTAAGTTATATAGCTTAGTGTTAGGCTCCAGGTACTGGCACAATGAAGAAAGCATAGTGTTTGCTCTAGAGATCTTACCACAAAATGAGGAAGATAGCTAGACCTTTATAAAATTAGAATGTGAAGAGAATTGAAGAGCCATAAAAAGGGGGGGTGGTGCTGCTGTAGGAATACAAAAGAGAGGAAAAATTAGACGAAAGCCACAGACTTAGGGCCATTTAGACTCTGCTTAATGACATGAGAAAAAATGTACCCATGTACATTCCATTGTGAGGAGTTCTGGCTGACTAAAACTTCTTTCTTAGGTAAAATGAAAGTATGTCTCCTTTAGCATACACTTATTTGGAGGACTAACACATTCATTCTTTCCTCTTCCGTCTACATGGCAACGCTTATTAGTTATTAGTAATTAGTTAATTCATTTATTCAAATATTCATCAAAGTGGGTGTGGAAAATCCAAGAGGAGCTGACTTGGCATTTGGATAGGAGACTCTGGAAGCTTGGAGAGAAGTTCCAACTAAAGATGTATATTTGGGAATCACCAGCCGACAAATGGGGCTTGAAATCCTCCATTGTTTCTCAAGCTTTTCTTCTTTCTTCTCACAACTCTCCAAGTCTAACCATTCATCCATCCTCATTGATTCTACTGTCGGTTTAGCTCTCTTCTCTTTCCCACAATCACTATTCTTTCTTATTTTAGTAGTGCCGAATTGTCTCCCTGTACCGAGTTTTGTGCATTTCCAAACCATTCTCCACACTGCAGCCGGACTGGCCTTACTACGTGAATTTGCGTGGTCTGCTATAAAAAAGCACCACACACCGAGTGGCTTACACAACAGAAATGTACTGTCTTACAGTTCTGAAGGCTAGAAGTCTGAGATCAAGGTGTTGATCTCAAGGTGGTATTAAGCCCTGCTCCTTCTGCCGATACTAGGGGAGGATCTGCTCCAGGGCCCTCTCCTAACTGATAGTTCCTTGGCTTGTGACAATGTAACTCCAATCTTCACACGACATTGTCTCTGTGAGCATGTTTATCTCTTTACGTTGCATTTTTTAGAATAAGGACACTAGTCATATCCTACTTCAGTATGATCTCATCTTAACTAATTACAATGACCCTATACCAAATAAGGTGTCATTCTAAAGTACTGGGGTTAGGATTTCAACATATGAATTGGGAGGGAGACGCAATTCAACCCATAACACCTATAAAATAGAAATATGATCTTGTCATTTCCTTTTCAAATGATCTAATAGCTCTGATTGTCCCCAGGATAAAGTCTAAAATGTCTTAACATGGTTTACTGAACTCTTTATAATCTGGCCTCTAGTTTCTCTCGTGTTTTATCTCTTGGAACGGTCCTTCTCCTTAGAAGCTTACTCTCAAAGAGCATTAACTCTAACAGAAATGTGGAAGTATACCCATATATAAGTAAATACAGTGCAAAGTGTCAAAAGGAGTTTATTATTAACATTCAGAAGAGGAGGTGATTACTTCCATTAAGTTTTTACAGAAAAGGAAACATTTGAGCTGAGTCTAGTAGAGTGGATAGAATTTGGGCATCAAAGAGATGGTAGAGAAAAATCTTCCAACTAGAAATAAAATAAAATAAAATAAAATAAAATAAAATAAAATAAAATAAAATAAAGGCAGCAAGGAAAGAAATCGGAAGACTGGTGCTGGGGAGTGTGTGAAGGAAAAATGTCAGAAAACTAGATGGTAGAGGGCCATGAATATTACGCTAAAGATTACAGATTTTTTTCCCCCTTGGCAGTAAGATTTTGCTAAAGATTACTCATGATTCCCATTTATGTCTCACTCTGGCTCCTGAAGTCCCCATCTTGTGTACTTTGAGCTACCTACTTGAGCTTGCCTCTTTGGATTGACCTTAATTCTTTCCTCTAAGCATGATTCCTTCCTTCCTGCTTTCCTCCCTTCCTTCTGTACTGGCTTCCTTCCTTCCTTCAGTACAATTATACTTAGATCTCAATAAGAGTTCACCCAAAGTACCGACCTAGGACAGGGAAAGCTCAGAGAGAGGGAGAATGCCTTGGTGGCTATTATAATAGCTCATGTTGCATTATGCTCAGGCATAGATTAGTGCCATGATTTGGCATCAGTCCCAGGAGATTCAATTAAGATTTACAGAATTAGGATGCCTTTGGCTATCTTCCTTTTGTTCATGATACTAGCTTAAGTTTTAGTTAACTTTCATTATCATCTCCACCACCTGCTTTATATCTATACCTTCCCGGTCCATCTCGGCTCCCCCTATGTCCCTTCAATTGCTTTACTTTTCTTCATAGAGCTATCCAATGTACTTATGTCATTTTACTTATGTTATTTTTTTTGGGGGGGGGTCACTCTCTTCCATTCATCCACTAGAATGTAAGCTCCATGAGGCCAAAAAACTTTACCTGTTCTATTGTTCACTGATGTACCTCTGGAGTCATAAACAGGGCTTGGCACATGGCAGACACTCAGTGTTATTGAATGAATTACTTTATTTTGGTCTTTATATCTGGATCCCATCAACAGCATTCTAAACAAATTGTCTTGCTTCTTAGAAGACAAGAAATAGCATCAAGAGTCCAGTAAACAAAGGTGATGAAGGGTAGACTCAAGAAACATCCAGGAGGTAGAATCTAAAGGATTTGACAATTCCGTAAATGCTAAGAAAAGAGGAGAGAAAGAAATCAAAGATAATTCAGATTTTCAGTCTGAGTAAGTAGAAAAAGAAGGAGTTACTGGCGAGGACAGAACCAGGAAGACGAGTGAAGGAACACGTTCGGAGATTAATGTTCTAAAAACTGATTAACAGTATAATTATAATTCCCTATAAAACATCACTTTGCACTATAATATATTATTTTGAAAAAGCAGAGAAACGTGATAAATCCTCGCATTCAAATAACCTTCTTTAAGCCAACAGTATACACATGCAAGATAATACCATATGGGAAGGCGAGACAGAGAGAACCAGAACAAAGGAATTCTGACTTTGATAGATTAAACCCTTGACTTGATAAATGGTTCATGCAGATCAGTAATGGGAAGTCTTACGTGCCAACACAAAGAGCCAAAAATAATCTTGTAGGTTTAAAGAGTGAATGAATGATATGGCACTCTGAGCTTGGAAAAGCCTCAGCTGTGATCATAAAATATGTATCAAAAGCATTGGCTCTCTGAGTGATACGTAAAGTTCCTGTCTGGCTGTGGTGGAAGTTATTTTTTCTGATACAGAGTGGGCCAAATTCAGATTACAGATTCTACATTTTGTAATTCTTCTAGCATAAATTGCTGCAAACCAAGCAAAATCCAGGATATGCTTTTTCTTGGTTTGTGGAGAAGGTGGCAGTCTATAAAGGGAAATGAGCCAGCAGATTTATCCTCTTTATCACAAAGGGAGATCACAATGCATGTCTCAAAGTGGAACAGAAAAAGATCACATATCAGAAAAAGGACCGAAAGGAAATATACTAAAGTGGAAATTTTCTTTGGAATACATTTAATTTCTATCTTATTTCTTTGCCATGTATATTATTCTCCAAGTAGAGAAAATAAATTAAAGGTTTCTTTAAAAAAATTATCACTGATTCAAGCTGCTTGGCAATAAGCTCACGGGTCATTTTTTAAAGAAATTCTGGCAGTATGGCATCTCTACTGAGAGAATAAATTGACGGGGGGAGATTTTATATCAACCCAAATCATTTTGAGTTTAAGGAAAAAAAAATCCATATGATTGTTTTGGAAACAACCAAAGTATGGGCAATTCTAATCACTCTGATGAGATGGTGAGTATATTAAATTAAATGGAATTCATAGATACTCCTTAAATTCTGTTTTAATCAATAAAGTCAGCCCTGGTATCCAAAAATTATTTTAAAAAATTCAGTATTTTCTACCTCTTAAAATTTCCCTTCCTGTCTCAGTAAAAGCTTACCAAAATAGTTTTGTTTTGTCTTCTTTGCTTTGTTTTAAGATATCATAAGAGAAAAGAAAAAAAGCAGAATGCAAGGGGTAAATAACCAATTTGATAACCAAATACAGATAAATGTAAAATTCTCAATACTGGTTACATTCCCCAAACCAATATTCATAGACTTTCTGGAGCAATAGTGGCAAAGCATAACTAGTCATTTGAAAGGAAATAAAACAGAAACCTCTTCCCTTTACACTCATTTGCACAGGCACATACCTTATCATATTCCATAACATTTTCTCTTTTTAAAAATTTTAAAAAATTTTATTTATTTATTTATTTGAGGGGGGAGGGGTAGAGGAGGAGGGAGAGAGAATCCGAAGCCAACTCAGTGCTGAGCGCAGAGCCCCATGCAGGGCTCGATCTCACAACTGCGAGATCATGACCTGAGCTGAAACCAGGAGTCACAGGTGCCCCCCATAACATTTTCAAAACATAAAAACTGATTTGATTTTAAAACCAACTAACCGATCGATCAAAAACTTCCGAATACAGCATCCCTTCAGCATTCAGTGATTTAAGAGTCGTCATTTGGATCTATGAGAATTCAGCCAAAAGTCCATTATGTAAGATATACACTCAAATACCTACTGTAAGACAGGTTATGGTTCTAGCTATTGAGGATGCATTGTAAATGGAGCAACAAGGTCCCTTCTTTCCCAGAGTTGACAAGACAGCAGTGGAGACCCAACAAGAAAGAAAGAGCCATACCCCAAATTAAGATAAACTCTAGGACCCCTGTACAGGACAGGTGATGGCCCAGAGGGAAGGTGGGCTAAGTTGAAGCCTCAGGACCACGCAACAGAGGCCCAGGGAGGTGGCAAAACTGAGCAGCCTGGGACAGGATGGTAATCCCTGGGGCAGCTACTGCAAGTCTGTGGCAGTGGCAGCAGCAGAAGCAGGATGGCTAATGGAAGAAAGAGAAGGGTAGAGCAGTTTCAGCACTACTTTGCAGTCATCTCCCTTATCAGGATGGGAGATGCCATCTTGTGTGAGTGCTATGTAAGGAAAGATGAACCTGGAAGAGCCATGCAAGGGTAAGAAGGCGGCCTCGACCTTGGGCTATACCAAGACCCACCTGCTAGGGTTTATGCAGTAGGCTGGGGCTGCGATGTCCAAAGGGGTCCAAGTCTTTGTCTGATTGTCAATGTCACGGTGAATGGCGAGTGGGTATGAGCCCGTAATATGGAAGGCAAAGTTCAGCTCCTGGCTGACCCTACTGGGGCCTTTGGGGAGGGGAAAAATTTATTACGAGATGATTCTTCATTGCCACTCTTTGGAATTGCTTGGCTTAAGGGTCTCTCCATGGTAATGGATGAAGGTGTGGTGAAGGCCCTGAATGCAGAGCCTGAAGGGACAGGCTTCCCCTGCAGTCTGGCCTCACCCACCATCTCATAGCTCTGAAGCCTACACCCAGAAGCCCTCCTTCGACCCTTTACTGCCTCACTTGCCCAGCCCTGGGCAGGAAATCCCGGCTCAAAATTAGATGGGGTCATCCCGCTGGAACCTTGGCCAAATTTCTGCAATAGTCACTCCGGTTCAAAACAAAAACAAAAACAAAACAAAACTGGACATGGTAACTTCATAGTCACTGGAGAGGGGCCAGCATGGATTATAGGGCCAGAAGGGAAAGCCTCTCTGAGGAAGTGACAAGTGAGCTGAGATTCTTCAGAAAACATTGACTAGCTACAGGAAGGCCAGAGACTAAAGAGTAGCCATGTAGAGGAAACAGCAAGCAACCCCACGGCCAAAACCCTGTGAGGCATGTTCTGAGATCAGAGGGAGGCCAGTGTGGCTGGTGGGGAAGATGTGGGCAGGGTTTCTTACCGGTTATGATAAGGAGCTGGGCATTGATTCTGACTGCAATGAAAGGCCAATAGAGATTTTAAGGAGAGGAGCCAAGCAGTCTGATTTATATTTTTGAAAGGTCCCTTGAGCATCTCGGAAGAATGGGTGGGTGGGGTGGAGGCCAGAGGAGGAGAGTGGAGGCAAGAGACCAGTCTAGGTGAAAGTCAGTGGTATCTTGGTGTAACAGGGAAATTTAAGAGAAGGGGACAGGTTTGGGTTGGGATATGGAGGAAGGCAGGCAGTTAAATCTCTAGGATGCGTCTTGGGTTTTTGGCTTGAGAAACTGAGTGGATGTCATTGTCACTTACTGAGATGAGAAGGAATAAAGTGTAAGTGTGAAGAGAAAACTATTTTGAATATGTATGTAATTGGGAAAACTCTTACACAACCACATGGAAGTGTCAAGCAGGCAATGGGTTATTTAAGTTAGAAACTCATGGGAGTCGTCTGGGCTGGAGGTATAAATTTATAGAAGAGGATTTAAAGCAATGGGATTGGCTAAGAGGACCCAGGCTCAAGCTCTTTCCACTCCAGCAATTCGACATCAGCCGGAAGTGACAAAGCAATCAAACAAGTCTGAAAATAGCCAATGAGGCAGAGGGGAAACCAAGAGACACACCCATTCTGAGCAAGTCACTGTCAGTTCATGAATCCTATGAGGCCGGTAATACCCACGTTGTAAGAAGAAAGTTGTCAACAGGGTCAGAGGTGGTTGAGAGGTGAGGTCAGCCAAGGTCACGAATGAGACAACTGTGTTGACAACACTGATGTCACAAATGTCAACAAGGGCGTTTCAGGGTGGAAACACTAACCTATTGTTTAAACAGAACTACACTTATTTTCAAATTATAAAACACTTGAATAAATATTTAAAATGTAACAAAATAACGAAGGGCAGTATTCAAACAGCTTTACAACAGTGTTTCTCCACCTTTATTTCATAATTGCCCCTTCAAAGACTCTTGTTTCCTAACTGCACCGCCACTCCTATGAAATGTTAACACCACAGATAGACTGTATATCTATTTATGGAGTATAACCGTTAAAATATCAAAGAACTTTTGCCCCACCCTTGGATCAGTTTTCACCACCCCCCCCATGAAAGCAATATCACTCTGGTTGAGAATACTCACATTATGATTATAGGTTGCAGTTAAAGTTGCATTTAGGGGAAAGTGTGTAATTACTCATCGTGATTTATCATTATAATTTATTATCCAACCGATTTATTTTTGAAAGGAAAGAGGGTACTATTGGTAATTATATTGGGATAGTAGGCATACACCAAAATGTCCCAGATAAACTGGGATGTGGGACCCTCCTACTTCTTATAAAACTCTGAAAAAAAATTATAAAGATAAAATTGGCAATAAATCAACTCTAAAATGGACAAATAAACCTAAGAGCTGGTTTATCAGAAAAATGAACAAAATGGTCAAACATTGAAAATCTAAGAAAATGAGAAAACACAAAGCAAATTAAAAGTTATAAAAAGAATATAAACACATAGATATAATGATTTAAAATGTATTACAGAACACTATATATACTTTATACTAAGAAATTTGAAAATCTAGGTAAAAAGAGACTTTTCTGGGAGACTATAAATTTTTTAAATGGACTGAGGATTTAAAAACAGTTATATTTCTGCTTTTGTTTCCCTTGCCTCAGGAGGCATATCTAGAAAAAAGCTGCTAGGGCCAATGTCAAAGAGGTTACAGTCTGTGCTCTCTTCCAAGGTTTTTATGGTTTTAGGTCTCATATTTAGGTCTTTAACCCATTTTGAATTTATTTTTGTGTATGGTATAAGAAGGTGGTCCAGTTTCTTTCTTTTGCTTGTAGATGTCCAGTTTTCCCAATACCATTTGTTGAAGAGATTGTCCTTTCCCATTGGATATTCTTTCCTTCTTTGTCAAAGATTAATTGATCATACAGTTGTGGGTTTATTTCTGGGTTTTCTATCAGGACTAAATCAAAATAAAAAGCTTCTTCACAGGAAAGGAAACAATCAACAAAACTAAAATGCAGCCTATGGAATGGGAGAAGATATCTGCAAATGACATAACCAATAAAGGGCTAGTATCCAAAATATATAAAGAACTTACAAGCTTAACACCCCAAAAACCAATCCAATTTAAAAATGAGCAGAAAACATGAACAGATATTCCTCCAAAGAGGTCATCTAGATGGGCAACAGACACATGCAAAGAAGCTCATCATCACCTACCATCAGGGAAATGCAAATCAAAATTACACTGAGACATCATCTCACACCTGTCAGAATGGCTAAAACCAAAAAACATAAGCAACAACAGGTATTGGCAAGGATGTGGAGAAAAAGGAGCATTCGTGCACTGTTGGTGGGAATGCAAACTGGTGTAGCCACTGTGGAAAAAAGAGAATGGAGTTTCTTCAAAAAGTTAAAAATAGGTTTACCTTATGATCCAGCAATTGCACTACTGGGTATTTACCCAAAGAATTCAAAAATACTAATCCAAAGGGATACATGCATGCTGATGTTGATAAGCAACATTATCTACAATAGCCAAATTATAGAAACAGACCAAGTGTCCATCCATTGACGAATAGATAAAGAAGATGTGGTATATACACACACACACAATGGAGTATCACTCAGCCATCAAAAAGAATGAAATCTTGCCGTCTGAAACAACACGGATGGAGCTAGAGAGTATGATGCTAAGCAAAATAAGTCAGAGAAAGACAAATATCATATGATTTCACTCATATGTGGGATTTAAGAAACAAAACAAATGAGCAGAGGGAAAAAAGGAGAAAAAGAGAGACAAACCAAGAAACACTCTTAACTACAGCGAACAAACTGATGATTACCAGAGGGGAGGTTCATGGGGGGATGGGTGAAATAGGTGATGGGGGTTACAAAGTGCACTTATAATGAGCACTGGGCACTGTACACTCCATTGTACACCTGAAACTAGTATCACACTGTATGTTAACTAACTGGAATTAAGATAAAAACCTAGAAAAAAAATAGTTATAGATTATCAGGAAAGACACTGAAAATGTTAACAATGAAATATGTTTAGAAAGAAACTTAGGACATACATTTCTTTAGGAAGCAATTATTTGAAATCGTCAAAAAACACATAAGAATATGCTACATGATCTGTTTTCAAGTTGAACGAAAAGAAAGTTATCTAATTCATTTTATAAAGTTAACATAAGCCTAAATGACCAGAACTTGACAAAATTAATACACAAAAAAGAAAACTATAGCCCAATCTCACATATGAATATGGGCATCCCCATGCAAAAGAAATTATAGGAAATTAATCTATTATCACAAGCTGGTTAGTATGCATGACCCAGGACAAAATCCACCTTACTTCTCAACACTACATTACACTCTGAACTTTCATACTTAATTTAACACTTTTCTTAGTCACATGAGCAAGAGTTAGAGAAGAATGGGATGCTGCAAATCCTTAGAACTATAAAAGTGAAAAATGTGTCAGAAAATTGAGATGTGGTGTTTAAAATAGTGTGATCATATATCAGGATAATAATGCTTAGGAAAGCCCCAGTAGCTTACAGTTTGCCTCACAATTGCCAGCCTTATATTAGTGTAAGCACTAAAAGGCTTCTTCACGACACTAATATTTCGTGTTTTAGATGAGATAAAACAATACTTTTAATCCATTATCATAATTTTAATCCATGTCACAGAGTTGCTGTAATAGAAAGCTTATCTAAGAAGCTGGAAAATGTGTTTATTTTCAACCTGTCTTAAGTTTAAAAATCTGAGACATGATTCACACGTTTACCCATCTTATTGATAATTCCTTTGTTAGACTATTAATTGCACTTGAGCTGAAGAAATCTGTCTCAAATTAATGCTTCTAAAATGTGTCACTCAATGGACATTTTCATGGGTTTTTTTCCTTAAAATTACTAACTCTCAGTAGTTATACCTTAAATTAACCAAAGCTTAAACAGTCCTTTTTGAATTAGGTCCTTGGTAAATCTTGGGAGGGACATACAAGCATGATTACATTCATCTATTTTAAACATGCTGAAAATTCTGGACTTTGAAATGGAGTTTTTTTTTTCCCTTATTTTTTTTTGAAAAAATTTAAATCAGTAGAAAAGTTACATGACTAAGGAGCTGAAACGTGTATTCCCTGCACTTAGAACCACCAGTTGTTAACATCTTGTCACATTTATCTCTTTCTCTCCATCCATCTATCTTTTTCTATTTCTTTATATATCTATTTTTTGCTAAGCTATTTGAAAATACATCGCAGACCTCAAGCTCTTCCAAATCTCTTGCATGCTGCGTTGCAGACCTCTGTGGGAGCATGCTGTGGTCCCTCAGTATGTATATTGTAAGTCTAATGCTAGTCTCTATGTAAGCAAAATAGAATTACCAAATTGAGGAAATTTCATAGGGAAGCAATATTTTCCAGTATACAGTCCATTTTCAAATTATGGGAATCAACGTTAGAATATAAGTCCTATTTATTGGTTTTCAACTTTTATAATCAAAGTATAAAACCTGGAAACTTTAAATGTGGTTCTAGAACAGAACATGAGCACCCTCAACAATGTAATGGGCGGGGGGAAGAATAGGGCACGCACGCTTATCTTGGTGGATACACAGGGGAAGCTGCCTGAAGATGATGCGACCAAAAATCATGTAGCATTTACAATTAAAAAGAAAACAGAAGAAGCAAAACACTAACAAAACCCTCAGACTTTGTGAAGGGAATGGGCTAAATTCTCCCTCTTCATGTATGGGAACAATAAATCATGTCTAACGTTGAGAAATCAAGGAACAGTAAACTAAGGAAATAAGGCAGGAGGGTGCTACCTCAAAATGTTCATCTAGTTGTTCTCTGTGCATTTCCCTCCAATTAGTTGCCTCCTTTGTACCCCCAAGAGCTATTTTCCTCCTTCCATCCTTACCCCTAGGCCTTACCACAGGGGGAAAGAGAGATTCAAAGAGCCAGACTAAGAGGTTTGCAGAGTTTTTCCTCTTGCAGAGACAGAATGAGACTGAACTTGGAGAAGGTGTGAGAGAAGGGAAGGGCCAACCTAGTGCAAGGGACAGAAATGCATCATGGCGGGAAAAAGCAGCCACTCCCATCAAGGCCTGGACAACTGTGCACAAGGGATTCAGAAGATAAGCTCCCCGACCATGGACTCCCCCACTCCAATTCATCCTCCTGGATGGCAGGTCTGGCATTCAACAATTGGGGACACTTGTAAGACCTCCAACTGAAACAGGGTAAAAGGGAACTTTCCTCTGATAAAGGCGAATCTAGAGTGAACCAGCAGGGACCGTCCCTATGAGAGTACACGGAGGATGCATCATCCCTGGTACTGGGATTATTCAATGCTATACAGGCAACTATTGGAAAAACTGAATTGTTTTAAAAATCAAGGCACCAGAGACTATGACAGGAAAAGAAGCAGCAGCATGAGGAATTGCTGCTTTTTATGTCAGCACTTCTGCACTATTAGATTCTTGACTATGTACATTATTACTTTCGTAAAATATTTAAAGAGAAGATTAAAACTAATGGTTTTCATTATTAAATACCTACTATGAGCCAGGCACTGTGTTGGGTACTTTAAATACATTCTTTGATTTATTCTGCAAAAAAAATTTAAGTATTGTATAAATAAAGCTAGGGACTCATTGCTGATTTAATGAATGGATTATTAAATGAATGCACAGTGCACGTCTATCACGGTGCTTGCATACACAAACAATTACTGCATGAAAAGCTTCAAACAATTTCAGAACTCCAGTCTTGTCCACCAACCACTTCATCACATATATGATCATTTCTGCCTGGATTGCATAAAATTGGCATCTGCTTTTTCAAAGTTCTTGTTTTTTGGGAAAGAAAGAAAAAGGGAAGATCTACCATAAATGATAATTTCAATTTCTGTAGCCTCACTCTGCCTTGGAAGTTCTCAGCCTCCAATGCTATGGAGGAGAGGTGGTTCTTCCTGGCATGGAAACCCTTACGTTAGAGTGAATAAATGGACACTTGGCATAGCACTTCTGAAAGGTTGCCGACCTCTGCTCAGCTGCCTTTTCCACATCAACTCTCACGTGCAAAGGAAATCAGAATGTATAGGTTGCTGGGAAAGATACTTCCACATTCTGAATTGCACAAAAATCACAAGTGGTCTCTCACACTAAATTAGACTTTCAGGGTAAATCAATAGGGTCAGAAAGTGCACAAGACAATAAAACTACAGACTAGACAGTCAGTGCTAAATAATAAGTTATTTCTGTCTGTAACACAGTGTAGAAAGTTAGAAAATAAATAACAGAGGCCATTTTTCAAACACATTCAGAATGGGCTATTTTAATTTGTAGGGCTAAGAATACAATATCCTTTATGGTAAACACTTGTTTTCGGAGCTTCTTGTTAGTAAGCTTCTAGGAAGAACAGGAAAAAAAAGTTGTCTTATTATACAAATACTGCTGTAGCTTGCAGAGAGAGGATAACGATTAAAATCTGTCAATAGATTTATAAAGTTCCATTTTCTTTACATAAGTTCCTAAGATGAAAAACAAACAAAAGTCATAATAACTAATATTTATTAAACACCAAGTACCAGACACCAAGCTAAGCACCTGACATACATTACTCCTAAAAGTACCTTCTGAGATAAGATGCACTCTTGTGGCCCCATTTTGATGGTGTGGTTAAGCAACTTGTCCAAGATCACTGTTTTAGTCTGGGTTTTCTAGAGAAACAGAAGATGGATGGATGGATGGATGGATGGATGGATGGATGGATGGATGGAGAGACAGACAGTTTCAGTTGGGTTGTTATATATAGATATATAGGGAGCGATAGATTTATTATAAGGAATTGGTTCACATGATTATGGAGATTGAAAAGTCAAAAATCTACATTTAATAAGCTGGAGACCCCAGAGAGCTGATGGTATAAATTCTAGTCCAAGACCAAGTCCAAAGGCAGGAGAAGACCAGAGTTCTATCTTGAAGACAGTCAGACAGAGAGAAAAAAAGTCTTCCTTACTCAGGCTTTTATTCTATTCAGGCCTTCAACAGATTGGATGAAGCCCACCCACACTGGGGAGGGCAATTTGCTTTAACTAGTATACCGATTCAAATACTAATCTCATCCAGAAACATTCTACAGACACACAAGAAATAATATTTGACCAAACGTCTGGACATCTCATGCTCCAGTCAAGTTGACATAAAATTAACCATCACAATCTCAGAGCTAATAAGTGGCAGAGTAGAAACTTGAACTCAGGTAGTCTGACTCCAGAGTCCTGGTTCCTAACCACTATGATATACCCTTCTCGCATCCAGTAAACAAAAGTAAGGTAGACCCTATAATAAGTAGTCAATTTCATCAGGGGTAGCAGTATAGGAACTCGATAGTTGTTAGGGTACACCAGAATTTCAATATCTTAGTTACAACAATTCCTTATTAGGAGAGAATATCATATCATATCATATCATATCATATCATATCATATCATATCATCATTCTATTCTAGCTATTCTACTGTAATATATATGACAAAATTTAGAACATAATTATTGTCACAAAAATACATAAGAAGCATGTGTCAAAAATACATTAAAATCATTAATGAGGGAACCAGCAAGGCAACAAAGCTGATTTAAAAGAGAATACAAGAAACTGACAGGTAAGGAAATAGGTAGACAGGTAGGTAGGTAGGTAGGCAGGCAGGCAGACAGATGGAGGGATGGGTGGGGGGAAAGACTGCTGCAATAACATTTCTAAGATATATATCCAAAACTGCCTAATGGTTTAGAAAGCAATAAAACCTGAACATTTGGAGTTATCATCTCTACTGTTTAGAAGTCATTTGCTTCTCTATTAGACAGTACTGATTTGCATCTTCCTAGTTTTATATACATTAACATCAACTTTATAGAGCCTGGACTGCAATCAATGGTAAATAATAAGCCAAACAAAATTATATGGTCCAACGAAGTCAGAAAAACTTTAGGAAAACATGTTAGATAATGCTCTGGTATGACAGTGAAAGGATATGCAGTCATCTTTTTGTCTCATTTCCAAATTTTAGATTCTCTTTCTTAAAAAATAATAATGTATGAACAAATATCATTTCAACCAAAGCTTTCTCTGCATATATACAGTAAGTTAGCTCCAGATTGATTATGCTAATAGTAATGTCTTGAATGTTTACTGAACTCTTACCATGAGCCAGGTAGTACGCTAAACTACCCTCTGGGACAGGAGTCCTTACAGTTTAGGGAGCCCCTGGGGAACCAGCTAGCATAGCCGTTAAGAGTATTGGCCCTATACCCTGGCAGATGACTATTTGAAGACTGGCTTTACCACCTTCTATCTATGATGTTGGAAAATTTACTTACCTGATGTAAGCTTACTTCTTCTACTTTGCACTATGGAGGATAAAAAGTGGTATCCAGCTTCTAGGGTTACTGTGAGAACATACTACTCATGAATCTACTGTGAATCAAGAAGAAAGCTGGCATAGTTCCTGTACTCACAGTCTAAGAGTCAAAAGAGAAACAATTAACATAAACTATATGCCAGGTGAGGATAAGTAGCATAGAGAAAATTAAAGCAAGATGAGGAGGATGGGGAGCAGACGGAAGTGATGGTAATAGCCGTCAGGGGAAAATTTGCTTAGCAAGTAAAGTGAGAAGAGCCCCAAAGGAAGCAAGGGAGAAAGTCATGAGATTATCTGGGAGAAGACTGTTCTAGGCAAAATAAGAACCACTGCAAAGACCCTGAGGCAGGAAAATTAGTTTGATCGAGAATAGCAAGGAGGCCAATGTGGATGCAATGGAGGGAGCAAGGGAGAGAGTGGGAGGAAATACCTGCAGAGATGGGGGTGGGAAGTGGATCCTACTAAGAGGTGGGGTTGAGGAGTGGTCCTATAAGGATATTAGTTTTACTATGAATAAGATGGGACATGACTGAAGAATTCTGAACATAGGAATGGCGGCATGTGCCTTCAATTGAAAGGACCATGCAGAGGAGATAATGTATGTGAACTCTTAGCATTGTGTTTAATAAATGTTACTATGTTATTACTTTTATCACTAGAAATCGTATTCCAAGATAGAGATACTTCCCTGCTAGAATTTTCACAGACTTTGCTGTTAACATCTTTTCTGTGGGTGTCAGATATGGCAGCAACTAACAGGCTTGGTTACCTGCCTCTTTTCTCCTTTGCTCTTTTGTTCATTCTCTTATTCCCTTCCTTCTCCCTCACCCCTTTCCTCTTTACACTCTGTCCTCTCTCTATGCCCCTGCTCTCCCGCCTTGCTGTCTCCCTTCTTTAGCACTATTTCATCCTACTTTTCCTGAGGAAAAGGCTTTCAAGAAGGCTTTTCTTGAGGTTGGTTAGTGAGCATGGAAATGGGATAGGTAGAAGGCCAGCAGCGGCAGTGTCTGCTCCTCACTGCCCAGGAGAGGGAGGCTGAGCCCACATGCAGGGTGATGGTGTCTGCTAGTGTCACCTGCTCTTATCCACCCACAGTAAGGAAGGCTGGCCTCCCCTGGCACAGCGGCCGTCACTAGGGGTTCAGCATGCATTGGCTGTGAGTAATCATCTGTTCCTTTACACCAGAGCCAAGGATACTGAGGGTTTAGCACGACAGACAGGGTGGACTGGATGGGACATGATGGAAGGCTAGAGCTGGGAGCAGTGTGTGACAGAGGGAGACTGGAGGAAGGCCGGAAGAGCCTAGGAGGACCCCAACAAGGGAGTGGAGAAACACTAGATCATCAGGTTGATAGCTCTCGCCTTCCATGAGTTTGCTGAGAGAAAGAGAGCTGGGGAATCATGAGAGGACAATATTTGTTCCGTCCTTCCACCCCAGCATGGCACTCATTCTTTATGAACATACTCTCATGCAAATCTCATAATAACCCCATGAAGTATAGTGTATGATTCCAGATCTGGCAGTGTTCAAAATTGTTGATCTTTCTTCTATGCCCTACTCCTCTCTAGGGGCAAAAAGAAATAGCTCAGTGTAGTGGAAATGGTATTCTTTGAAAACCTAGTTATTCTTCTAGGCATTGGAGACACAGTCATCATGAATAAAATAGACAAAATGCGGGTCCTTATAGAGCTCACATTCTAGTGGGGAAGACAGACAATAAACCAGGTAAGTAAATTAGAAAGTATGTCAGGTATTAGTAATAGCTAGGGAGAAAAAATAATGCTGGGAAAGAGAGTAGGAGGGGAAAAGAGAGCAGAAGGGGGGTGGTTTGGAAGGGGAGACCCAGTAGTGTCCTTAGAAGCATATGGTGAAAGGCTCCTTTTAGACCATGTGACTCCATAAATAAAAATCCCCTTTAAAAAAAAATCTATTTTTAATTCAAGTGTGATTAACACATGGTGTTAGTTTCAAGAGTACAATATAGTAATGCAGCCATTCTATACATGACTCAGTGCCCATCACGGTAAGTGTACTTTTAATCCCCATCAACTATTTCACCCATCTCCCTCCCCACCTCCTCTCTGGTAATCACCAGTTTGGTCTCAATAGTTAAGACTGGTTTTTTGTTGTCTTTTTTGTTGTGGTTGTTCATTTGCTTTGTCTCTTTAATTCCACACATGAAATCATTCGGTATGAAAAGCCCCTTTTGCAAACATAGGCTTTCCCATCTTCCCAGAGTAGCCAGAGTGAACAATTCCCATTCCTGGTCTCTAACAGTGTCCTTGGCTTCTTCTCAGATTCCATCTCAGGAAGGCCATCCCTGGCTGCTGGAAGTTGCTTCCCTCATCCTATACCTGTGGTCCCTCCCTTCTAGCATAATATCGTGCCTGTCCTTTCATGCCACTTTCAACAATCTAGAATTCAGTTGCCTATTCGTCCATTTGCATGTTGTCTCTGCTGCCATTTATATTCTGAGTTCCAGGAGGCCCCAGAGAAGGTCTTGTCCCACACCCGTCCTGTGACCAGTGCTTAGCTCAGTGCCTGTCATCTAGTAGGTACCACGGCCCTTTGATAAGTAAATGAATGAATATGCCACTTGAAGCAATTCTCAGACTGCCTTAATTCCTCTATAAAAATTTGCTTTGCAATTACCTTCACTAGCACACTTATCCTATAATGCAAGGGAATCCTGCTATTCCATGGCATTAACACGCTATTGAGGCTTTAAGAAAATACAAGGCAAAGAATATCAAAGCACTTCAAAGCGAAAGGGACGTGTTTGGTCCTCACTTCTCTGTAGTCCACAGGGTTTTGCTTTAGATGTTGAGGAGAAGAAAGGAACAGGAAGATAGGTGTTTGTTCTGACCTTGAGGACAGGGGAAGCTGCCTATATACCAGGAGTTGACAGGCTCTGGTTCCTCAGAGTTGCTCTCGCTGTTCATCCTGGCTGCATGCCTGGTTTCTGTCCGGTTTGGACTATTTTCCCAGGCATTCTAGGACCCGGATTCAGCTCCCACACAATTCGGAGCACACACAGATCTCCCCTCTTTTTCTTGTCACTTCTCCTGATTTGGAGCTGCTCATCTTGCTTAGCCTGCCTTCCCTCTCCTCTTACAGTCCCTCCAGACTGCAGAGCAAACGGATATCAAAGCCTAAGTTTTATAAATGAGGCTCTTTCACAGAAAGAGTGCTAAGGCTGAAGAGGTCCATTTTACTTTTGCTACTATGCGTCTCAAAAGAGAAAGCTTCCCTACTCAGATGATAAAGCACTCACATTAATCTTTCAATTCTGAAGATATTCCATTTATCTATCAAAAAGTAGGGAACGACAGCTTAGAGAAACTCATTTAGGGGGAAAAAAAATCTAACAGGATAATCAAATAATGCCTGAAATGCCTTTCAGCGACAAGTGGATTATTCAGCATAAAGAAGGCTGAAATACACACACATCATCTATGACCTTGCCGTGGTCATTATGAGATTAGAGATACAAAATGCACTGAAAAAGTCCCTTAAACCTAAGATGTTAATGGGTAAGCACGCGGGTCAGCTCTAGACTCTGTGAACCTTCTGGGTGCTTCACACCCTAAGCCGCCTCCAATACCCCCATAGTTGTGGAGGAGAGTCTTACGTCCAAACACAAAGCCTTGTGCAGCATGTTGGTATTTTAATATTCTCAGTCTTTTATAAAAACTAGACCATTTCACCACCTGCCTTAGAAAAAGAAGTGTGTGGGGATTATATTTCAAATATTTCAATTTCATCCTTTGGCAGAGAGCTTGATTCCTCCTGGGGGATTAGTTGCCAGCGAGGCTGGGCTGTCGGAAGCTATCCTAAGTGCTTCTCACTGGTCCCTGGCCAGGTAGGGTTCAAGGTCTCTAAATTCCTCAATGATTTCTTTCCCAGAGTGGCTGTGAGCCTTCATGAGGGACAAGTACACTGCTTATAAGCCCCAGTTGGCTTATGGGGAGCACCTCCTGACTGAAAGGTGTAAGAGGTGAGACTGGCCACAGTGGCAATGATCTCCCAACCATCCTACCCTGTCCTCACCAGCCCCCCCGCCCCAAAGCTTTGCCAATCTGAAAGGTACACACACACTCACCAGCATCTCTGTGCTGGGAAAATGCTTCTCTTTCTGGGCCTCTGTGCACAATTCCCAGAGCCTGGGGCCGTCGGCTGTTTCCTCCTCACTGTTCTTCAGACAGAAAATGAAGGTGGAGGGTCACTTGGCAGCCCCACAAATCCATTTTGAGGGGCCACAGCAATGATAATACATAATATTTGCCAAGTGCTTTGAAGTTCACCAAGGGGTTTCATATATTTTGCCAGGAATTCTCACAATAGCCCTGTGAGGTAGTTATTATCATTATCCACACTGGCTCCTTCCCTGTCCTTTGAATCCTGAAGCAAGCTAGGAGAATGTGTTCAGGGCACGCGTTCCTGCCTTTCCTCGCTGAGAACGGTCTTCCTTCAGATACCTGCATGGCTTTCTCCCTCACTTCCTTAAGGTTTCTGCTGAATGACCTCTTACCACAGAATCCTTCCCTGAACGCCTCCTAAGAAACAGCCATGGACGTCAGCTTCCTTACCTGCTGTCATTCTCCCTTAACAGCATGTAGCACTTACATATCACCTACACATCCACACATTTTTTGTTGTTTATTGGTCTCCTGTCACTAGACTGGAGCAGTAGTTGGTCCGTGTTGTTCACTGCTCTACCCCAAGTGCTTAGAGTAGTGCCTGACATATAACGCGTAATCAGTAAGTAACTGTTGAAGAATGAGGCCCATTTCACAGTGGATCCAGCCCTGTTTCACAGCGGGATATTAAGAGGAAAATGTCTGACTCAACATACTAGTGTACTATCGCCACAGTAACAGATTACCACAAACTTAGTGGCAAACAACACAAATTCATTATTTCAGTCATGGAGGTCAGCAGTCCAGAACTGGGCCTTCCTGGGCTAAAATCGAAGTATCCACTGGGCTATGCTCCTTCTGGAGGGTCTAGGAGAAAATTCCTTTCCTTGCCTTTCCAGCTTCTGCAGGTGGCCTGCATTCCTCGCCTCATGCCCCTTCTTCCAACCTCACTTCATCTTCAGAACTAGCAGCACAGAACCTTTCATCTCTGACTCTCTTGTCTCTGTCTTTCACTTGAAAGGACCCTGGTGATCACACTGGACCCACTCAGGTCATCCAGGATAATCTCCTCATCTCAAGATCCTTGACTTCATCACTTCCGCAAGTCATCTTTGTCAGAGAAGCTAACATATTCACAGGAATTAGGATGGGGACATCTTTGGGGGCCATGACTGCCTACCACACTCAGTGTCACTCAGTTAGTAAATAGCAATGCTGAGAATACACTATAGGTTAGGCTTTCCAAACCAGTGGATGACTCATCAAAAAGAAGTAAAAAGAACGCTGAGAAAGTCCCTGATAATAGCATCACTACCAACGACAGACAGCTGGTCATGGCCTGGGAACCATTACAGCCTCTTTTACTGTATTCTCCTCTTGATTCCACCCTAGGTAGATACTCTGGCAGATAATCCCAGATGACTGTGATGCCTGTAGACTTAGTTTCTTTATCTGTTGACAAACAGGAAATGGAGTTGGTCCCAATTCTTTGGGTGAGAATCAGAGACAAGGGTGCTCTGGAGTAGAGTTTCTCAACCTCAGCATTACTGTTAGTTTGGGTCAGATCATTCTTTATTGGGGATGAGAGTGAGTGATGGCCTATACACAGCAGGACATTTAGCACAGGTGTCATCCTGGCCTCTCCCCACACCACCTCTCTCCCAGTTATGACAACCAAAATGTCTCCAGATATTTATAAATGTCCCATGGGTGGGGGAGGGAGCAAAAAAATAACCTCAGTTGAGAACCACTGCCCTAGAGGAAACCATCCTAAATGCCACAGCCCCGGTGTGAGGGGAGAGGGATGCATCAAACGTCCAGGAGTTTGGAATTAGAGGTGTCTTTGTCTTCATCTACGCTTAGGCCCATCACTTATAATGCAGGATTCTGGCTGAAATACATTTGGCTGCACCAAGTATAAAATGCTTCCCCATACTGCTGGCAAAACATAATTAACCAAATGACAATGGCTTTCACATACACATTGATTCCTGTAATTTCAAGTCTCCATTACTAGATAAATCAACAGCAGAATTATATTTATCAGCAAAAGCCTCCTCTCCTGGCAGACTTTTCATTAAATATATTAATCCTAGAAGAATAATACTTTCCCTCAGCTTTGCAAAGCAGTCCACCCATAAAAATGTTAATAGCCACAACATCATTTTCAGTATGCGGCTCCTGCTTTCGCGATGCGGCTCCCCCCCCTCGGCACAGCTGGGGCCTTTCTGAAGATAAGATGCACTACAGTAAGAGGCTGGTCTGCGGGGGCCACGCACCTCAAGGACGTCTGGGAGAAAGCTCATGAAACCGATAATTCCTTGTCTGGACATGTACCACTTCACACAGTCCTCTGGAAATGTCACTGTGGCCCAGAAAGGACAGCAGGGTTAATATCACTGCACCTGCAGTACTGGAGGTAAGACCCCATTCAGTGTGACCAAGTCATGCTAGAGAACCACAGAGGAAGTGTCATAGCCCCCACGGGTCTCACGAGCCCCTCAGGTTCTCTCCCAGGCTCATACGTGTTGAGGTCAGAGCTTCTCAAACATGCAAGCAAACGCTCTGGAGATCTTAGTAAAATTCAGATTTTGATTTAGTAGGTCTGGGATGGGCCCTGACTCCATATTTCTTTTTTTTTTTTTTTAAGATGTATTTATTTCTTTTAGCAAGAGAGAGCATGTGCATGCAGGGGGGAGGGGCAATGGGAAAGGGGAGACAGAATCTCCAGCAGACTCCCAGCTAAGCACGGAACCCCACGAGGGACTCGATCCCATGGCCCTGAGATCATGACCTCTGCCGAAGTCAAGAGTCAGACACTCAATGGACTGAGCCCCTCAGGCGCCCCTGATTCCACATTTCCAACCAGCAGCCAAGTGATGGTGGCTGAGGGCCACACTTTAGTTATCAAGTGCTAGACAACCTGCTCTTAAGCCCCTCACCCTTTAGACTGCTGAACAAGGCTTCATGGCAAGAGGAGCACATCCCTGCATGGAAACCACCGGTAACCAGTTCTACTTCACACACAAAGAGAAGTTTGCTGCCTCGGTTACTCTGGATTCCAAACCCAGTGGGAGAGATAATTTCATGACTTATTTCTGTACCACGATAATTGCACAGTAGCTCTTGCCATTTATTAGCACGCACATCTGGCAGCTCTCTTGCCTGCAGGCCAGCAGGCTCCGACTCCAGAGTCCTGCAGAGCCCGGGCGAGCATCCAGTTGCTGACACAGCAGCCAGAGGGTGCTTGGGGACTGCAGAATGAGTGTGCACGGTGTCCAAGGGGGCCCAGCCTGTCCTCTGCTTAAGCAACAGGAGGGGACCGATCTGGGTGAAAGCAGTGTCCGGAGATCAGAGGCTGGCCTCTGCCCAGGACATCATTTCTCCAGCTGCAGGCAGATTTGAATAATTGGGGCTGCGAGGCAAATGCAGATGCCTTCTTTGGCCTGTGAAGTGAGCCCTGCTAGTTTCCACTGTGGCGGCACATTAGCTCATCTGGAGGAAGCCCTGGCTACTTGATAATGCAGCTGCTGTTCACAAACATGCAGCAGGCCAGACCAAACGGGGAGAGGCGGGGGTGGGGGGCGGTAACTAAGGAATCCCTTCGGTATGGCTGGACGGGGGGCAGGGGTGCATTTCTGTTTAGATTCAAGACGTGAGATTTTCCACAGCTCTCACCGTTGCCCGTGCCACTGAATCAGCCTTGCCCTTTGACCTTGACCAAGTTCCCAGCCTTTCTCTTCCCTCATATTTTCTCTCATCAAATGAGAATAAAAAGAGCTCCTCTTCACAGAGGTGCTGGGCAGTGCAGTGTCACAAATCAGGCATGGGGTGGGGCAGGGGGAGGGGGGAATCCGAGACGTCCTCATGGACCTCACCACTCACAGCTGTTGCATTTGGGACAAATCAGTTAAACCTGGAGTGACTTAGTTTCCTCACCTGTATAATGAGGTTAAGATCCCAATGATTATCTCACGAATTTTTAATGGAGATCAAATAAACACATGACTGTTGTAAACTACCCAACATGCTGAGATTCCATCATTGATGGCGAACTCGATACAAGGGCCTTGTTTATACCACAAAGACACACTGCTGTTTAGAATCCGAGCTCTCTACGCTACTGTCTTGGGATTCACTTATGTAGTAAATTTAAGGGCACTCCATGACAATCATTACAGAAGACAGGAAGTATTCTGTGCCTTGCCATGCTAAGAAAAACGATACTAAGGAACATGTTTTAGATCAAAGTTTCATTATTCCAAAAAATAATTGAAACAATGCCAAAAAAATTTAAGATAACTGAGCTCAGCCTCGCCTCCCTCATGTAAATGCAATCTACCCTGTGTTCTTCCTCGTAAGCTAATGGCACTCCAAGGAAATCCACAGTGAGGAACTGCAGCTTCCCTCCAGCCTGCTCAGCCAGCTCTAGCATTTTCATCTTCGCCTTGTGTCAGGCAGACTTCGGGAGGGCGACGCTGCCCTCCAGACCTGTTTATTATCCTTCACTGAAATAGGAGTCCTTATTAAAATCTACGTAGCCTGTCCAGCTATGGCACTGCTGGCTGAGCCCAAGTTGGAAAAACTGAAAATAGCAAGTAAAAAGAGGAAAACAATTTTCACATGGTTCTTTTGGATTAATAAAATCAGTAATTTTATCAGAAGTAAGTTATTATTCTAGCATGCTGGAGATACATGGCCAGTCAACCTAGCCTGGTGGACAAGGCTATTATTGTAAGAGATAGTCATGCAACTAACATGCATTCCTTGAGCATCTACCACGTGCTGTGCCATGTGTGGTAACTGGGAAACAACTGGGGAAAGGAGGTATTTTAAATCCTCAATTAATTACTTGCTTGGTCTTTACTGAGATAGGCATCAGCCAGAGTTCTGCTCCCAAATGATCTTTTGAAGCATGTGCGTGCAGGCATGTCACCAGGGAGTGAGAAATGTAGAGTGCTCAGACCAAACTAACAAAGTCAGTAGAGGATTGAATGGCATCGACTCAAGCATTTTGAAAGAGTTAGAGTAATACCGTGAATACGTGTACCTCCTGGGTATGCATCAGAATCACCTGTGAAGCTTTCTAAACATACCTATGCTGTGATCCAGCCTAACCTCTAAAAAGCCCAGCCTCTCAAAGCATGCTTCTAGTACCAGAAGTATCAGTACTACCTGAGAATACATTCTAAATGCAAACTCTTGAAACTGACCTCAGATCAAGTGAATGTGAGACCCTGGGGTTGGGGCCCAGCAACTGGTGTTTTACCTAATCCTTCAGGTGAATGTTAAAATTTGAACACTGCCTCTCTAACTTATACTTTACAAGGCCTAAGGTGTGCTTATAGAAGAAATCAGTCTGTCGGTGGATTACTGCATACTATTGTGGTTCCCACAAAAGCAAAATATAAAGGGAGAAGTCTCAGGGGAGGATAATTAACATAATCATGGAGACAGAATCCCATTCCTCTGAGTTCAGACTAAAGATACATAAAGTTAGTTAACAAGTTTAGAAAATCATAAATGGTATAGATCAAATAAGCATGGATTTGGTTGGCCAATGCCAGATTACTAGGAAGCAATAACAACAAAGAGAAACTTAAAAGCAGAAATTTTTAGAATAAGTATAAGCAAGGACTGCCTTGTCCAGTGTGTAATAAACACATGGAATGCTACCAGGTGAAATCATCTTTGAAGGTAAGAGAGAGTATCTTACTAACTTTATTCATCAAGAGTCAGTAATGCTTAAAGTTATAGGTTCAGATTTTAGATCAGATTACTGCGGTTCTTCCACCTAGTAGCTCTATGATCTTGGGCAAATTAATTAACTTCCCTGTGTCCCAGGATTCTAATCTATAAAATGGGAAAATACTACCCACCACACGCACTGTCGTGATTAACAAATGTGTTGATATATGTAAAATGTCGGTAAGCACTTGATAAATGTTAGCTACCATAATCATTTTCATAAATTGTCTGTATGTCCTATTGCATCTGGCCCATCACTCAAGTATTGGTCGACCTAAATTGATCGATCTTTTAAGTCTTAGGAATCTTACCATGTATTCATAGACGAGGAGTGAAACGAAACATGGATAAACAAGGACAGCGAGATTCATTGGGGAGTGAGGCAGAGAAGATAATTGTTTCATTTACTTAGATTAATAAAAAAAAATTAATGAAGGTTGAGATAAATTGATGGATATCAACTCCATAATTGGAAATTATGAGAACTTAATGATATTTCAACTGAATTACAGAGATAAAAATAGACTCTTAAGACTAGAAAGAATCTTGGCGAGCACCTATTTCCAAAACAACGTAAGACTATATATTTGACAGCATCCCTGTGAGTCTTGATATGAATACTTCCAGTCATGAGACCCCATTATTTGACAAGACAGCGCATTCCAACTTTAAACAGTTTGGATGTCCAGAAAGTTATTACTTATATTGAGCTCAAATCTGCCTTCATACTTTCTGATCGTTGATCCTCCTTCCTGTGATTTTTATAAAATACAAATCTTGCTGAGCATTTCCACCCATTGAATATATTGTGTGTGAGGAGAGTCACATTTCTGGATAAAATCAATCTGTTTTTCTGTTAGGGTTGAAATAAACACTACACTGAAATTCACACATTATAAAATATTTTTGGATGTGCTTCTCTGAGTGGAGGCACTAATCCTGGCAGGAAGAAAATGAAAGGGACTTGAGTTATAAAGAGGATCGTACCTTTAAGTGGTGCATGGTTACGAAGCGGAAGTCAGCTCTGCACACAAGTCCGGGCAACATACGGTTAAAGAGGCTCTGATAGAAATATGTTGAGGCCACACAAAGAACAGAAGCACACCAAGAAAGAGGAGGTTATCAGAAAAGGCCTGGAAGCAGAGTAGTTCACCAGGTAAACGAGGGGAGGGCCAGGCATTTGAAAATTCAGAAAGGTACCAAATATACTGTATTCTGGAATTCAAAGTGATTCAGGATGGCCAGAGCACTGAGCACCACAAGAAGGGGGAGCAATGAGAGATATGCCGAGAGACGGGCAGTTGTCAGAGTCTGTAGACCAAACAATCTTAAGGGCTCTACATGGATTCACAACACAGGCTCTAAGCTTGTAACCACCTTCTCTGCTACCTCAAGGAATGCCATTAGCCCTGAAACACTTAGCAGAGCCTACACACGGTAAAAACCTGGCTCATCATGGCCTTATTTCTTTCCAAGAATTGATATTGACTCTGTTCTGTAGAAGGCAACTTAGAGTCCAGTGAAGTTAAGTGCCTTACCTCAATCTGAATACTATGGGGACCAAAGTAGGAAAATCAATCTTACAATTTGCCGAGTCCCAACTTTTCCAAACACTCCTGTGTCTCCTTCATGCATTAAAAGCAAGAAAAAAAGAAATGACTGGGTAAAGAAAGTGCACCCCACCTCACAGCTTCGGTGAAGTGGAATTGATGGGATAGATGCCAGTTGTTGGCAGGTCAGTGATGAGTCCCCCAGCAGAACATTCTGGTGGGTTCAGCTCCCACAAGACATCTGAACCAAATGCCTTGTTTTCCCTTTGGGGAACTCCACTGTTATTAAACCAAATAAGCTCCATTAAAAATACTGAGTTGGTGGAAGGTACTCTGCCCTCATTAGTGTGCCGACACAGAATTAACTCCGGGTAAGGAAAATTGTGAGTAAAAGGAAATTTATAACACTAATGACTTTAACAAATCTGAGCTGATTAACAGGACGCCATGAACTGAAATCCTTGTGTTCCAATCAATCTTCCAGTAAACTTCACGAAAGCACACTTGTGGGAAAAAAATCCATGAGATATTCCAGGCAGGTTTCTTCATAAAAAGAGAGGACTAATTGGAAAAGACACAGTACACTGACGAGTAGGGTGATTATTAGCTAGTAATTCTTTAGTTACCACTGTTTTTGGTAAACAAATGTCTACATTTACATTTACACTCAATCCCCCAAATAAAAGGAGTCTCTGACACTTTTCAAACAAAGACCAGCATCCCCCCCAGACACATACTCATCAGCACAAAGCCTGCCCTAATCAGTAGGCAGTAATGGGGAATTTCGGGGATGGGACATTTTCATG
The DNA here is from genome assembly GCF_017311325.1 of Ursus maritimus. Lineage (NCBI taxonomy): Eukaryota > Metazoa > Chordata > Mammalia > Carnivora > Ursidae > Ursus > Ursus maritimus. Next base: position 41,570,574 of record NW_024423564.1, read on the forward strand.
CTAAGACTTACTGGCGTAGGAACCTGCAAGCAACTGATGAAACAACAGGTTAGAAGAGGAACTGATAGCAATCCATCCAGTATTTATTTTTTTTATAATAGTTTTTTATTATGTTATGCTAGTCACCATACAGTATATCCTTAGTTTTTGATGCAATGTTCCACGATTCATTATTTGCATATAACACCCAGTGCACCATGCAATATGTGCCCTCCTTAATACCATCACTGGCCTATTCCAGTCCCCCACCCCCTCCCCTCTGAAGCCCTCAGTTTGTTTCCCAGAGTCCACAGTACTTAAAGAGGTAAATTGAAGAACACTTAGAAGATGATGATTATGAACAAGAAGTAATGTTAATGAAGCAGCATTTGAACGGGAAAGGGGAACAAAGGTTCTATTCAATCATTACTTAGCTGAAAGATTAAAGAAGCCTTTGGATGGTTGCACATCCACCGAGCGAGTGCAAAGAGGAACACATCTGCATAGAGCCCTCGGGCATTCGTTTGCCCGATTAATTTTCCATTAAAGATAGAATAAGCTTCTCCTCATAAGCTGCAGAAAACACCCACTCCTTTCTCAGTCCCGTATTCTACTACTCATTAACAAGCAACCTTTCTCTAAATCAAACTATGTGGTTGTTCATCTCCCCTGCACTGGTCAGGTGAAACCACTACAAATCTGAGTGACGACATTCGACGATCATCTTAACAGGGTCTTACTCAGAAGGAATGGCCAAGAGCCTCATGTCGTCATCATAGCTACGCTATCATCTATTAGTGCTCAGTATCTGTTTCTACCTTCTTCTGGGTTCTTCCCCTATCCTGCAGAATGAAGGCTGAAAAACAGACTTCCCGATCACTACAGTCCTCCATGGCGTTTATTTTTTGCCTGTGGAATGCGCTCCTGCAAGCTGAAATGCAGAGGAGATGGACACTCTTTCTTTGGTGGTGGCTGAAGTGCAGCCTTGGACAGTTGTGAGTTTTCACAGCATTTTCACTGACTAGACACCATATTTGTGATGTGGAAAGATTATAACACTCTCGGGAACCTCCTGCAGTTATCTGCTCTTGAGTAAGTTACTTCAGCTCTCTGTCTCTTGGAGTCGTCACCTGCAAGTAGTGGGATGATAATGATATCCATTGCATAGGGTTTCTCTGAGGACTAAGTACCTGGCAAGAAGCTGGGGTATTATTTCTGCTGCATATAACCACCTAGAAGAATGCCTGGCAAAAAGAGGTGCTCCATAAGGGTCAGCTAAGATGATGACAATAATTTGAGACCAAAAGGATATAGCTGATCAAGGAAGAGACTGAATGTCAGAAGACAGAGGAGAGCTGTGTGGCATTTTAACAAATTACTTAGTCTCTCTGTGCTTCATTTACTTAATGTTTCTAATTCAAACGGAGACTATCCAGTTCACAAGATTATTTATTAAATGGGATAATATGTTTATAAACTTTGTAAGGCAAGAAGAATTATGCAAGTGTTTATCAATATTGGTGACAATATTAAGTGCTGAGGGGTTCATAGGAAGGAACCATGACTTCTAAGGAGACTCAGGCAAACTACCATGGAGAAAATAGCCTTTGGACAGGGCTTTGAGGGATCCGTAGATTTTCTACATAGAGAGATGGCAGGGAGAAGCTTTCCAGTTTGAACTAAGGCATGAAGGTGAGAACTCGAAGGACCAATATAGAATATGTTATTCTTCTTCTAACATCTTTTTCTAGCAGTCATGCCACATAAGCTTTGAGAAGCAGTTAAGCAAAGGAATCGTAAGTGAAATCTCCTAATTGGCTTTCTGCATACTTAGCATCACTTACAGAAAAAACTAGTTATGGGGGCAGGCTGCACTGAAAAGAGAAAGCTCATGGGCATGATTATGTAGCCTACAGAATTTAGGATTCATTCTTCTGAGTTAAAAGCAAAAGAGAAAAAAGAAAGCTTCCTCCTAGCAGGAAAATGTCAAGGTGGCTCAGGTGGTGAATATTATTCTGTTGCCATGATTCCTGTGTTTTTATCAGCATAAAAATTTGTAACAGAGGCACAGCTCTCGCTGAAGAGATGAATGACCTCATGTTAGGTGACTCCATTCCCAACCTCTAAGTGGGGATAACAACAACAGGCTGAGAGTGGGTTATTTAATGAAAAGGAGAATTATAATGATCATGCTGGTTTCAAGAAACAAAGAAGCAAATTGACCACAGACCCGTGCACAAAATAAATAAATAAATAAGCAAACAAACAAATAAATAATTCTGGAGATGATGAGGGCACTGGAATCAGTTCATATGCATGCTCCCACGGATATCAAAAACAAATCTGCCTCTTTGAAGTAGATGTTCAAGAAAGAAACACAAGGGCTATTTGGCATATAGCTCAGCACCTAAAACTGTGCCTCATTTTCATCCTCAGTGGATTTCTGACAAACGGTACCAATTTCCACCTAATTTTACATCAAGAGCATATATTACCATAGACCATGAGCTCTTTAATTTGGGAACATCAACATTTTCACTCTGAAAGTCTGTCCTGAACACATCCTGCCTGAAAGCTCATCTTATTGCAACAATACAGGGTTAAAAGGCTCCGTGCAGCCAGAGATGAAACACAGCTATCAACCACACTGCTTTTGAAACAGGGCTTAAATAACTTACAAAACAGCACTGTGTCTTTTGAAAAATGTAAGGAGAGAAGTATGAGGTCAACTCATCAGCAAGATAGCCAGAACGGTGGCGTTACGGTTGTTATGCCTACCAGTACGATAGAGTAAAAAGTCAAGAGGAGAGCTTCAGTCTTGTACTCAGTCCAGATGTGGACAGCAACAAGATAATCAACTTACATCAGCTCATAGCAGTAAGTAAAAGTCTTAACTCTTATATTCATTATCCAACCAACAAAAGCAAGCAAGACCAAGTCACATAAGACAGATACAGGGAGTTGAACCCTGAGCAAAGGAAGTAGGGGGCCGGTATGGAGAATAACATATCAACACACTGGATGCTCTTGATCATATGACTAATCCTGGAGTTCTGGAGTCCACAGTTCAAGACTCAGCCCTTCCACCGTGAGCAAATGTGACTTGGAACAAGTTCTATAACCTTTCTTAGTCTCAATTTCCTCAACCACAGTATGGAAGAATAATGTTACAAAACTCATATTATGAGATATTTTTAAATTCACTGATTCATTAAAAGACTTACATACTGTTAAACTTAATTTACATGTTAATTTACTGAGCCATGATGGCTAGATGTTTGGTGAAACATTACTCTGGATGTGTCTGTGAAATTGTTTTTTGGATGAGATTAACATTTTAATTGGACTTTGAGTAGAGCAGATTATCCTCCATAATGTGGGTGGGCCTTATCCAATCAGTCGAAAGCCTATTAGAACAAAGCTAACCTCCCCCAAATGTAAAGGAATTCTGTAAGGAGACTGTCGTTGGACTCAAACTGCAACTCAAGAATGCTAGTCTACCCCATCATATTTTGGATTCACCAGGCCTCCACAATCACATGAGCCAATTCCCTAAAACAAATCTCTCTCTATATATATACACACCTCCTTTAGTTCTGTTTCTCTGAAAAATTCTGACTAATGCATACATTATGAAAAAAAAAAATAAAATTGGTAAAGGTGGTTCAAAACAAGAAAGTACCATCTTGATAAGTTTCAGGAGAAAAATCATAGAGTCCTTTCAATAGATGCTCAAAAAATCATTGACAAAATTCAACATGCACAGATATTATTTTAGAAAAGTAATTTTAAAAGCAATTGGATTCTTCCTTAATAAAGAAAATCAAGTCAGGTCAATTTTATACCGAGTGATCAAACATTAGAAGCACTCTTTTTAAAAATCTCTTTAGAAGCTATTGTTTACAATTGTTTGATAAGCTCTAGTTAATACAATAAAATATTGAAAAGAAGGGAGAAAAAGATCATTTAAAAACACTGAGATTGCACAAGGAAACAAAACAAAAGAAACTTCTAAAACTTAACTGGAACTCACAGAAGAGTTCAGTATAACAGACAAATGCAAGACAAATATATAACGGCCTTCCCAAAACAAAAGGAAAAAGGATTATAGAATAATGTAGTGATAAATTGTTAGCAATGGAAAAGATATACACAAACTTTTATATATACCACAATTATAACTTCATAACCATGTTTGCATATAGAGAAAGACTAAATAGAAAACTAAGGCATAACAGGATATTTAAATGAAACTACTTCTGTCTCAAGGGTTTTGGGAGAAACAACAAAGACCAGAAAACATATAACACAGGTGCACAGTACTTCTGCACATTAAACCTAGGGGGGAAACTACCTATACAGGACATCTGAAGTTATCGCAATGCTTGAACAGCATTTACCTTATTTATCTGTGGCATATATAAGAAATGTGAAAGAAGCATTTTTTGAGGAAGAAAGTAGTCCCTCTGCTCATCCTCAAGTTCTCCATCTTTTCTGGAGCAGAGATGTGATTACTCTATATAAATGCTAGCTCTTATTCTAAAAGGCAGTACGTGTGGTGGTGAAGAGCAGAGGCTCTGGGGCAGGGTACAAATCTTAGCAACTCCCCTCAAAGACAATGTAACCTTCGACAAGTTACTTATCCTTTCAGAGCCTCTGTTTCCTTATTTGCAAAATGGGACAATAATAATGTCTAATTATTAGAATTACGAGGTTTAAATAGATTAGTATATGTAAAGCATTTAGAATGGTGTCTGGCACATAGCAAGCACTGTATGTGTTGGCTCACCATCATCATCATTATTATTACTACTGTTATGCTATTTGTTAACATCTTTTGAAAGATGTCATGCTTTTGAAAACATGCTTTTGAATCTTGTGAGCTTTGGGAAAGATAACTGAAAGATACATAAGTGTCCTCAATCCAATAAACATTACTGAGCCTTATTAGAAAGTTATGGGCAAGGGGTGCCTGGGCAGCTCAGTTGGTTAAGCGTCCAACTCTTGGTTTCAGCTCAGGTCAGGATCTTAGGGTCATGACATCCAGCCCCATGTGGGACTCTGTGCTCAGTGAGGAGTCCACTTGAGATTCCTTCCCCTATCCTCTCCCTCCCAGGTTGCACACTCTCTCTCTAAAATAAATAATAAATAAATAAAACCTTTTTTAAGAATGGCAAAAAAAGAAAGTTATTGGCAAAATACAATATCATACAGAACCCCAAGAAGTTATTTGCTTATATCTTTCCTTCTAGGAACTGTACAAATCATCTGCACTGCCACAAGTGGGCTGCGTTAACAAGAGAGGAAACTGCTTAAGTGCACGAGGACAACTAACAGGAATTGAAAAGCTCAGATTGATTTCCAATGTGTTTTTGGGAGAATCTTTGAGGAATTTGAATTTTGTAAGATTTCTGAGGACTACAGGAATTATTTCTAGAATACTCACTTTTCCCTCAAAGTACTGTATTCAGACAGTGATGTATTCACAATGCGTTTGTCTTATATATCTCTTGCTGTGGAGCTGGACTAGTATAAATTTCAAATTATTTTGAAGTACCTCTTTCTGTGGTCTTCCTCATCTCAGTTAATGGCAATTCCAACCTTCCAGATACACAAATAGAAAGTCTAATGCTATATTTAAACATAAACTTCTTATTTTAGAACAGTTTTAGATTCACATAAAAATTGAGAAGACAATAGAGAGTTCCTAAATACCCCACATTCAGTTTCTCCTATTACCAAAATCTTGTATTAGTATGATACATTTGCTATAATTAACAAACCAAATCTGGTAAATTATTATTAACTAAGGTCTATACTTTATGGAGACTTCCTCAGTTTTGACCTAATATCCTTATCCTGTTCCAAGAACACATCCAGGATACATTACAGTGAGGAGTCCAGTATTACAGTACAGTATTGGTCATGTCTCCTTAGGGTCCTCTTGGCTTTGGCAGTTTCTCAAATTTCCCTTGTTTCTGATGATCCTCACAGATTTGAGTAGTACTGGTCAGAATGGTCCTCAATTTGTTTGTCTGGGGTTTTTCTCATGATTACACAGGAGTTATGGGTTTGGGAGAAGAAGACTGTAGAGGCAAAGTATCATTCCATGGCATCACACCAAGGGTATACACTACCCACATGATTTATCACTACTGATGTGAACCTTGTTCACCTGGCTGAGGCAGTGTTTGTCAGGTTTCTCCACTACAAAATTACTATTTTTCCCCTTTCCATATTGTACTCTTTGGAAGGAAGTCACTATAAGCAACGCACACTTAAAAAGAGGGAGAGTACTCACACTTAAAATACTCCAAGCAATATATTTATCTAGATATTTTAAATTCTATTTTTTTTCAATGATGAAAACAGCTCTGAAATGTTTCACGGGTAGATACTGCTTTAAAAATAAAGGACTTAATTCTAGTAATTTTTTCTAATAATAAATACAATACCTGCTCATTGTAGAAAAAAATGGAAAGCATGATTAAGCAAAAGGTCACCTAAAATTTATCATCCAGACAGAGACCACTACACTGAACATTTGGAGCTACTGTCTCCAAACCTTCTTTCTAGGTCTATATTTCAAGAGCTGAAATAATCTCTACATATACTACTCGATCTTGCTTATCACCATTCAACATTATGAAAAATTGCTCTGTGCTTTTCGACAAAAAGAGTTTATCTTTACAATTCCAGAGCCTACCATGGGCGCAGTACATAGAGCATGCAGCAACTGTGAGCCAGTGACCTTTCTGACTTGATGAACTGACCAACCCTCATGAAACCATTTAATGAGATTTGCTGACCAATGCAATCTCGGGCTCTGCCTTTCCCCTCACAGGACAACTAAAGTCACTGACACAGAATCACCAATTTGGGGCCTTGCAAAATTAATTAAATCAGTAAAATAGTATGTAGTCTATAAGGACTAAAAGAAATAAGGGCATGTGAAGTGCTTAAGTACACAGGTCTGCGATCCATTATACCAAATGCCTCGAACCAGGTACATTTTGGAACTGAGAAGTCTTCCATTGAGGAGGATGAGAGATCAAATGTGCAGGATATCATGGACCACAACTAAGCATAGGGAAACACGTTGTAATCAATGGAGATATCTTCGATAGCAAAGCATGCAATCATCACAATAAACAGACTGTTCCCTTGTGTTTTATAATTGTTAATGGTGCATTTTAACACTCCCTTGTGTCTGAGTTGTGGGAACACCCTCCCGAGGAGTTTCAGTCCTTTTAGGCCCAATTTATCACTAGCTGGAGACCAAATTTGGGGTTGATTTATCATCTTGCAGGTTTCCTAGAAATGCAAGTAGTAAAATTTAAACTGTAAGACCACTAGGGTAGAGGTCTAGCATTTTGAATTTCCAGCGATAATTTTTTGTCCTCCAAAGCCCAAAGATATAAATAAGCCTCCCTATCTGCACTCTGTGCCAGTTTTCAGGTTTCTTCCATAGCCTCCCCTTTCACTAGGGCAGAGCCGGTAAGGGCCCAGCTTCAGGGCTGTGTGGAGGGGGAGTTGGGAGGGGAGGGTTCTCACTCTGCTTTGGTGGACCCAGGCTTCGCCTTCTGTTCCTGCGTGGTCGATATTACATATTCCCTCAGCTGTTGATACTAATAAAACCCCAGGAAACTACACCATCCGCGTTCATGCTTACCTCTCTTTCCATCCCTTCTCTGTTCTGGTGCCTAAAGATTTCCTTCCTTTCTGGCAAGGCCAGCTGGGCATTAAATAAGGTATGCTATTTTATCCACCAGGTCCTGATGTTACAGCAAGAGAACTGTCAGGTTCTCTAAGACCACCATGTTGCCAGACCACCACTCTTCCTTTCCTTTTCCTTTTAAATCAATCATCTATTTATTAACTACTTAAAATTTTTCCATTAGCCAGATTGCTCAATAAACCAGATATACCATTTCCCAAGCCTTGGGGGATACTATTTGATACAGGAGCTGTAGAGTTACTTTTGAAATGAAAATTCTTTAATAAATATTTTTCTTTTGTAAGTAAGCCTTTGTAAGCCTACTCTGGAAAATCATTAGGCTGGAGAAATCACAACTCAATGCCATCTACTTAGTGACAAATTATCTTCCAGACATTGAGTACAATTGTTTAATTAAAATTACTTGGACGTTCTCTATTCTTATCAGCAGTGGAATAAATCTGTTGTGCTGAAGTGTCAATGCCCTTTAGGTGGTATTTTTCCAGGAAACTTGTAACTGGGCCTTTCTCATTCTCTTCCTTGGTGAACCCCAATTTTAGTTTTTTTTTTTTTTTTTTTTGGAAAGTGGGGTTTCTTGCTGATCCTTAGCACATGGCTGGAACTGAGCAACCACTTATTAAATATCTGGGGACTAATATTCATGGTTAATACTAACTGCCACTTGATGAATGATTTTTGTGCTAGTCATTCTGTCAGGCTGTTAGCTGGAACTTGAGAAAAGCTGAACCAAAACACTTACCATTGGGGCCCTAGTTCTATCATCTTTTTCAACTCTCAAATCAGGGTACTCTTTCGTGGGTGCTCTGTTTTGTCTTTCTCTGCTTGTCACAAATGAATTTCAATTTCTCATAGGCCCCTTTCAAGTGTGTTAACATGGCAGTTGGCAAATGGGCATTTATCTACCTCAGGTTCTATAATGAATAAAATTCCCTGTATCTTCCTGGGGAACCAATTACTATGTTGAAAACTATGATAATAATGGATCTTTCATCAATAACAAATGTGATTTGTAAAGTGAAAATCAATCTATTTTGACTGATGATGCCTCATAGCAATAGGGAAGATTTCATCTGAATAATTATAATAAAACTATATGATTTATCAGTTGAGTAAGACTAGAAAGTCAGTAAGTAATCAGTCTTGTCTGGCCCTTTTCTGGCTTGAATGACCTTGGGAAATTGTGACCTTCACTTCCCTCTCAAAAGAACAAGGTAGTTTCCTAAACACGTGTCCCTGATCAGGAAGACAGACAGCGTGCCTCTCTGTGGACCCGAGCTGACTGATGGACTGACAGACGTGCCTCCTCACGCACAGCCTCCCAGTGGGTATGAAGTATGGACCTGGAAAGATAGCTCCTCTCATCCTGCAGGCAGCACCTTGTTCAAAGAAGAGTTTCAGAATGTTTGGCTGTTGTTCTTATAAAATACCTACAACATATAACGTACGTATCAGCTGGGATTCTGGCTGCAAGTGACTAAAACATAGCTCAAGGTAGCACACAGAAAAAGGAGGGATTTATTAGCTTTTACACCCAAACCACAGAGGAGGGCAGACTGGCTTCAAGAATGGCTGGTCTCAACACCTCGCTTTAGCTCTGCAACCGATTTCTGCTTCTCTCAGTGTCTTGGTCTTGTTTCCTCCAGGGAACACAGCCACTGCCACCCAGAGAATCACATCTCAATGGCTCTACAACCAACGAAAAGAGCACAGCATTACCCAGGAAAACAATGAACTCTGGGAAGAGTTCAAAATGGCCCATCTTGAGCCATGTGTCCATCTCTTGACCAATCACTTGATTGGCCCATCACTAGCCGGAATTTTCTGCTCACCCCTGTCATCAGAAGGGAGGGACTATTTCTGTGATAAAGAGGCGGTGGAGAGGAGACAAGCAAATGAGACACCACATACACCTACCTGGCTAATCCTATATTTTAACCATTTAATTATGTAATATAGCATATATGCATACAGTCTGTGTGTATTTAAGAAAGTATAAATTGTTCTGTGAGCATGAGTGTATGTATAGATTGCATGCATGTAAGTATATATACGTATTATGTCTTTCCTGTATATTTGTATATATTGGTTCATGAATGTGTGTATATGTATATATTACCGTTTGCCAAGTATGCATGTGGTTTTTCCCTTTTCAGGGATCCGATTCACATCCTACATCAGCATTTGCCAGTGAATGCACTGTTTATCTTCTAGTCCCTAGAGTAAGTTGCATTCCAAGCAGATTGGCCTACTTATTGACCCAACATGTGTCTGATTTCCTTCTCCGGGAAGTCAGAGGATCATGCAGGCCTACAGCAGGGCCTCAGGGGCCCCTTGGGCATGGGATGCCATGTTTATGTTGGGGTACACAGAGGGAAGCATTATTAGACGTGACCCCATATGTAGTTTTCAGGACAGCAGGACCAAAGTAGGAGCACTCCAACACTCGGGGTCACTAGCCAAACAAAATGAGGAGGCAAGACATTAGCAACAAGGCTGACAGAACCAGAAAGAGGTAAGGAATGGATGAAGGGAGTGTGAGGCCGTGGTGATGTCCAGCACAGACAGCAGGGGTTCACCTTGACTTTTGGTGAACTGCACTTGGCCTATTGGGAGTGGTAGGAGCTGAAGGAAAATGGACAGTGACTATTCAGAAGCTTGGCTCCTGCTCTCTTCCCCAACTCAACTTTCTCTCTTCTCCCTATCCCATGCAAATCTTCTCCTACGCACAGGTCTCACCTCTCCCACAAAAGCTTCCTGGAGTTATTCTAGCCCGCAGTTCTGTCTGTCCCTCCCATGAGGCACTGGAGGAGGGACTGTCTTGAGATGCAGCGATTGCTGGGGAGTTTCTATCTCACAACCACATTGAGAAACATCACCTCTTGTCCACTCAATAAATATATGCCCTTGTACTTAGGAAAAAGATAAATTATCTTAAAAATGATGAACCCAATATGCACATGCCAAATAAGTAATCTTTATGATATGTTAATTTAGTTGTTTCCTTTTCTATAACAATTTAATAGTTGAAATTTCTTTTGCTTTACGATTACACAAATGTGAATATTCAGAATTTAATTAACAATTAAATTGATCAGATTTAAACTTTTGGAACATTCATTTGCATATAATTGCTCTCAATATACTTATGAAAAACCCAAAGCCTATATTCCCAAATATAGAAAACCTATTCATGTCAGCTTTAGTTACGTGTGTACAGTTATCTGAATCTGTGGAGTGTGTGCTTTCATTGCCAAGAAAGTCAGCTCTGTTCCTTAATTGTTGCTATAACCACAATTCAGGAAATTCTATTGCAACATCAATATGTTATGCACATCTTTAATTAGGCTAGTACGGCCTGTCTGTCACAGCAACTGATCCTAAGTATTCTTATTTAGTCTACTTGAGGCTTTAAAATGTTCTCATTTTTAAAAGAGGCATATTTCGGCCTCATTAAATTGTTAGGCAAATCAATATGCAGCCCTACAACTTGATTGCTATGTTCCAGAAATCCCATGTTTCTTCACTTAGCACATCTTTAGGTACCAGCCGAAAGGGCACTCTTCCACAAATACCAGAACTCCTCTGCAGCTCCAGCATGTTACCTTCTCTTGTCAGATGTGAGGGAGACATCTGTCACCCCCACTGATCACCAGGAAGATCTGGCCAGGCATCCTATTGATCGCCAGACCTTGAACCTCTTATCTAGTAGTTAATGCAAATAAGTTGCAGGTTCCTTGCTCTGAGCAATGTATTCACACCAGGTCACCCAACAAAAAAAGACAACACAATGACTAACTCCATGGTCTAGAAACCAAACAGATTCTAGCCTGAAGTTCATTTCCTTCTCTTTCCTCAAAATCTGCCATGATTTCAAACAGGGAGAAACAACTGCTAACTGAATCAAGCCCTATGTATCTTAGTCTTTTATACACCTTCTCTATCCGCCTCAATCAATCAATTTAAAACAAATCATTAACACTTGCATCAAGGAGAAAGCAGAGTTCATGGGTTATTGCCCAGCACTGCAATGGATTTTTTGGAAATACACTGAGTGTCATACACTTTTTACCGTGTCCAAGGTCAAATGACAACACAGTAAGTCTGCCCTAACGCTACAGGTGGGGTCTGACAAATGCAATCCTATTAAAATGGAGAGTTGCATTATTAACACAGTAACAACACTGGAGGGCACATCCGAGCATCTAGTGGGTCAGGAATTAAAGTGGGGTGCAGCGCAGGGGGAGTACAAGGCCTACTGCAAAACCTAAATTATTTTTAAAGATAACCAGAGTTAAGTGTCTGCTTTTGGCAGTCCTAGGATCCTGCTTCTCCCTCTGCCTGCTGCTCCCCTTCCCTGTGCTTTCCCCCTCTCTCTGTGAAATAAATAAATAAAATCTTAAAAAATAATAATAAAACCAGAGAATCAATTTAAGAAATCCAGCTCTCCCCAACATCCACTAAATCTTCAACCTAATTCTGCCACCCCCACCCCCACTTCGTTTTAGACAGTACTGGAGAGATACTCTTTCTCGTAAACATTTTTGCTCATAAAACCTTTGTTTCGTGGCAGCAATGTCTGGTCCAGCTAAAGCATCAGGCAATAAAGCCATCATCGGCAATGATCATGTTTGCAGATGTTCTAGGTCTAGAAATCATTGCTGGCATGTCTACATGCTCAAAAAATTCTTGGAAGTCTGGTGGTTTCTAGAAAGCTTGTGCTTTCTTCTGAGAAACTTCTGAGAAAACCTCAAGGACCAAGATATTAAAATAAACACATTGGCTTGGTGACCACTTGACTCAGCTAAGCCATGGTTATTGACCCTTCTCCAGATTAAAATACAGTGAAGAGGAACATAGGAGTGGGTGGCTACCTTTGAGGCAAGGTGCAAGCGTCACTACTGAAGATGTTTGTCTCATAATATCAAGTCTACCCCCTATCATTGAAGCTACATGACTTTGGTTCTTGAAGACTTTTTCTTCCTTTATTTAAAGCAAGCCTTATTTAAATGCAACCATCTCTGAGGAGGATTACCTCTGAAGCCATTATCCCGTGAGGACCAGCGCACAGAGCATTTGGGAGGAAGAGTGAAGCATGGACACGGGGGTGGGCGTGGGATGGAACTCTGAGAAGGAAAGATGAAATCAATGAAAAAGGAGGTAGAGGGACACCAAATTTGCTTTCCTCCCAATTTAGCCTACAACTGTTAGACTAAAATTATTTGAGGAAAATCTGTCCTTCCTTTTGGATGTTATTTTATTGTGTTTTCAACTTCCATGCAAAATTTTCTGCTCATCACCTACAATCATGTTACAATATGGACCTCTCCTTCAGTCATGCATAAACTAGAGGAGTAAGTTACCTGTCTGTCTGTTAGTCTCTGCATAGGATGAAATTGCCTATTTTAAATATTTCTAGTTTGTTTTAGATAGCTTAATGCCCATTGCTTCTTTTTAGTTACTTCCCGCTGTTAAATTAGGTGAAATGCTTTGAGTGATTTCTGGTCAGTATATACCCTCCCTGGGCTCAGAATAGATTTTTTATTTTTTATTTTTTATTTAAAATAGACATGCAAAGAAGTGAAACAAAGTGAATATGTGCTTAATAAATAGGATGTAAATACCCATGTAACTTCCAACTGGATCAAAACATAGGATATTGCAAATATCCCAGACACCCAACCTGATCACAAACTGCACATTTCTCTCCTCACTTCTATGATGATGATTTTCTTCCTCTTTTTTTTTATTTTGTCGTCTTACCTCCTATCTACATCCCAAAGATTCTTGCATCTTTGGTTCAAAGTCATTCTTCCATAGTGTCACACAGAGCTGTGGTTCGTTCATTTTCGCAGCTGTAGCGTATTCCAGTGTATGTAGCACTATTTTAATCTTCTCCTTCTGACAGATAGCTGGGTTGCTGCCAGGTTCTAGCTGTCATGAATGATGCTGCCACACATGCCATCCCTGCCCCTGGTGCCTGTGCTCTTGAGTGCCTCCAGCGAGCACACCAATGCCTGGACATGCTGGGGCATGGCATATGAAGATCTTCAACTTTATTCTGATAGCAGGAAGCTGTTTCTTCCAAAGTGCTTGTTCCAATTTATATTGCCCATCCTAGTGTATAAGAATTCCTAGTGTTCTAGGGGAACGCCTGGGTGGCTTACTCGGTTGAACGTTGGACTCTTGATTTTAGCTCAGGTCATGATCTCAGGGTTGTGAGATCACACCCCGCATCAGTTGGACCCTGACCTGAGCGTGGAGTCTGCCTCTCTCCCTCTACCCTGGTATTACAATAACTGGTATTACAATAACTTTGATGTTGTTGTCCTTACAGAACTGGCATGCCAACCATGCCTGTGTCCCTCAAAACTTAAAAACTCTTTCCAGTAATCATGCTTCCTCCCAAGATGGACCCTCTGCAGGAGCAAAATAATGATCAATATCATCTGGTAAAGTCATTGTATTAAGAACTACACCAATACTCAAAAAAAATTTAAAAAGAAAAATATAAATAGAAACTATATCAACAGAATTTTAAAGATAGCCTTGTTGATGTGACTAATTAAATAAGTGCATTTCAGGTCAGTTTTCCAGTTCTGCTCCAAGATTCAATCCATTAATATTTAGATAAACGAAAGGGTCTTTAACATTTGGTGGGATTTCCCTCATGAGAGTAGTTCTTGAGACACTGTAGTCACATGTTTCATTTTCTACCTGTGACAGGCACTTGTGAGATGATCAACACAATCCAGTAATTATAGAATATTCAGTGATGGCCGAAAATGAAAGTAACGGAAGAGGAGAGTGACACAAACTATTCTCCAAGAGATACATTTTTATATAGGCAATCGATTTATTAGGACACTCAACAAATGCAAGCCATGGACACTTTTTTTAAAAGGAATTTAAAACTAACGAAAGAATAAACATCAAGCAAAGCTTTGTCTTTTTACTATAAAGGTCTAATAAAAAGCCTGTAAATCCTGCAGCTACAGAAACAATTTTCAAAGAATCAAATTAACCAGAAGCAGTGACTCAAGTATGATATTGCCTACAAAAGGGGACGGACCAAGCTAGCTTTCAGTATCCCTCCCTGGATGCTAAGAATAGCTCTCAGGACAGGAGCAGCTAGCTTTCTGCATGTAAGTCTCCTCTCTAGTATCTCTACGAAATGACCTGTCAATGGGATCTGATCCAAAACTCTTCCCAGTGATGTAGACACTCTGATGACTTGTACCCTTGTCGCCAACAACTTCAAACAGACTTGGACTTTGCATCTATGAATATTAACCTCACATTTACCCCACTCTATAGAAACCAATAGTGAAAACAATTGTGTTAACCACTTCTATACACTTCACATATTTTGGGAGGTTCATTATTCTTTACTTCTCTCCAAGATACAAATTCTTGCTTAGAAAAGTGCTACTAGCTCAGTGTAGCATACTTTCTAGCTGTCCATATACTTCCATTCTCTCCTGTACGACCAAATGGCTATGAAGATTTAGAGGTTCAGTGATTACGGGACTTAAATGATTTTAACCCCTTTAAATTTGGAAACTCTTTAAATCCCATTATCTCTGCAGCCATGGAGAATTCTAAAATCAGCTTGGCCTTTCTAGCTCTAGGTCTAAGGATTACAGAGTTTTAAAGAATAGAAATGCTTCTCTGCAGTTCTACAAAGAGCTGTCCCCAACCAGTTCACCTCCAGGAAATAAAGCCAGCCCGTTCCCCAGCCAGTAACTGCTGATCAGAGTTCTGAAATAGAAAGATATGTATGTTCTGTCACAAACCACCAGGAAAACAAGTAATTGCCTCCTCGACTCCACGTGAAGCTAGTGAATCCGAGATTCGATGTAGCGGGGGCCAGCAGACTTCAGACAGGTGTCTGTAAATGTCGAAGAATGAGAAAAGAGCAAATGCCAGGGACCCAAAGAAGCTTAGAGAGGCAAAGAGAGTGAGTTCATGAATCCTAGGAAACCCTCCGAGGTCTTACCTCTCGCGTCCTCACATTTATGTATCCATAGTGAGTTCGAAGGGGCCGCCTGTAGCTGTGGGAGAATGGTATCCATTTTGTGCCAGGCTGTCCAAAGCAGTTTAGCAGCAGTGGGAAATTCACTTCATTTACAAGACGCACAACCAGCAGGAAGAGGAACGCTGCTATGAAGCTCACTGCGATCATAGACTTTCTCTACAAAACATTAAAAAAGAATGAATGAATGAACGAATGAATGACTTTCAACCAAAAGTAGTCACAGAAGGAGTTTCCGTTATTTATCTCTCCTTTTCTTTCAAAGGGATCAAAGGACTCTTCACTTAGGATATTTCACTTGGAGACAGAATGTAATCATTTGGTGACCAGGTTGCTCTCGTGAGCCTCTGAGAGCAAGTACAGCAACTTTCTTAGGTTATCTTTCCTTCCATACCTACCCTTCTTTACTTCCCTATA
Organism: Ursus maritimus; assembly: GCF_017311325.1. Lineage (NCBI taxonomy): Eukaryota > Metazoa > Chordata > Mammalia > Carnivora > Ursidae > Ursus > Ursus maritimus. Next base: position 41,586,740 of record NW_024423564.1, read on the forward strand.
TTCCTCAATAATGTCTATTCAATTTTCAAAATGCAAATCAAATATCCCCAACTATAGGAAGCCCTTCTTAACTGCTCAGCTCCCTTCCACCATCATCCCTTCACCCCAACCTATCTACCCTGTAGAAACAAGCAGTCTTGCCACTCCCATACCTTGAAGGCCCTTCTATTGGTGCACACGTTTCATTGTATAATTATTTATATGACTTCTCCTGCATCTAACTGTGACATCCTGGAGAACGAGAATATACTGTCATACTGACCTCTGTATCCCAGGTCCTTAACACGGTACCTTACATATAGTAGGCGTCCAAGAAACATTTGAGTGAATCAATGAATGAATGAATGGATGGATGGATTTTTCACATCCTTGCAGACACTTTACCAACAATGACTTTGTTTCTTTATCTAGCACCCACGACAGGGAGGAATCTTTGCCTGTGCCAAAGGATATACAAAAGTAGGACTCAAAAAGCTCAGAATTTGAGTAGGACAAAAACCATGCCAAGCAGCGTAAGAACATCCCTGTAAACGTGTTGCTATGGAGCAAGAGCAGGAGCCACGGCGTCTGGCTGGGGTGGGGGAAAGCAGGGATGTGGTTGAGATTGAGCCAGATAAAATGCATGAGTTTTTTTCAGTAGAGATGTGTGAGTGAAGCTTTCCAGGTAGAGGGAACAGAGCAAGGAGACAAAAAAACATGGGGTTATTCATAGCTACATCGCACTTTGTCTTCCGGGGGAACAGAGGAGGAGAAAAAGCTCGAAACAAATGATAACTTGATGCACTGCCTGAAAGACCAAGCTGAGAAGTCTACTGAGTTTGCTAGGTGATGGAAAACCAAAGGAGGTTTTGTTTGTTTGCTTGTTTAATGTTTTAAAGGTGACTTGTAAGTTATAATCGCACATCAGTGCTGAAGATGTTTTAGAGCAGGGAGACACTAAAGCCAGGCAGCAACTCACAGGAGGCTACTCCACTGGCTCAGACAAAAGTAATGAGGGATGGGAACTACAGCAGTGGCAAGGGGAATACAAGGGTAGGAAAAGATATGAGAAACTCCATGTAGGTGATAGGCAGAGACCGTGGCTCCTGATTGGATAGAGGTGCAGATGAAAAATTCAGAGATGCCTGAGAGTTCGAGTCTAGGTAACTGCAAAAATCCTGGTCCTACCAAGAGAAACCAGAGTGATCAGAGCAAGAACCGATGTAAAAGAGTAAGAGGATAAAGCCCTTGTCTTTCAAAGTCCTAGTTTTCATCCAGATGGTGGGTCATCTGAATGGAGCCACTCAGGAGTCAGGTGGAAGGTCAAGTCTAGAGCAAAAAGAAAGAGCAGAGCGGAGGAGGGCAGATGTGAGGAGCAACTCTGCCTTGAAGTCCAGAGTGAAGACACAATGAGATATTCCTCCATGAAGCTGGGCATGGCCCTTGATTCTTCTTCAAACGTAAGGGAAGCCAAATAACTTTTCAGGAACGACTGGATATGTGTTGTTGTGTTTCCAGCTTACCACTTCCTGGTGAAATAAGCTTCTTTTTGCTCTTCACAGAGCGTCCCAAAGGAGAAAAGAAACCCAAAGCCAAACCCTGTCCCTCCCTGGGCCACAGTCACAGTCTCTGCAAGGACAGTGGAATAAGCCTCCAGAAGCCAGAGACCCCAAAGGAAGTCTTCACTCTTGCTCAGCTCCCATAATTTACAAAAGCCCCATCCCTCTGTCTAGCCAGCCTGATTTTCCAATCACCTGAAAGTCCCTTGAGTTCTGCCTCCTCAAAACCCCTTATCTCACCACTAACTATCACCGCCTTACCTCATTTAAGCTTCTAATCATGAAAAACTGTTTTAATTTGCTCCTCTGTGGAATCATTATGTCCACAACATTGCAATGTGTCAAGGTAACAGCTTAAATGAGGTGATGGATCTTACAAGTTTAAAGGGACACAGACCAGAACAGATGGCTAAATAAAAGCAAAGAGGCCAGTCACCCATTAAGTAAACAGGTAAGAACCTTTTTTTACTGCCATCCGGTAGCTTGCTGCAAAACAGCAGTTTTCTTTGAAGGAGACCCAGATGGGATTTGTGCCTTTGTCTATTCCAGAGCTCGGCAGGGCTCTGTGGTTCTCCTGCTTGCTGCACTGCATTGCATGGCTGGGGGTTTGGGGACAAAGGCACAGAGGGCCTTTCTGAATTCGCTGATCTCGCGTAACCACATACACACAATGCATACATGAGAGGAAAATAAATCAACCATTTGGAGAGAAACTTCAATATGGAATGAAATCACAGTTGTAAGAGTTCGCTCCCTAGTAATCCATGTCTGCCTCCCATGTTTTATCAAAGGGAACCAAGTAATGAGCACAGAGAGGATGAGGGGAGCAAATGGAGAGTAGAAGCCAGACAGACTCCTCTGTGCTTGACCTGGAATCATATTCTGCAGTGGGCAGAGGCGTTCCTTTCGTAGCTCAGGCTTTGCCTGGACCAGATTCTTTGCTTTCTTTATGTTTCAATATTCTTCTTTAACATGAAAGCATTCTCAGAGTGCTGATATAAAACCACCCTGAAATTTCACTAGAAAAGGTATAATTTCAAGCACATTCTGTACTTCAGACAGCAAGGACAACAGGACGCCACACTGACACGCATCCTTCTAGCAGTCATTCCTGCCAAATCATGACCTTGAACTTTAGCAATTACAATAAAGCCCGTGGATGAGGCTTTTGGAAGTCTACCATACCAGAATGCAGTGAGAATGTGTTTGCGTTTGTGGGCGGGATGTGGGAGTTGGGGAAGTAACAAAATACTAATACATATGATATATAGGAATGTATTTACTCCTCCAATTCTCTCACTGAGCCCATGCCCTGTACAGACTTGGTGAGGGGCTGAAAAGCAGAAATAAAACCCTAAAAGACATAAAATGATGCCTCCAAAGAGTCACAGCTTCGTGCAAATGGCCAATAAACAGAATGGTAAAATGCCACATATCATGTGGTATGTGCCGGCCCAGGGGAAGCGGGAAGGGCTGTGCATGGGACAGTTCGGGGAATGCTTGTTTGGGGAGGCAGTATTCAAATGGAGTCCTGAAGAATGAGGAGTTAGACAAGTGAAGATGGGAAGGGCATTCCAGGCAGAGGGAACAGCACAGACTAAGGCCTTAAATTGGTCAGCAACCTGCAAATGATTTGGTAAAGAATACACAGACTGTATGTGGTGGGAGATGATGGTAGGGAAGTAGACAGGATTTGAATTCAAACACAAAAAATAGTAAGCCAAATACATTCAGTCAGATGCAATTATCTGTCCCATCCACCTTACATTAGGATAACGAAAGGGTAAATGCATAAAAGTGCTATGCTTTATGGTTCTAAAACTTTCTTCACTCTCCAATCAAGTGAAAATGTATCCATCACGTCATCTTATTTGAAACTGCCATCTAGCACACCACAATGCCTTGTTTCCAGTTACTTAAGTTTATTCCATCAGTGACTTATCCAAGCAATTGTTTGGAGTCCAGCAACACTCAGCAAAGTAGAAGACTCTACTTATTTCTCTGCTCAATGGCTAACAATCTGTTTATGGAAGTGATCCCTGCTGTCTTTACTGAAATAATTGGGGCATCTCCAAAATCCAACAACCAGCAACTATGTAAAACAAACAAACAAACAAACAAACAAAACAAAACAAAAAAAACAATTAAGTACTCATCAAGTTTATAAAAGACTCGATTTGACAAACTTTTCATACTGCAAAAATAGGCATTAAATTTAATAGGTCATTCCTCTAAGATCAGAAGTATGAACTTTAGGGGCATCTGGCTGACTCAGTCAGTAGAGCATGTGCCTCTCAATCTCAGAGTCGTGAGTTCAAGCCCTGCACTTGGCACACAGCCTACTTAAAAAAAAAAAAAGTATGAACTTAAAATAAAATAATACAACGGGTGGAAAACTCACCGTTCTGGCACACAGTGAGTACTCAAAAGTATGAACTTAAAATAAAATAATACAACGGGTGGAAAACTCACCGTTCTGGCACACAGTGAGTACTCAAAAATGGGAGATGTTATCATTATAACTACTAATTGCCAGAGCCTTGTTGGCCATTAGCCAGTTGGTAAGAACTGGCCAGCCCATGTGAATGCATGATAAAAACTTGGAGATATCTTTTCTCAAATATTCCAAGCAGCTGCACTGCCTTGAACTATTCTGTGAAACTTATCCACACAAGCTCTGAGAGAATGTCACTGTGGCCCAAATAGAGCTGATGAATTGCTTCAGGGAAAGCTTTCTCCTTCTTTGTTCCTCATTTTGGGCAAGTCTGAAGGGGCCTTTAACAGCTGAGACATTTAGAATTTAATCCCCTCTGTGCTGCAAAAATATGCATCAGAAATGTGGCATTCCAGTTGCTTGCTCTTTAGAGTTGGAATATCATTTATCAGACTTATAGCAGAAATACCTATTTCAAAATAAAACCCACAGAGAATTCATGATTTAGGGAGAAAACAATTGCAAATATTTGTACCTAGCAAATTTGCAAGCTATATTAACGTTCATAGGTTTTTATTCTTTCCACCACAGAATTAGTCTTTAACCTCGGCATAAAGTCTTTACTTTTTAATTTAGTCAGTTACTAGATTTTTTGTTTCTTTTTCATAAATGATTAACAAAGGTATAAAGCTGTATTTTTCCATTTAAATAGTATTATTTAGTTACCAAAGTAGTTGCTTTCCAGGGTAAAACTGTATATATTTTTGTCCATATGCTGTCATTCATCTAATAATAAATATCTGTATTGATTGATTATTTATATCAGTGCTTAAACCCCTCACACATTGATGAGTGCCTACCCATTACATATTTGTGACCTTATCAAATACAAATTCTTCTCTAATATAGAAAATTGTATCATCAATTTAATTCTACCTTGTGTCATTGGCCAAGCTCCTAGTGTGGTTCTCCCAAAATACAATACAGCTTCTTCTCATTTGTATAAGGATGAATTAGCAAAGCTCAGAGTATACAGATAAAATCTTCATTTGTTTTGTTATCTATTGAGTCAACAAACTGGATCCTGCTTATTAAACTACAGTGAACTCTGGGGAAAACATCACCCATTTGTTGGGAGGGAGGTGAGGAAAGGGAGGTAGTAACAGGGGGCCAGACCTAAATCGGTAGAGCCCATACTTAGGCAGCATAGCTGGTGACAGACTCATTGAGGTCATCAAGAAGGGGGTAGTGAATGTCAAACAAGGTCAACATAAGAGAATAAGGAGCATTTCAGAATCCACAAAGCTGCTGAAGAAAATGTGATGATCTAAAAGAAATACATTTTGGGAGTAGGCTTTGAGGAGGGCAGAAGGAGTACAGCTAGAGAGGCAGAAAGGGATCTGACTATGGACGGTCTTGTACTTCATGCCAAGGAGTCTGGACTTACACCCTAGAATCCAAAGAAGAGATCTAAGTGTGAGATAGACAGGATCAGATTTGATTTTGGGAAACTCACTCTGGACATGGTGTGGTCAATGAATGAGGAGGTGGGAAAGACCCTCTTGGGAAAGATAATGACAAGAGCAACATGGACCACTTCATCAGGTATCACTAACAGATGTTCAATTCTCAATTTGAAAACTGCAATTGTTACTTTTGGTGACTGGTTTTTCTTCTCCTAGTAGGGCACTAGGATTAAAGTCCAGACATAGTATATATGTATAAACATTCATCATAGTCTTAATAGAAGATAATATTTAGTGAGTGTTATTAGTTGAAGAAATGCTTCTGTAATCCTCATTTTCCAGACAAAGAAAGAGAGATGTAGAGAGTTTGAGAGACTTGTCCAAGGTCACAGAGCAAGAAAATAATAAACACGGGTATTTAACTCAGATATTCCGACTCCAAAGCCTGTGATCTTGTGTATGAATTAACTAAGTTGTTAATTTTACTCATACCAAAGGGAACACTCTTAGGGGACTGGTTCAGAAATTTTAAAAACTGGTACTAACCCTAAGTAGATTTTGTAATACGTTTTGTCAATAAACAAAATAATTCATATGGAAAATTAAGTGGCTGATCTGAAGCACGATAATTATATTTACCTCAAAATCAGTAATTTGTGGGCAAATTTAATTCTGGCTTTATTCCCAGTACTAAAAAGACAACTTCAGGGTCCCATTGGTTAGCACTCAGGGAAAATAAAGCAATTATTCTTCTACTTCTGCTAGAGAGTATTAGGTCCCCTTTGTCAATCAATAGTATGGAGTCCTATTACCGTAGTTTCCAGGAACCAACATGATCAAATGGACATGTCTTCCTTTCTTAGCACCACAATTCTGCAGTCCTTCTATTCAATGAAGATGCAGCGAAAACAGCATAATGCTGATGGTTTCATTAAAAAAAAAATAAGTAGTACACAACCTTCAATATGGTGACCTGCTTTAAGAATTTGGAACCCATGTCAACATGTCACCATCAACACAGGTACAGTCCATACTGAATTACAGATGCAACAAACAAAAACCAAGGCAAGAGAGTTCTCAGGGGCACCACGGTCATACATGATCCTGTGCAAAGTCCTAGGGAGAAATCACAGGTGGCCAAAATTTCTTCAGGGACTTTTTGCCCAATGGAGACTCCCTATCGTTGCAAACACTCTAGAGAAGTTCAAGTTCACATGAGCACTATCACACTGAACTTTCTAGCACTTATATTAAAACCATAATGAAAACTGTCAATGGATATTTTATATGCTACACATCTTTCTTATTTGAGGAGGGGACTTAGGTTTTCCTGTCCTGATTTGATTTTCAGACTGCTACAATATCAAATGAAAACAATCATGGCTACATTGACTGAGTTCGTTTCATTTTGAAAAATTATATAAAACCAGTTTATCTCATTTTGCCTTTCATCTTTATCATACTGCTTCAGCATATGTCCTTTCACGTGGCAGAAAGGAATCAAAATTCTTCAGAAACACAAGATAGAGCTGAAGATTGGTACTGAGTATGTAGAATGAAGGAGCCCAGAAAGCAAAGTCTCTCAGTGTGGCTGTGCAGATAGACACAGAGAAATTTAATCCAAAGGGCCAGTTCTCATGATTAAGAACATCAGAGATCGGGACAGATAGCCCTGAAGTTACTTCTTTTTTTCATTACATTCTTGAACTTAGGGGAACAAATATCTTCCAGTCTGCCTGTTGTTGTCTCTCTGTACCCCTGGCATTCTGTAGAGGGAAGAGAGGTGCTAACTAACCAGAGATGATGAAGATACTTAGGTAACCAGCCTGGGTGATTTTGTTTATTCTCTGCCACCTTACAGAACACTGGCCTTTGTCTGGTTTCTGCAAATACCTGCTTGGCATCTTTTACTCTTACAGAGATGAGTTTGTCTCTTAGAATCCAATTCTTACTTTCAAGGTGTTCAGGACAAAGAAGTGGAATATAAGGATAAATTCTGGTGATCCTGGTGTCATTAGGGAGGGAGTCATCCCCACAGGCATCATGATAATGATGAAAATGACAACCATGAAGACGATGATGGGACCCTTTATTTTTCTGTGAATTGATGCGATGTTGATATCGTACAGCATATATCTTTGAACACCCTCTCAGACCTGTCACCCACATGATTCTCCCTATAACCAGTGAAGTAGGAAGGGAAGTGTGGATGCTTGGAGGTCTCCTGTCCCATCTGTCATTTCATCCCTCCCTATTTCAGGCTGGCATCTCAACATTCCCTAAAGTCCTTTTGCTACCCAGTTTCCCGTCACTTTGTCCAGACTGCTTCTTACTGCACCTTGCTATTTTCTACCATTCTCATCTCTACAAGTGCAAATTTAACTCAGCTCAAAGGGCATTTCCTCCTTAAAGCCTGTAACCCTCTCTGGCTTCTAGGTGGCCAATGACAGTGAGGTGAGATGGGATGGATAGAGAAGGAAGATCAAGGAAAGAGGATAGGAGGAGGAGAATGAAAAGGAGGGGCGGGAAGGGAAAGGTTCCCCTATAATTTTTGTTTGTAATAATTCATTAAGGGGTGCCTGGGTGGCTCAGGTCAAGATCAGAGTCATGAGATCAAGTCCTATGTTGGGGTCCATGCTGGGTGTGGAATCTACTTAGGATTCTCTCTCTCCTTCTGTCCCTCCCTGCCCCACTCACTCTCTTTCTCTCTCTCTCTCTCTCTCAAAAAAAAAAAAAAAAAGAAGAAAGAAAAGAATTCCTTGAGAACGTGAATAAAGTCTGAGAAACATCTCAGGCAGCATTAAGCACAACATCTTGAATTTGGGAGATATTCAGTAAATATGTGTGGAAGAAATAAAAGAATGAAGGAGACAAGGAAGGGTAGAGGATTAAAAATTATTCTCTTCTAAATTCAAGTGGTAAATTATCTGAAAAGTTTCAGATCGGATCATTAGGGGAATTACGTTTTCTATGAATCAAATCATTCTTTTTTCCTCTTAATTCACCTCACTTGGACATTTCTGTGTAGATTTGATGTGGGCATGGTGGGCGGTGGGGGGAAAGGGTTAGGATGGGGGAATATAAAGTGAAGTAAGAAGAATCTGAGTATTCTGAGAATTGATTTGAGGTTCCTGGTAGAACTTGCAGATCTGAATGGTAGTAAACCTGCTTAGAACAACATCCTTTATCCGATACATAATAAAAAGATTTGACGAATTCACATTTTTTAGAAAACCAACTCTTGTCTGAGGATAACACTTAAAACATGAATCCCGGGGCACCTGGGTGGCACAGTCATTAAGCGTCTGCCTTCGGCTCAGGGCGTGATCCCAGAGTTCTGGGATCGAGTCCCACATCAGGCTTCTCCGCTGGGAGCCTGCTTCTTCCTCTCCCACTCCCCTGCCTGTGTTCCCTCTCTCGCTGGCTGTCTCTGTCAAATAAATAAAAAAAAAACAATCTTAAAAAAAAAAAAAAAACACATTAATCCCACACCAGGGAATGAGAAGTGGGTAACAAAAGGATACCCTGTCCTAGTAATAAGGACAATGGCACATTTTCTGAGGGGAGGGACTCGCAACAGTCTGCTGTGTGCTCAGCAAGGGCTTTACAGGGATGAAACGGATTCTCACCAGCAGCCTATCTGCAGACTCAGGGTGGTCAAGTAACACTAAGTAAGTCAATGTATGTCACCTTGGGCATGTTGCTCTTAACCTCTTTGTGCCTCCGTGCCAATTTCTTACTTGAAATTGGAGAAACAGTAGTACCTACCTAATATGATCGCTAACAGTTTAAATGATTTACTACATATGAAGAACCCCAAAAGCACTGCCTGGCAAAGGGAAAGTGCTCAGTAAATGTTACCTCTTCTTAACAGTTATTTCATCAACTCTGAGATACCATCAATTGTTATCGTTAGATACATGGTTACTCTAAATACAGTAGGAAAGAAAAGCAAGATGGGGAGTCTAATAATAGACCTCTGCAAAAAGCTAAGACGCCAAAATGCTATTTCCTTAAAGTTCGAATATCCCAGAAATAAAGCTGCCATTCAGAATGGCACAGCAAGAGAAGAGAAAGGAAAAATAATCTCCCCTGAGAATTCGAACCACAAGCAGGTACTCATGCAGGTTTTTGATACAAGTTCACACTACCGGTGTGATTCAAGAAAAATCTCAGTAAATAATTCAATTTAAAGTGGTCTCAGGTTGGCAGTATCCCCAGGTGACCATTTGAAACAACGCAAATCCTATCTGGGAGAATTTAACTTCGTTGCAGGCTGGTAGTGACTGCAAGGTAGTATTGAGAATACAGGCAGCTCACTCTCAGACGTGTGGAAAAAACATAGTAAAATCAATGAAGTCTGGTGGTATCAAAGTCATCGTCATCACTATGATCATCATCATCATCATTCTAGAGAACAAAGAGAATCGGGAATGGGACCTGGATTATTCTAAACACCTATCCCTTACCCTGTGTTTTAAAGGAGCCTTAACCACAAGTCCACAAAGAAAGAATAACAATGAGCCCTGAAGTTGCTTGGAACATTGGAATTCACCAACATAGAAGCCTTTTCGGTTTTTTTTCTTCTTTTTGAAATTGCACAAGTTAAAAAATATTTTTTTTAAAGCCTTCTTTTTTTGAACATATTTCGATGACCCTGGGCACGTATGCATGTCATACTGCATCTCCATGCACAGATGTCAACTGTGGCACCTCCCGGCATCTCTCTAAGGAATAGACACTGTCCTCTTGTAGGTCAAAGCAGAGCCCTGGCAGAGGAACACACATATTCAAAAGTCTTTGCTGAACACAAGTAGAGTTTTGCCAGAGCACAGGTCTCATGGTAATAATAAATTGTACTGTGCCAAGAACACTTGAATTTCTAAGTAAGACAGTTTTCCTATCGATTCTGGGTTTAATATTGCATTGGCAGTAATTTGAATCGCTCATGCAACATAAAGCATATTAGTTTATTACTTATAGTCTCCTGTGCTAGAATAGCAAAGGCAGAAAGATCTCCACTGTTAAGCAGAAGCCTGGAAATACACGCACGATGTCTGTTATCAGTGAGTCTTTGATCTATATTATTATCATACACAGATCAGTCAATGCCATATTTCCAACAGCACACAAGCCTTCTCTATTTAGATGTCCCAGAGGCAACTCAAATTTAATAGCCCAAATCCAAACTGATGATATCCTCCCTCCCCAATCCACTCTTCCTCATCTACCCTGTCCTTCTAAAAAGCTACCACTAAAGTTACTTTAGAGCCCCAGTAACTAAAAGCTCACCCTACTTAGCTATATGACTTTGAGCATCTTAATTTTCTTTGTCCATGTTCCTCATCTGTAAAATCTTCAAGTCATTGTGAAAATAAATAATGAGATAATGCGTAAAGGACCTAGCTTAGTGCCCAGCACATAGCAGGCAATCAATGAGCATTAATTTCCTTAGTTTCTCCACTTATTAGATCCCCTGCCCAAGTTACTCTGCCTTCCAGGAATGTCTTCTTCTTTCCTTTCTCTGTGAGGAAAACTGATAGTTATTCTTCAATACTAAATCTAAGCATCATCTCCTGTGAAATGGTCCTGACCCTCCAGGAAGATTTAAGAGCACTTTGTTCTGAAGCATGTTTCAGATCATATGGTAATTATTTGATTGCCCATCCCCCTCCATCATTCAACCAAATTCAGAAAACACATGCCCCCCCCCGCCCCGCATTCTCCGCAGACATTGCTAATCAACCCCAGCACCATTTCCCCCTGAGTTAGGATGCAACTTCAGAATCCTATCAACACAGTGTTCCAGGCAGTAGTGGTCTTCATCAATTCGACCTCGTATATTTACCTCTGTAGCACAAGACAAGTAGCAGCTTGAGGCCAGAACTATGCCTTGATAAGTCCGTAACCAAGGTGACCACAGGTAAGGCTGTTATCCTCTCTGGGCCTTGATTTCTTCATCTGTAAGATGGAATGTCTTTAGGATCCTAGATGACTCACGAAGGATCCAATCCCTCATGTCTAATGACAATGTAATGAGGACCCAGGGACCCTGACTGGCCAGAGCTTGTGTCACTATGAGTGAGGCTTACAGCATGGCTGTGTACATGGCCCCACGCTTGGTCAAGGCCCATTTCTTTTTTTTTTTTTTTAATTATTATTTATTTATTTGACAGAGACAGAGACAGCCAGCGAGAGAGGGAACACAAGCAGGGGGAGTGGGAGAGGAAGAAGCAGGCTCCTAGCGGAGGAGCCTGATGTGGGGCTCGATCCCACAACGCCGGGATCACGCCCTGAGCCGAAGGCAGACGCTTAACGACTGCGCCACCCAGGCGCCCATTGGTCAAGGCCCATTTCTTATCATAGAGTTAGGCATGCCTTCAGAGACGCGCAAATTGAACCCCGTGTCTATGTAATTGAAATAGAAATGGGGTGAGAATTTGTGATCTTTCAACTTGGTAGATAGCAGCTGCCACTTACCAAAGCCTACCTGATTGCAGCTATTTTGCACCTGCTGAGAAAAAGTTTGCAGCAAAAGAGATTCTTTCCTTTTTAACCCTTATCTGAACAGAAGCTTCCATATTTTTTCACCCAGTTGTATCGAATAGAATCAGGTTCGGTCTCTCATACATATACAGGCGGAAGGGTTAACACACCTGGTCACAGCACCCCCACTAAGCCCCGGCACTCCCAACAGGAGTTTTAAAACTGGGAGTTCAGTTTGTTGAAAATCTGAAATCAAAGCAAGGAGAGTATGAAAATTTTCATTTCTGTGCATATTTCTTAAAATAAGAAAATGTCTGTTTTTGTATCTTATACGTGGCTGCATAAAGATGAAGATTTCTCTGGAGATTATTTGTTCGTTCTACAAGTCAAACATTCAGATTTGTTCAGTAAACATTATCATAAAAAATATTCCCAAAGGTAGTCCCAAGGGAAGACTTACCAATAAATACATGTGAAGAAACAAAGGCCATTCCTCAAAATTTAGAAACATTCAGTTGACAGGAGTTAACTTGTGCGAGGTCTTAATATTTTAACTAAAATCTCAGCTCCGGTACCCAAGATCCAGCCCAGGTGGGTATTCTTTCGCCAGAATTAAGTCCCAAGGATTGAACTTGCACAACCACTACAGGGCTTGGCCCACGGTACACTGAATGTCCCCTGCATATCTCTGTGCATTGTTGCGATGGCTGGCTTAATATCTCTTTCCCTGCTAGGCCGTGAGTTCTTGAAAAGCAGAAGCTCTATCTGTCTTGTTCCCTAACGCTTCCCCATTGGCAAAAGCAGCCAAGCCAGACGTCTTGTGGACACAAACCTTGAAAACACATGAATAATCTGTGAACAGTCCTAAAAGGCCAAGTGAGGGCGGCATGGTTCACCGCCTTGAACCATGTGTCTATGGGCCTGCCCAGCCACAAGGGCAAGGCCACCTCCGTAGTCTAGTCTATTCTCAAGCGCCTAACCACCAATTCATAAGGCGATGCTGAGGAAACACACATTGCCTGTTCACTTAACAATATTTACCAAATTTGTTTGGTAATTTCCCAAAGCGCAAAGATTGGCCCATAATCTTAGCACATTGTGATATCTCCTTGCATTTTGTTACTTTTAGGCAGTATTTTGAAAATCAGGTTTTGCTTCTGATTTTAACAAAGGCTTTTCTTCCTGAGCAAAAGAGATGAGCAGTTCAGCAAGATAGGGCAGCTTTTATCTGCAAAAAATCTGCCTTTCAGCAGAGCAGACAATATGAGCAAAACGGAGGGAAACACATTAAATATTTCCTATATGTGAATTGTGATTCTCTTCTCCCGTGGGATGTGCAAGTGGCAAGATAGTTTATTCCCGTGTGGCTCTGATAGCAGGTCCTGAATACTCTGAATATATCACTTTTATTGCCTTTTATATTGAATTACTGTGAAAGAAAAAATACTTTTGTGAGAATTCAAAATCAAAATACTTTAGGAGCTTTTAGAATCCACCTCCAGGACATAAAGAAAAGCTTAAGAAAACAAATATTTCAGTTCTGCTAAGGGATACTAGATACCACTCCCACTGAGCGAGGGCCCCTTCACAGAAAGGGAGACGTTATCAAATATTTATGCTGACTTTCAGGGAAAATGGTAAGTGTTCTATTTGGGGTTCAGGTACTCTCAGTCCTGTCCCTGCTGCTTTAGAACTTGCCACGTAATGGGACAAAATTTGCCCCAGGGAGCTCTGACCTATAACATTTCGGCCCTGCTTGTTCCTTCTGAAACCTGGCTTAAGATGCCTCCTAACAGCGTTTTTCACTAGAAATCTCAACTCTCCATGATCCATTCATCGTAAAGGTTCTTGTTCAAGATACACCATTTCTTATTTTTTCAGATACATTTTTGGTAGATTTCCTCTTTTTTCCATGCAATCAAGAACTCCACAAACCAAAATAAGTTGTTTCCATCACTTTCATTCCAAGCTTGTCATTTTCTTTTTTTTTTTTTTTTTTTTTTTTAAAGATTTTATTTATTTATTTGACAGAGATAGAGACAGCCAGCGAGAGAGGGAACACAAGCAGGGGGAGTGGGAGAGGAAGAAGCAGGCTCATAGCGGAGGAGCCTGATGTGGGGCTCGATCCCATAACGCCGGGATCACGCCCTGAGCCGAAGGCAGACGCTTAACCGCTGTGCCACCCAGGCGCCCCTAAGCTTGTCATTTTCTATTTAGGTGAGAGAAGGTTGTCTGTAGGCTGTAGGGTAAGATAAAGTCCAAGTGGCTCAGCATGAGATAAAAATCCCTTTATGATCTGACCTCTATTTGTCCAGCTGAGCCCTCAGCCTCCCCAAGTTCATACTTCATACTTTAGCTAGAGTGAGCATCTCATGGTTTTTGGAAGATTCCATGCTTTTTTGATGGCTTCATACATGGTATAGTTCCTTCTACCTAAAATTTCAGTTCACTGGGGACGCCTGGGTGGCTGAGTCGGTTAAACCTCTGCCTTAGGCTCAGGTCATGATCTCAAGGTCCTGGGATCCAGTCCTGCATCGGGCTCCCTGCTCAGCAGGGAGTCTGCTTCTGCTTCTCCCTCTCACTCTCCCTCTGTACACACACAAGCTCTCTCTCTCTCTCTCTCTCTCTCAAATAAACAGAATCTTCAAAAAATAAAAATAAAATTTCAGTTCAGAAAAATTAAAAAAAAAATCTGTCTTTAGACACCAAAAAAAAACTTCACCTCCTCTCGGACATTTCCCCTAGCCTTTCTATTATCTTATCAGGAAATTAGTCCCTAAATTCTTGGGGAGTTCATAGTCAGAGAATAGATGGATGGATGGAAAGATAGAACAAACAAAGTTAAATACAAAACAATTTTTATATACATAAAATTTGTATCGACACAGTCATGTTATAATTGTAGTACCACTAATTCAGCACCTACTAGCACTTGGAATTATACTGGGCCCTTTGCACACACTTCCTCTAACATTAACAACTGCAATGCATGTTAATACTTTTATTCCCTGTTTCATAGTTGAAGAAACTTTTGGCCAAAGGGGATAAATGACGTGCCCAGGATAATAGCTAAAAAGTCATAATTAACGTCAAGATGCAAACCAGACTGTCCAAGAAGCTAGTGATCTTTGCATTATGCCTCAAGAATATCTTATCTCATGGTCCTGTAATTATTTAGTTATATACCTGTCTACTCCATTAGATTACAATGCCTTGGAGGAAAGAACTACATTTTGGACCCTCGTCCTGAACTCACTGTCTGGCACATATTAGGTGCTAAGAAATGGTGAATTGATAAATTAAATGAATATAATAATTTGCCTCTGTGCTTTTCAGGTGAAAAATATTTATTATAAGTGGAAATCAAGATGCTTATGTATCTCTTGATGTTTTGTTTTAATCATTTTCAAGAGGCAATGGTAGTCAAAAGAAAAGATGATTTGGAGATAGAGAGACTATGGTCTACTCTCATCTCCACACTGAACGGATTAGTGCCTATCTACAGATTTCTAAACTGTAAAATGGATATTATAAGAGCCCCTTTTTCACAGATTTATAGGGTTTAACTCTGATAAAGCTTATAAAAAGCCCTATCTTCATAAACACCAAAGTTCCATACAAATGTTGACTAATGCTGATCAACTACAGAAGATAATTTTCCTCAAAGAATATTTGTTTTAAAATATTACTTGTGTAACAAGAAAAATGAGGGCTAAAGAGATTTAATATTTTCTACAAATCAATACACATTTACTGAGCGTCAACACCATGCTTGTATGGGGTCTGAGTTCAGTCTGTTCTCCTAAAAGAAATTTGATGGTGGCAGAAAAGAAGGAGAAAACTAAACTTGATATCTTTCTCATTAAGATTGAAATTCTACAAGGGCAAGAACTGTGTTTTTGTTGCCAATACATCATCTAAGTATTATATTTGGTATACAGGTGGTGCTCAATGAACATTTGTTGCATATACACTCAGGGTTCTCTGTTTAGTAAAATACCATCATGGATAAAGGTTTCTAAGATAAGGCATGGTCTGGAAATGGAGGGTAAAAGCAAAGAGAAAAATCAATTTTCTATATAGAAAGCAACAGGAATTTTTTTTTAAGGTTATTTATTTGAGAGTGTGTGCGGTGGGCGGGGGGAGACAGAGAGAGAAAGAGAATCTCCAGCAGACTCCCTGATGAGCAGAGAAACCCACACTGGATTCGATCCCATGACCTTGAGATCATGACCTGAGCTGAAATCAAGAGTCAGATGCTTAACCAACTGAGCCACCCAGGCGCCCCGAGCAACAGGAATTTCAGAAGGAAACTTGCAACAGGAGAGGAAGAAAAGGATAACAAATGAAAAGCAGCCCAGGAAAGGAAGAGCAAGCCAGGGCCTCTGTGGGGTGACCAAAAAACATTTCTTTGGAAAGAAAAGACAACTCCTGAACTTTAATCATCTAGTGATATTACAATTCAAAGCATTTTGCTCCATGAAAATGTATTTTCTCCCTCCCCACAACACACACCCATAATTTCCCCACAGAAATTAGCTCTGGTGACCAGGTTTTATGCTCTGTCCTCTAATTCCACCTCTCTGGAGCTTACCCTAGTGAGCTAACTGCAGACACTCAAGAAACGTAGGTTGGCTCCTAGACAAGTACACTTTACCTTTCTGACCCTGCAATCTGGAAAATAGTAACCTAGTGCTTCTCATGCTAACAGTGAGCACTGAAAAAAGAAATATACATTGTGTATTTGACACATAGTGAGTGTTTCCAAATGTCTATTCCCCTCCCTGCTCCTATCCTCTGTCTATTCATCCTACATCATGAGACCAACACTCTGTAACTCTGTAACTCAGTGTAGCAGAGGTGGGAACACACATAGGCACACACTCAGACTCAAAACACCTCACATTTTACCAAATGCAATAGTACTGGAGTCCAACATCTCCAAAGAATAATACACTTGGTAGAACATTCTGCGAGTTTCTAACTACAAAGGCCCGTGCTGGTAGCACCTTGAAATACCACCTTTGGATCTCTTTAGTTTGAAAATCTTCAAGAAGCTCCAGAAGCTGTTTGATACCAAAGAACATACCTATTTTCATAGCTTTAAACTATAATTGCTAAGGCTCTCCACTGGGGGAAAAAAAAGTCTCAAAAAGAAAGAAAACATCTCAATAAAGGCTTCTGGAGGAAAAAATCTCACACTGGTTTGCAAAATTCTTAACAGAGCTCTTTCTTCTCACTATGGAGTGGGGAAGCTGCCAGGTAGGGCAGATTTACAATAGGAGGAGCAAGGAAAAAGAATCACAGCGCTCCATAACCTGATCAGGTTTTGACAAGTTGAACATCTTCCCTTCCTCATCACAAATTACGAAATTTTGACTTATTTTACCTTCTAACAGGTGAAACAAATCTATAAAATAAATAGAATCTTCCCAGGACATTTCACTTGCTTAGAGTAATAGGCAAGTGCGTTAAGTTCCCATAAATTAGATGCCTAAATACACCAACTAACAACATGCTACCACATACCCGTCACTCTGCTTCCCTTAAATGGGTTGAACTTGACCTTCAAAGACCTTGAAATACAAAAAAAACCAAAAAAACAAAAAAAACTTATTCTTTTCTGACATTTATGAGTGTCTTTTCTGCTTGACTGCCTTTTACCGCCTGGAAATAATAGTGAAAGCATTGTAGACGAACCCAGCTATAAACACTGACAAATAACAGGAAACGTAGACAGTTTTATTCCGGGCAGGTTAGAGCTAATCTAATCAAATCTAATTCCCTCTCTTTCTGTAAGCCTACCACTATGTTCAATTTATTTTTTGATTAGAAGTGCAGTATGATGGTCCTCGTTGGGCTGCAGTTAGACGATACTGAGGTTTACACAAACAAGTCTGATGAAACAACAGATTTTAAGATGGTTTTTTTAGAACACAGTCTCTTATGAAAGGTAAATTCTAAGGAGATTTTTAAGGAAAACTTTTACTCAGTGCTTTTTGACTCTAAAAATTTATGGATTGGCTCTATTCTAACCAATAATAAAATACACCTAAGAGGAAAGTGTTCTTTGGTTCTGGGTTTCAGAGATTTAAGAAAAAAAGCTCTTTGGAAATACTGACTAACAGTAGTAAAGACATTACATTACATTACATTATGTATATTTAAATACTGAATAATGGGAACAGTGAGACTTGTATTTAAAGAATAGTTAGCAATTCGGCCAGCAAGGTACAAAGAGCTATTTTCTTTCCATTGAACAAAGCTATAATCCCTCATCAAAAATGGAGCTCCCTTAGGGAACACAAAGCAAGGAGCCACGGCCCCCTGATGGTTGTGCATAAATGACCAGTTTGCCTTTATGTGAAAAGTTTTCACTGACCAGAAAATTGTTCTGTTTCTCCAACTCCTTTAATTATGGTATAAACCCTATTATGGTACACCCTCCTACCTATACACACACACATGCTTACTTCTCTCTGTAGTGGACCAGTTCTTAGGTAATGCCACCATCACGTTTTAATGTTTTATATTTGGAAACAGAGTTTTACTGATGGTCTCAGAAGAAGAAAGAGGAAAGACCATCATTGTGCTTTATCTTCAAATTAACATTAGTATATGATATGACCTTCGTATAAACACTAGGAAACCCGATAACGATGTTGTACACCTGAAACTAATGTAACATTGTATGTGATCTCTACTTCAATAAAAAAAGTTAATTAAAAAAAAAAAGACTCAGAAACCTTCCACAATATGTTGGGACTTCAACAAGACATTTAATGTTTCTGTATCAAACTTGAGAATGAGGTGAAGAGGGGCAGCTCTTAGTGGTTTGTTACAGAATGAAACATACGCTTACCACATGACCTAGCAGTCACACTCCTTGGTATTTACCCTAAAGATCTGAGAACTTATGTCCACAGAAAAGCTGCACACAGATATTTATAGCAGCTATATTCATAACTGCCAAAACTTGTAAGCAACCAAGACGCCCTTCAATTGGTGAATGGATAAATGAACTGTGGTACATCCAGACCATGGGATATTCAGCACTGAACGGAAATGAGCCATCAAGCTTTCAGAAGACATGGAGGAAACGTAAATATTGCTAAGTGAAAGCAGCCAGTCTGAAAAGGCTACTTACTATACAATTCCAACTCCATGACATTCTGAAAAAGGAAAAACAATGAAGACAGTAAAAAGTTCAGCAGCTGCCAGGAGCTAGGGGAACAAGAGGATGAATAGGTGAAGAACAGAAGATTTTTCGGGCAGTGAAACTACTCCATATGTTACTATAATGGTGGATACGTGTCATTATAAATTTGTCCAAACCCATAGAATGTACAACACCGAGTGAAGCCTAATGTAAACCTTGGACTCTGCGTGATAATGATGTGTCAATGTAGGTTCATCATTTGTAACAAATGTACCATTTGGGTGAGAGATGTCCATAGTGGAGGAGGCTGTGCATGTGTGAGGCCAGAGTGTACGGAACATCCCTGTACATTCAGCTCAATTTTGCTATGAACTTAAAACTGCTCTAAAAAAATTGTCTGTTTAAAAAAAAAGTTGTCATAAAGAAAAAAGGACAACTCCCTTCAGTATCATTTGGGCTTGGTTCTAGTCTGGGTGTTTCTACTAACCAGCTGCGTAGCTCCGGGCTCTTTTGGATTGATTTGGTTTCCTTATACTCAGAGTCGGTAGAGAGTATGAATAGATTTAACATTTTCTAAAGTCATTTTCAGCACCATGTGGAAATTTGTGTAAGCCTAATGATCACACAAGAGGGCTAAACGATAGCTCACTGTCACCCCCGGGGAGAAGAGGGCCTTCCTGGCATGCATCAAAGCATCCACAGTTTTCTGTTACCAGCTTTGTTGGTCAACGCAGCAAAGATATAACATTGTGGCAACAACGCTACTGACAAAATTAGCCAATGAAAAACTCTCAAGAAGGTAGAAAAATGGGTAAAGCCAGGATGATTCAACTTTACAATGATAAATGGGACAAGTTACAAATTCAGCTAAAAAAAAAAAAAAGCCTTTACTCCAATAAAAGATGGGTGGGAACGTTTCCTTGATATTACTTAAAGACAAAAGGACCTGAGGTTTTCGTTGACCAGGAAGTTAAAAATGATTGGCACAGCTGTTAAAGAAAATAATTAATTGAGGGAACTAGAGATTAATCTAGAGCACAGAAAACTGAAGGAGTGATTGAGAATCAAAATACTCACATGGAAGAAGGAGTTGGTATATTGTTTTTTGGGCAAAAGACAGAACTAAATCTGCCAAGTAGAAGCTCAGAAAGGTGGATTTTGACTTCATATAAATAATCATTAACTTCTGTTTCATATATCAGAAAGTTTTTCAAGGGTATTTAATATGTCACAGGCATAATCAAGATGCAGAACTACAGAGACAGGCACAGCCTCATGCTCAAGGGGCTCATAGTCCATGAATAGGCAGGCTTTGAGAGGAAGTGAACATTCCAAAGGAAGAAGGCATGCAAGGGCTTACTGATGATTTTTAAAGGGGCACCTTTACTGAGTCTGAGGGATTTACCAAGTTAAACCTCTTTTTCTTAAGTGTCCATCAATGGATGAATGGATAAAAGAGATGGGGTATATATATACGTACACACACACACACACACGTATATTATTCAGCCATGAGAAAGAAGGAAATCCTGCCATTTGCAACAACACAGATGAATCTAAAGGACATCATGCTAAGTAAAATAAGCCAGACAGAGAAAGACAAATGCTGTATGATTTCATTTTTATGTGGAACCTAAAAAAGAAAAATGAAGTCAAACTCAGAAACAGAGAGTCAAATGGTGGTTATCGGAGGCTAGGGGTGGGTGAAATGGGGAGATGCTGGTCAAACGATACAAGCCATCAGTTACAGGATGAGTAAGTTTTGGGAATCTAACATACAGCATAGTGACTATTTAATAATACTGTATTTTATACTTGAAATTTGCTAAGAGAATAGATCTTAAACGTACACACACACACACACACACACACACACACACTCACGCAGTGGTAACCACGTGAGGTGATGGAGGTGTTAATGAACCTGATTGTGGTAATCATCTCACCCTGTATTTATGTATTAAATCATCACACTGTACAGTTTAAATGTATACACTTTATCAATTACTCAATAAAGCCATGTGGAGAACAACAATTTTTTTTTTCCAACTTGAATTCCGAGCTACTGGTCCAAGGGGTGGCAGGGCATTTTCTTTAAAAATTGTTTTATATGAGCTCATCTTCACGGTACTCACCTCGAGTGTCAGGACTTCAGTCATATGGAGTACTCAGATGAAAAGAGGAGGACTCACAGTTACCAATTCATTCATTCTTTCAACAAATACTTCATAAAGGTCGCTTCAGATCTACCCTGGTAATGTCAAAAGCTCACTAATTTTTCATGAGCATTCCTCAGGACCCAGGTCTCTCAGTACATAATCTCCTACTATACCAAAGTCAACATTTCTAACAAAATACTTTTAAACTGGGATCAAGAATACTTTAACTTCCCATGAGATGAGGCACCAACAACTGCTCATTTTCAATGTTGCTGTCAGAATATTAAGTTCCCGAGAAGGTTCACTACTCATTACTGGTTCCGGCAATGTTTTATGACAGGCTACAATGAATACAAATCCCAAGAATTATCTCGGGGGCTTCTCAAAATAGTACTGTAAGATTTCCTCTGTGAGGCTGCTAAGTCGTGTGGCTATAAATCTCCCCCTGCTTATTCAATTTAAGGCTGCAAGCCTAGAGAGATTAATGAGATAAGTTGTCCACTAGTCAAGGGAAGAACACAAGATCTATCCTATCTTATTTCATCTTCTGGTTTAATCATTATAAGTGTTATATAATGTGACATTCACACATTATTGAAGACATTCAAGGAACAAATTGCATATCACTAATCAGTGGATCATTTCTCATTTTCATTTCTTGCAGGCTCTAAAATTAATGATACTCTCCCTTTTCTATTAAATTTCCCTTTTTAAGTTATATTAAATAAGAAACTGAACATGGGAACAATAAGCATTTCTTTTCTGTTTTGTTTTGTTTTTTTGTTCTTTTGCAATTTCGGTGCTTTTCCCCAAGCTAATGAACCCCAGCAGTGTTAGAAAAAGGCTTAAGAGCAGCAACCTATTTTGTTTCGGTTCGTTACATCTCTGACAAGCAACTTGCTCCTTCAGGATCCAAAATGCTCTTTTCCCACTTGATTCTTTCATGTGTGTTATTCTCCTCTTAACTTAGTGGTTGCAACACACTTGGATGCTATTTCCAGTCTGCTAATTGGGTCCAGGGGAGTGTCTGGATGGACTGGGGCAGCAAGGCCATGACGAACTTGCTGGGCTCCCTGCTCTCTCCCAGGATCTGCTCTGGCTGGAATCCCGTCTGTCAGGGCTGCCGGAGCGCCCCCTGGTCTGGGACAGCTGATGGATGTGGGCAGTCTGGTCCCTGGCATCACAGCCTTGATCAGCTGGGGAAGAAGGGGCTGGTCCAACCATCCTGATCTGCAGCCCCAACAATGTACTGGGGATTTTAATTAAAAAACCCTTTCAATATGCCATTGTGAAACAGTGAAGAAGCCTCATCAGAAAGCAGCTCAGGGTTCTCCGAAACTTAAGCTTTTCATAGGCCCCAGGAACCCTTTTTATTTTAATGTATGATGGCCAATTAGAATATCCATCTCTTCCTGTGCTGCTCAAAACAAGCCAGTGTCCATAGGTTACTGTCCCCGCCCTCCTTAGTACCTTCTCCCTTCACAATTTAAGTGTTACTTCATCCTGACATATCTCAGTCGGAGCTTTCAAATTTCAGCCGTGGATGGAGAAATCTGTGCCTCTTTTGGCATGATGACTTGGTAATCAGGTCAGGCTGGCCATTCTATACAATCTTCTCCACCCCCATTTTATTCCCACAGAGCTGTCCACCTGCAGGAAACATGACGTAGTTGATCGATCAGCACAAGTGAGTAAAGAAGCAGCAACGTTTGGGGAAGCCCCCAGTGCTACCACTAGCAAAGAGGTCACCCACTGCACATGCTCCAGTCTGGGGGAATGTGAGGCAGCTGTGGAATGGAAGGGGAAGAAAACTCATCACACTTGAATTTGGAACAAAAATACCTAGGGCCACCTGCGTGGCTCAGTTGGTTAAGTGTCTGCCTTCGGCTCAGATCGAGTCCTGCATCGGGCTCCTTGCTCAGCAGAGAGCCTGCTTCTCCCTCTGCCTTCCACTCTCCCTGCTTGGGCATGCTCTCTCTGACAAATAAATAAATAAAATCCTTAAGAAAAAAGAAAAGACCTGGGTTCTGGTCCTAGACCTGCTACTTACTGACTGTGTCACTTCTCTGGGCCTCAGTTTCCTATGCTATAAGATTATATCAGCTTAAAGAGCAGCTATAGAAATACACCCAGATACCTAAAGAGGTGGCATTCCTAGCTGTGGTAACAGAAAAATATGGAAATAACATAAATATCTACCAGAAGGAGAAATGGATAAGTAAATAATGGTATATTCCTCCCACGGGCACACAGCAGTTTAACAGAATGAGATCAGCATGTTTTATTAGGGAATGATCTCCAAGACATGTCACGAGTTACAAAAAAAAAAAGCCGGTGGTAGAAATTATACATAGTATAGGGGCGCCTGGGTGGCACAGTGGTTAAGCGTCTGCCTTCAGCTCAGGGCGTGATCCCGGCGTTATGGGATCGAGCCCCACGTCAGGCTCCTCCGCTATGAGCCTGCTTCTTCCTCTCCCACTCCCCCTGCTTGTGTTCCCTCTCTCGCTGGCTGTCTCTATCTGTCAAATAAACAAAATCTTTAAAAAAAAAAAAAAAGAAATTATACATAGTATATTATCATTAATGTAAAAAATGCAAAATAATATGTACTTTTAAAAATAGGTTTATCTGTAAATGAAGAGAAAAAAAGTGTTGCATAAAAACTCATACTTAATAGTGGTTAACCCTGTGGAGGGGAGCAGGGAAAGACACCCAAAGGGAATTTTTATGCTTACATGTAATATGTCAATTTTCTTATAAAAAATATATTTCTTTCCTAAATGTGTAATTTAAAGTTATTTTTAAAGGAAGACAGTGCTTGTGAGATAATGTGTGTGAAACTACTCTGAAAAGAACAAAACCTGGCAGACGTGAGCTGTTATCATTTCCTCTGTCCAGCCCAAGCCACTCATACCCAGACCATTGGCCCCTTGGCCAAAGTGGGAAAAGCAACTCATTCCCTCCTCAGCTCTGTGCTCCCACCACCACTAGCTTCAAGAAAAGACCCTTTGGTTAGCTCACTCTGCAAATGACCAAGAAGTGACCTAAGACTGGGCCTTGGTAAATGGGCCTTGGTAAATGCCTGCTGATTGAATGCTCTGTTGATGAGTAGGCATCAAAGTACTTCTAAGCTTCCTTTTGGATTCCTTCTATCAGTGCTTCATTAGGTCTAACTTAGTAGAGTTGATTTAAGTCAGTGTTTCCCGAACACTTCTTTGGCACACACACACACACACACACACACTTCCCAAAAGGGCAGTATTTTCCCCAATCACGCCATTCATGAATTTTTGCCCTCTTCACAGTGCTGTCACCCTTGTTGAGAATGCATGATTGAAGCTGACAATTCTTCATTGTGTCCCAGGTACTGCTTAGAGCATCACCCCTGCACCGGATGAGAAATCTGAGGCACAGAGAGGTTAAGCATGTATCTGAGTTGAGTGTCAAGCCGGGATCCCAACCCAGGCAGTGCGTTCCATCTATGTTCATGCTGCCTCCTAGAGAAAATGTGCCCCAAAATGCTAGAGAAAAATATCTTGCCGCAGAGAGAGAGATCAATGGAGTTTATCCTGAATGAAACTGTCACCTTTTCCTGTATTTGTAGCAAATAGAGGCTGAGATTAAAGGTAACACCCCAGAGTGTAAGTAACATAAGGTCCTGTAAACATAGGTTTCAAGAACACAAGTGGGAGAAAAAAACAAACCTGTTTTTATCGGAGTTTAAAAACGAGGTGAGAACATAACTGATTCCACAGGCCATACACAAAAATCAGATTTTTGCGCTCCCTACCATCATACACTGATGAGCAAAGTACAACATGTTTGTTTTCCTGCTCCCTGCAAGGGAAGCCAGGTCAGTTGGTATCGTTCTAACCTCATCATCCAAGACTCCAAAAACAGTGCTCTTCCTCCTGGCTCCGGCCATTGCCAGAGGTTTGCTCACATACCTCTGCACATGGAATGTCCTTCTCTCCAGGCATCCAAGTCCAACGCATTTTTGAGGGTCTACCTCAAATCCAATCTCCCCCCCATCCTCAGACAAGACCACCTCCTGCCCTTTCCTTGGAGATGCCCACCCACCAGCCAGATAGGATTTCTCCCTCACTTGAGCTTCCTAGGATTCACTGAGTGCGCCACTCCGCGGAGGCTCTTTGCGGTATGGGCGGACTTCAAATTTCGGTGTGCCACTCCCTCTGAAAGACCTTGAATCTTTGGTGAGAAGGACTCATTAGGACTTACACTTCTAGGTATTTCTCCAGGGCCCAGCAAATGGTAGGTGACGGATGGGTTGGCATGTTTGGGCGACTGGTGTCTGATGTGGTTTGCTGGTCAGAACGTGCCTATTCAAACATCTATATAAAGGCCTGGGGCAGGGAGGCATTGTTTTGGTCACTCTGAAAGCAAAAGTTGGACCACTAGACTTAAAAAAACATTATTATTGGATATAAGGTTGGTGAAAAGAAAATAATCCACATTTCAGCTCTGAGCTTCCACAGTAATTTTATACCATCCTTTCCCCCCCGAGCTTCTAGGCAACAGTCATAGCTTAGGTCCCCAGGCTAGAATGGTAGCAGCTAAACATCCTGGTAAAGAGAAGAGCTTGCCCCATCAGTCGAATAATGGATCAATATTCTCCCAATAGAGAGCTGGAGATGTCATTTCCTGTGCTACTTCTGCGGAGGGCAGTGGAGGTGGCCAATAAGAGTGTGGCTCCCAAGGCAGGCTGATTGCTAATCTCAGCTCCGCTGCTCACAAGCTGTGTGGCCTCAGATAAATCACTTAACGACTCTGTGCTTTTGGTTTCTTCATGCATAAAATGGGGTTACCAAATAACAGTATTCCTACTAAAAGGTTGTGGTAACAGTTAAATGTGGCACACTTAGAAGACCATCGTGAGCTATGCTGCTGTTTGCAAAAGTGCAATCACTTTTTTATTCTACTATAAAAGGTGCATATAATCAGGAAAGAGGAAACTAGCAGATGCTGTTTATGTCTGTATAATGTGGAAGAAGAACGAACTCACCCAATGGATAACTTTTAATAATGTTTAAACTCTCCGGGCATCATTGTGTACATTTCTCACATGACAGTCATAAAGCAGGCTTGCTTTTATAATGCCTGTGATTTTGGCTCGAGATGATGGAGTCACTCTTTAATTAACCTGCTGCTACCAGATGATCCTAAATAAACTATTCATCTTCTAAATAGATGAGCTTCTCACACCTACTAAAATGAATCCAAAGTAATTGCTGTTAGCTTGGCGGGGGGCGGGGGGAGGCTTCAGCTTAATGTGACCACATAACTCCATTCTTGAGGGGATTTATGCACCATCCCACACCCTGATGCTGTCAACAAATGGCAGAAAAATAACCTACAACTGACGAAAACAAACTTATTAAATAACTTCAACTACCCTTAGTCTCTTAACTGAGAAAATTATCTCTATAACAATGTTGGACAGAGGCTACGACTGAACTGACAACCAGACACACACTGGGATCATTTGTGCAAAATAAGAAATTACTTCACCTAAAAACACTTTCCACAACCAAGGACTTGTGAGCATTTTCTCCTCAAGGCTGGCACTGTCTTACAAAGAACCCACTGCCTACTGCTCCTTTCTGGCCCTGAAAGGTGGGAAGGCTGAGCTCATTTCTGGTTTAATAATTTCTCTCCCTCTCTCTCTCTTTGCCTCTCTCTCCCACCTCTTTGTTTCTTATTGATTTCTTCCTACAACCATCTCCGGCAAGATTAGAAGACCAGAATTCAAAACAGATTGAAGTATATACACTTTTTAGTGTAAATTATTTCATTTCACCGGGCTTTCTTTCTTGTAAGGCATTTTAAATGGTAGATATCTTACTGAATCTTTCATAAACAATCTCTAACCCTGTTTCCCAGAAACAATACAAGTGAAAAGGAACTGTGTGACTTTCATTTAGGTGACAAGGTCTTCATGTTCCAATTGTTCCAGCTTGTCCAATTTCTGCTTTCAGAGTGACCAAAATAATGCCTCCTTGCCCCCAACCTCTATATACATTTCTAATCAAGGCCACAGTCCCTAAGGCTCAGGCTAGAACACTTCCTGCCCCACCCAATCTCAATTTTGCAGTTTCCATCTGCTTCTGGCCATGAGGTCTGACGCTTTGTAACATGGACCATGGCACTTTCTGGAAGAGAAAGACCACTGTATTTCAACTCACCTGCAAAGAAGAATGTGGGCCCAAGGTCACGACCAGGGATTGACACAAACCTCCTTCCCAGGACTCTCATGTACCCAGGAGCATGGGGTAAAAAGGAAGTAGACTAGCCCACTCTTCTCTCTGCCTTGATTCTCCATGGCTGAGTACAAAGGGAGTGACTGGAGAGGCCTGTAACTCTTCAGAGTTCTCCTGGGTGACCGAAAAAAATCAGAATAAGGAGATGGATCCTCCCTTCTAGCAGAATGTTCCTTATGACATCTTTGTCTGTGTTTGTCTGCCTAGTTCAGTATGTCTATCCTGGCTCTCCACTGATCTCATTCTCCTTGCTTTTCCATATATATCAGGCCGTGTGTGTGTGTGTGTGTGTGTGTGTGTATCTGTCTGTCTGCCTGCCTCTCCCTCTGGGTAGGTGTCCTTCTTTATCCCCCTCTTTTTGTCTTTCTGTCCGTATCTTTCACTCTGCATGTGTCTTCCTGTCTTTCTCTCTCCGTTCTGACTCTGTCTGCCTTGGTGAGTGTCTGCTAGCCTGTTGGCCTCTCTCATGGTTGCTCAGCCTGGGCTGCATTAAACCTTTCATGGGGCCTAGACACTGTACCTTCATGGGCTCCTCCCTTCATTTTATATATAAATATAAAAACATATTTTATGGTTGCACTAGCAAGAGGCAAGTATAATCCAGGATGGATCCATTATTGTATATTCATTATTATTATATTCAGTTTTTCTTCTGATTCAAAAAAATAACTTAAGACATTTTAGTGGGCCCCTAAAATGACTGCGGGCCTCAGGCAGTCAGAGTATCTCTCTGTCCCTACACACACACACACACACACACACCCTACATCCTTCCAACTAGGGGACTGGCCTGCCTTCCCAGCCTAGAAAAAGTATAAGCTAGGTCATACAGTCTCCTTCTGCTCTAAGCTTTGGGGCTAATGTTATCTTGTTCCTGTATATTCTTTTACTTCTCATAGGTTAGGATGACAGCATTGGTCTTTTCCTTGTGCTAAGACCAAAATAAAGATAGAAATAAACCAAGTGTGTGCTCCTGCCCAACTTAGCTCTAGGTGAGGCTCAAGGAGCTCCCCAGGAAGCCAGGTCTGGTCCGCTAGACACCTGCCTTAGGGATGCAGCTGAAGCCCTGGGAAGGACTCAGATGCTCCTTTCTTTGTCTTGTTTCCTGCCTGTCTTAGCAGGAGTGCTGGCTGGGTGGAGGCAGCAGGATGTGCAGCCATCCAACTCCCTCGTATTAGCACCCCGTTGTGACAGGACTCACACCCAACATCCTCTGGATGCCTTGGCATCTCACACCGGAATTATCTGCTTGAAGGACTAACAAAACAATGACACATGGTAAGGGTCAGGAGCAATTAAATTTGATCACCTTGACCTATGAAGACTGAGAAACCTTACCTGAAAAACTTTAATAATCATGTGCCTTCAAACCTAACCATCATCCACACTCTATTCCCAAGACATAGTTTACAGGTTTGATATTTGGTTCTTCAACTTGTTTCTATAATAGTCCTAATTAAAAAGTCCCCCGTAAAATCCCTAAGCTTTTTGCTATCTCCCTGGGAAATAGAATAAAATGAAATTGATTTTCTTCTTTATCAGCAAAGCTTATAAATTGAAGGCACAAATCCCAGGAAGCCAGCACATTAAATTTATCTTAATGCTACTAATTGGACAAAAAAAAAAAAAAATGCCCCTTTTTTGCTTGTTAAAGTTTTGAAAAACAACTAAATCCCACCTGTTTCAATCATACTTTTCTATTTCTTTTGGCCCCAGTATAATAGAAAATGGTCCAATGTGCTTTTTAAAAAAGATTTCTCTCTTTTGGAAGAATTATTTGACCATTTCTGGCCCCAAACTTTTTCTTTTTGTCAAGTTTTTGCTTACAATGATGTCCTCTTCCTATTTGCTTTTATTTGCTAATAGATTTCACTGTCTGATCCTTTGTGTTACCTATATGCATTTATCTTCTAGTTTCCTTCTGGTCTCAGAAACCTGTCAACAATTCACCTTATCTAAGACTAGAGGAAAAAATTAAAATTATAAATCTAATAATGGTAATACTTGAAAGCATAAATTTCTGTCCTTTCAATATCCTCTGCATATCTAACTCAGTTCTCTGGCATTTCCATTGGTTTGAACCAATCACAAAATTATCGTCTTCCACCAAGCAAGGACACAGAAAGGATGAATGACAAAGGGATCAGGTTCCTAATAACATATTCATGAAGGTTCCCTTTTGTATGGTCAC
Organism: Ursus maritimus; assembly: GCF_017311325.1. Taxonomy (NCBI): domain Eukaryota; kingdom Metazoa; phylum Chordata; class Mammalia; order Carnivora; family Ursidae; genus Ursus; species Ursus maritimus. Next base: position 41,616,451 of record NW_024423564.1, read on the forward strand.
ATGGAGTCTATCTATAAGTTAGGCCCAACATGTGAGATTTCCAAACAATTTGAATCCCAACATCTGAAGAAAAAATGCCACCTCTTCTTTATTAGCCCCTATGATCACATTCAGAGAGGTTCACCTTGGAGAGCACAAACAAAAGAATTGCAGTGAAATCAACAAAGGTGGATGCCTGCATTTCTATTTCCTGACTCCTCCCCACCTCAGCATCCTGGAGGAAACTCAGAAATCATAGGAAAACCAGAGCTCCATTGCAGAGGAAAAGAATCTGACTGTTGAAAGTGATAACAAGACATGCAAGGTTAACCCCAGCTTCCGGTAGAACAGCAAAGGGGGCAAGACGTGGAGAGGCACAGTAGTACCGACCAGGCCAGATCTTCTTTTTCTGTTTTATTTCAGGAGATATGGTAGGTCCTGGTCCCTTGTACCTTCCCCGATGTTAATGGCACAACGGACACTGAATGGACCTCATGTCACTATGCAGGCCTACGTAACACTTCAGTGAGGCTACCTCAGACTGCCTGAATGTGTTTAGCATAAAGCCTCTATTATAGCATACACAAATAGATTTTAAAAATTAAAATAAAAATTAGTATTAATTTGGCTGGCAACGTAGTACATCAAAACTCAAAGTGAGTTAAAAGAGAAAATGTTGTTTCTTCTTTTAAAGGAAAAAAACAGATTTTCAGTACTATGTAATATCAGCGAATAATTATATCATAGAAAAAGACAAGGGCACCTGGAGGGCACAGTACGTTAAGCGTCGACTCTTGGTTTCAGCTCAGGTCTGATATCAGGGTCGTGAGACTGAGCCCTGCATAGGGCTCCCTGCTCAGCACAGGGTCTGCTTGAGTTTCTCTCTCCCTCTGCCCCTCTCCCATCCTCATGCATGTGCACGGGCACGTGCTCTCTCTCTCTCTCTCTCAAATAAATAAATAAATCTTAAAAACAAACAAACACAAAACAAAGCTGGTATCTTAGCTGGGGTGTCCTGGGGTGCTCCGGAGTACTACGGAAGCTCAAGGGTTACTGTGGGGGCAAAAGACAAATCCACGGAAGGAAGAGCCACTTCTATGGGTTTCGCACAATGTGTCTTCCATAAGCTACTCTTGCAAGAATGACTCCAGTGCTTTAAAAAATTAGTTTGAAAACATAGAGAATTCCTCCAACTTAAGAAAAATCACAATAAAGGTTTTCCCTGAGAAATAGAAATTTGTGCCATTTAAAAGTATTTTTTCCAGGTGTCATTGCAGCATAATGCTAAAAACTGGAAATGAGCTAAATATCTGAGCATTGGCATATACTTTATAGAGTTTTAGGCAATATTAAAAATGATATTGCAGTTTTAAACATTTTGACACGGAAAAACGCTCATAATAAACTTAAAGGGTTTAAAACAGATAACAGAAGCTTAAGTATGGTAAAATCTCATTTTACAATGTTCGTGTATTTATCACCTATGAAGTTTTATATATATATATATATACACACACACACACACACATATGTGTGTGTGTATATGTAAGCTATAAATGCACTTATACATAGGAATATATTTATGTATCCATAAATCTCTTGCCCCCTTTTCCCACCCTCCCTCCTAAAATCTGTCACAAAAGTTTATATAACCAGTCTCCCAGGGTAGGAGAAAGGAAGAAAAGGAATTAAATAAATGAAGCCAAGACTCTTCAGCAGAAAGAAGAAAAGATGAGAAACACATATAACATCATTTTCGTCTCCTCACACAAGGCGATTATATTTTGTCACTAATCACTTCAGGTGACTTGAGGGCATGGATTCTGGATCAAAAAGACTTAGAGATGTCCTAACTTTCCCATTTCCAGTCTCCATGCATCCTGCCTTCTCCATTAACCTTTTCCTACCTTTGCCATGACTGTCTGAAGGCATTTCTGCTTCTCTGCCGTCATCAGAGGAGCTAATACAGGTAAAGCGCACAGCACAGCACCTGACACCTCGTATGCACTCAATCTCTGGTCCCTTCTTCCCTTTCCTTACTGTCAGTTGTGCCTAAAAATGTGTGCGTGATCTTAAATCATAAGAAATCTAGGCCACGTGAATGAACATTTTCTTGCAAACTCCAAATAGGCCACACAACTGTGTAGCAAAGTGAGGTTTGGGGTCTTCCCAAGGACCAAACATTTGAAAATGAGAACAAGATGCTGAATAAACCCAAACCACAGCCAGTTTGTAGTCATTCTTCTCTGGACCCGGCTCCAGAGCTGCATCTAAACAGAAGGGCGCTGTCTGTTGGCCCGGTTTCACTTTCCAACACTTTTCCCAGTGGTCTTGGCCCCACTTGAATTCCCATCTGTGTGCCTCTGAACACTGTGCGCGCTCTGTGCCGAGGGGGCGCGGGCTCACTGCTGGAGCAGCTGGCGCCGGCTCTCCCGGGGGCTCTGCAGACGGCTCTGTCTGGCCGGCTCCGTGGCTGAGAACGCGGCCGGGGCTGCAATCTGACGCTCCCTCAGACTGGAACCGAATGAGAACACGCTTTGCGAAATCCACTCACCCCTTTACTACATTAACACAGAAAATAAACTCACAATTAAGTGTGCTCTTACTTCATGTCGTTGTTGTTGTTTTCCTAAGGCCTCTAAGAAAAAATCTGCAGACTCAAGAGAAAAATCTATGTTGATTTCTAGACAACATCTCAGGGTAATGATCTCTTCAATTAAAATAATAAAAAACTTGCACTGAGGTGTCTTCACACAAATATCAGTTAGTGGCTTTGGGCAAGTTATTAAAACCTCTCTGGCTTCAGCTTCCTTATCTGTAAAAGTCTGTAATGATGGTGAGTACTCTAAGGGCTATTATGATATTAAAGAGTCAAGTTTATAAAACCCTTAGAACAGTGCATGGCACAAAGTAAGCATTAGATAAGTATCTGATCCATAGCTACACACATACATAGACACATCCCTACCTACGTACGCACTGCTGGGCCCAAGGAATAGACGTGGGTGGGGTGGGAGAAAGAAGGCAAGAATCAGAGAGCATCTACTCTTTGTTAGGTAATTTCATCTCTATGACCAAATGGGTATCATTGATCCCATTGTAAAGAAAAGAAAACAGGCTCAAATAGAATAAAGAGACTTCGCCAATTCTGCAAGGGACGGAGCTGGGATTTGAACAGAGATCGATCTGAATCCACATCTTTGTACCACACTGTGCACCTAATATTAACAATGATGATAACAGCTAGCAGTTCTTTCTTTCTCAATTCCATGCCTAGCATTTCACTAAATTCTTACAAGCATGCTTGGTGATAGTCCATAGAACCAGCCCGAGACCGCCCACAGTGCATCCAACTCAATCTTCTGTGTCCAGTGGCAGCAGCAAGGGAAATGCCAACACAAGATCATAGTCCTCACCCCTGACCCAAACAATTACAGAATTAGCTCCCAAAATGGCACACTAGGTATTCGTTCACTGAAATAAGAAATGTTGAAAGAACCACAGAAGAAACATAGTCCATGCACACCAACTGGAAAAGATGAAGTTAGTTTTAAGATGAAAACGAACATCGGAAAGCAGTAGCTTCTAATCTTTCCTTACTCCGTTAGCAACATACTCACATAAAAGGTAGAGCTATACAAGTGTTGAAATAAATATAAACAGGAGTTCTGACATTTTTTCCAACTTTCTACTTTGACATCACTGACTCAAATGGTAGTGTGGAGAAAGAGAGAGACAGAAGGGAGGAAAGAGGGAGAAATGCAGGGAGCAGGAGACTGAGGTGAGAGGAAGGAAGAGGAAGAGAAGTGGGGGCAGGTGGCGGGGGGAGGAACAGAAGAGAGAATGACAGATGAAAGAAGGAGAAGAAGAGAAGGGGTGAGGGAGAGGCAAGAAAGAGAGGGGAGACAGAAAAAATATTTATTGTGCATGTACTTTCTCAAAAAGCTGCCATGTTAGGAAAGCATTTAGAGCTCCTCTTGTTGGAAAACCCTTATCTCTACCCCGTGTCTGAAACTGCATGTATGAAGAGGATCTCTACTGAATTGTGCAAACTTTCTGCCCAGTTCTTCCTACTTCATCTGTGGATTCTGGAGACAGCCAGGTGAGGCTCCAGAGGTCAGCGTGCCCAGGGAGTGACAGTGATGGTCTGGCTCGAACAAGCAGGGGGACCTCCTGAGGCCATGGGCGCGGAGGACTCCGTTTCTGCGTTGGACAGCAGCTGGCAGGCACTACACCGGGCACTCTCAAGTGCTGTACTCACTCCACGACTGCCACTCCCTGCCTCTGACAAGCCATCAACAACACTAATCATCTCTTCCCCACAAAAAAGTCTTCCTTCCCATTCCTCCTGTAACAACATCCCCCGAAGCTCTGGAGGCCTGTTGGGACAGTGCAGGTTGATTGATAACAACTGTGTCTTCCAGCAGAAGATTCCACCCATGAGGATCCCAGATGGCGAGATGACTTGCGGTAATTTTCTCACTGAAGAACACTGGGCTCAGGCATCCAGGCCATAGTCAGCAGAGAATCCTTTCCAGCCCAATCCACAGAGGAGACTTTTTACAGCCATAAGCCTTTACTCGAGTTGTTATCGGAGTTTTCCATCACTGACTGTTTAAGGAAATATTAAAAGGCTCCACACAGACTTCTGCTTTACAATTTCAGTTCCCCAGCCTGGCTACGTGGACGCACACAGTCCAGGGGAAGCATGCTGGTGATGTCTGCTATCTGCTTCCTCGTGTGTGCAAAAATTCTTCCCGGGGGCCAGTCGGCCTCCTCAGTGAGCAACAGGGACAAGGAGCAGTATAAAGTGCTGTCCCACCTCTGCTGACTTGGGGGGGATGGGGGGAAGGTCATAAAATTGGGCTACGGAATGGATTATCCATTCTGGTCATTGCACTCAATGCTTAGAAAACTCTGAACATCCTTTTTGCCTGAGGGAAAGCACAGTACAATGAATAAAACCATTCTGGAGTGAAACTCTCCTCATTTTAAATCCTGGCTTTGCCATAAACACATTCACTGACTTTGAGCGAGTTACTTGACTTCTCTAAACCTTGGTTTCCTTGTCACTGAAACAGGAGAAATAACACCTACCTTGAAAGGTGGGGTTTAGTAAGATCCTGTAGATGTGGCAGGCGAATGTACTAAAATTATTTTTAAATTGTATCATTCTACTTTGGCTCTTTGTTCCTTCTCATTTCAAGCAAGTAGGCAAACTCTCATCCCTACCTCAGCGATTTGGGCTAATCAAAAAGTAGCAGTGAACAGGTATCAAAGGCCCTTCTTATGTAAAAACTAAAGTCCATTGGGGAAAAAAAAAAAGCCCAGCAATATTTCAAAAATGTGATGTTGAAAGATACCATTTATAATAGCACCTAAAGACAGGAAGACCTAAATTAGTAAAGATATGAATAGATAAAGCTACAGAAAGACTCAATGTTATAAAATTATGAAAATATCAATTCTCCCCCAAATCTATAATTGTAGTGTATTTCAATAAAAATACTGGAAATTTTCAAGCCCATTATAAAGTTTATGCAAAAGAACAAAGTGTCCAGCATGGCCAAGACACTACTGAAGAACAAGGTACAGGGGGTCGGGAGGTGGGAAGAGACCTGCTTAATCAGATTTAAAGCTAGTGACAGTGTGCTGCTGCCACAAAGACAGACAAACAGACAATAGCACACAATGGCGAGCCCAGAAATGAGTCCACACATATATGGAAAGTTGACAGGAGACAGAGATGCCACTGCAGATCATTGGGAAAAGATAAATGGTGCTGAGACAATAAATAGCCATTTCAATAAATAAATGGAATAGGATCTCTCTTTCAGGCGAGATCAATTAAAGATGTATGTGTGTGTTAGAGTGTGTATGCATGTGTGTGTGTGTGTATGTGTGTATAAAATGCAGTTGTAGTATGAAACAATTTTTATAAAGCATCAAACTATAAATCATAAGGACTACTTTGATAGATTTAATCATCTAATTTTTTTTAACTTACTAAAACACATTATTTTTTTAAATGAAAAACAGTGAAAATATAAATTGCAAACTGGGAGAAGATTCTGTAACGTAAATAACCGACACCGAATTAGTAAGCACAATATATAAGAACTTCTCTAAGTCAATTTAGAGGAGAAAAACAACCCAAAAGCAAAACAGGTAAAAGACATGAACAGATATTTCACAAAAGAGGAAATAAAAATACTAATAAACAAATAAAAATCTTTTCTACCTAATTTGTCAAAAAGTAAACTGAATCACAGTTTACACAGACCAAAGTGACAATTATTTAAACTACTGACAAAACCAAACATTGGGAAAGATGTGGAACAACAACATATCTTATATTCTGCTTGTATTGAAAAGAATTTCATCCTATTTTGGAAAATAACTTTCATTATCTAGTAATATTAAAAACTATGCATGATGGGGTACCTGGGTGGCTCAGTCAGTTAAGCATCCAACTCTTGATTCTGGCTCAGGACATGATTGATCTCAGGGTCGTGAGATTGAGTCCCATGTCTGGGCTCCACATTGGGCATGGTGCTGCTTAAGATTCTCTCTCCCTCTCTCTCTGCCCTTACCCTACCCTCACGCACTCTCTCTCTGTCTTTAAAAAAAAAAAAAAAGTGCATCATCTCAGTTAGCAATGTCATTCTCAAATATCTACGTACATGTGGCACTCCTTCCACGCAGGCACCAGGTCACACAAGAGATGTCTGGCAGCATTACTCATATGGTCTCAAACTGGAACCAACCAAAGGTCCAACAGTAGACAGATGAATGAACTGTGTTTAATTACACAATGAAATGATGTATCGCAATGAAAACATCCATCAACATAGAGGAATTCCATAAATGACGTGGAATGAAAACAGCCAGTTGTAGAAGAATATACATAGATTATATCTTTCCTATAAAGTTCAAAATCATACAATGCTAATATACTGTTTGGGAATATAGAGAGAGAATAAAATTATATAGAAAAGCCAGATATTGATAAACACAAAGAAACCTTATCTCAGGCAGTGAATGTGGGAGGCACCGCAAGGGCCTCCAACGGAACTGATAGTACTCTAGCTCTTAAGCTGAGTGGTAGCTCTGTGGGTTTGCATTACATATATTATTCTTCAAATATCTTATACGTTACATACAGTTTTATATGTATAAAATATTTCAAAATAATTTTAATGAATTTGTGGGATCCAATGAAGACCAATAAGAAGTTAACAGAAGTTTGATAGGAGAGGAATTCTTTAAATTCTGAGAAGGTACTCCAAGCCAACTGTTTCTCTCTCCTTCTGGAAGATGTGGTATGCAAATAAAAAGTCTGGAATCGCTTTAGCTATTCCCCCCATCCTCCAAAAAGGAATAGCTCTTAGGATCAACCTCATCAGTCAACACAATATGGAAGAATCAAACCGGTACCACAGTGACACTGGTAAACTACTGAATCAAACCAGTCCTAAAACTTGCACTAGCAGTGGATAAGCTAGATAAAGAGGTTAGTAAATCCCCTTGTTGTTTAAAAAAAATAAATACTGGGGGCACCTTGGTGGCTCAACCAGTTAAGTGTCTGACTCTTGGTTTCAACTCAGATCATGATCTCAGTATCATGAGATCAAGCCCTGAGTTGGGCTCCGCGCTCAGCACAGAGTCTGCTTGAGATTCTCTCCCTCCCTCCCTCTCCCTTCCCCTCGGCCCCTCTCCCTGCTCATGCTCTCTCTCTCTCTCTCAAATAAATAAAAATCTTTGAAAAAAAATAAATACTGGAGGAGATAATTTTCTTAAATACTAAGAAAACTGTCAAGTAAAAAGAAAAGATCTATACCCACATCTCCAACCATGGAGACTCCAGTATTATCCAGGAAAGACCTGAGGGTGGTTCCTAGGCACTATCTGGGACCAGAGACAACTGGTCAAGTACAGACAAATGAGCAACGATCGAACTTTGGCACAGCACTAACTTTGGCACAGCCCCAACAAAGGTCAAGTTTAGACTTCCTGCCACCCAAGAGGGATGGAGCTTTAAAATCAGAATTTAACATTTCAAAAAATAAAATGTGCTATGTCTTGCATATTTCAGTTTATAGACCAAGATTCAACTCACCTACACTGGCAAAGCTCCAACACAGAATTTCTCAAAGTAAGCTTTAGAAAACCCTACTCTCTCATGAAGAAAGGTTTCATGGTTATGCATGTTTAGGAAATGTATGCTACAACCTGTTCCTATTGATTCACAATGCACCTTAGAATATTAAAGCCCTCCAATGAATCTTCCCCTAAATGCATTTAAGCGATGAACTTTTCTAAAGGAACATCTATCACAAGCTGAGAAACTGTAATTGCTAAACACATTTTAGAAAACACTGTCCCCATAGAGCATAGGCGGCCAGCCTCTCTGTCTACAGGGACGCCATACTGTCATCCTCTCACTCCGCGTACAAAGAAGAACTCTAGGCTCCATTTATTGCCCCCTCAGAGAGTAACATTTTCCCACTTCCTAGTGAAGCAATGGCCTTCCGCCAGGTTTGAATTCACCACAAGATGAAGTTTGACATTCCCCAATTTTGAATGCTTCTGCTGTCATAGTAACAAACTGTTGGTGAAAGTCTCCACCAGTAACCATCAAATCACACGAGTTTGTCAAGAAAACAGTAAGAGAGCACTCTGGAAATGCATTCCCTTTCGACCCTCAGACCCTTAAAATGCCCATGTTTGCATTTACTCTTTCCTTTGGAGATTAGAAATCAGACAGAGAGGACTGGGAATAGCATCTTAAAAATAATATCAGAATAATATTAGAATTTAATAGGTTCTGAGTATAGAACTGCTGACATTCTTTTATTGATTGAAGAAGTTTGGGTCGTAGAAACAGCTTTAACTCATGTTCCACTCAAGGTTTTTGAATTGCTTACTAGTGGATTCCTGATGTGGAATGATGAGTAATGGGAGAAGAGGCTGATCAGAGGTAAGGTTGAGCAAAGTGAAATGCCTGAATTACTAGAAGTTGGGAGAGGTTGGGGGCAAGCTGGTGAGGACTGCTCATGTTTGCTCCAGCACGCTGTGTTGTTAAAAGAGTTACAGAGACAGATTCACAGCTGGATCCTCCAACCTCACTTTGCTTAGCAGGTGTGTTTTTAAAAGGCTGTGAGTAAATTAGAATCTTTATAAAAACTTTAAAAATTGAATATGAGTGGGAATAGGTTCAGAGTCTAGTACTGAGTTGGAGAATTAGGATAAAACTTGCTTAAAGAATACATAATATATATGCAGCCACAACTGCACACATACATAATCTAAGCATAGTTTGAAGGAGTTTTTCATTATTGAGAGAGGACAACCAGGTAAAATTCTCTCCGTCAATATGTTTTACAAAGATTAACAAGGAAAAATACTACAATATTAACTATGTCTTACTTTAGATGTTGTAATTATGGCTAGTCTTTTCCTCACTTTTAGTTTTATGTACACTCCAAAATTTCTGTGATAAATGGGACTCTCACTTCTGAGTCATATAACGTGTTCCCACTGAACAAAGAAGTAGTGACATGCCACTGGCTTTGGAAATGGTCAGAGATTTTTTTACAATAGCCCTTCATAGTATATAAAGCACAGGAGTGGTACAAGTACCATGTGCATGGGGAGGTAAACTTCCAGGAACATCATTCCATCAAATGAATATAACAAAATTTACTTACACATCTTGAATGGGTATTTAGATTGTTTCCGATTGTTCCGCATTTGTAAATCAGGCTATGATGTAAATCTTGGCTCAAATTTTAGCTTTTTCTTTTTTGAATAAAGTCTCAAAAGTAAGATTAATGGATATTAATATCCCAAAAATCTCAATGCATATTGGTTTCTAGATTGATATACCAGGAAACATTGATAAACCAAGAATGTACAAGAGGGTCTATCTTAATCTGTTATCTTTAAGTATTAAAGATTTTATTTAACCTTTGCCAATTTGAACAGAAAATGGTGTCTTGGTCTAGTTTAGTTCTCATCTTCTTTGATTACTAGAGGGTTATACCTTTTCCTGTAAGTTTATTTGCCATTTCTGTTTCCTCTTTTGTGAATTGTGACTTCTTCCTCTCAACTTCATTATCCACTGATGTCTGGGTTTTTTTCCCCTAAAGACGTATATAAACTTCTTTACATTAAGCTTATTCACCTTTTGTCAAATATGTGTTACAAATATTTTTCTGATTGTGTTTTAATTTTTTTGTGATAAATATTATGGTTTTTTTTCCCCTATTTTTTCTTTGTTTTTAAACCTTTAAAATCCTTCTCTATTCAGGGGCGCCTGGGTGGCTCAGTCATTAAGCATCTGCCTTCGGCTCAGGGCGTGATCCCAGCATCTGGGATTGAGCCCCACATCAGGCTCCTATGCTGGGAGCCTGCTTCTTCCTCTCAGACTCCCCCTGCTTGTGTTCCCTCTCTCGCTGGTTGTCTCTCTGTCAAATAAATAAATAAAATCTTAAAAAAAAAAATCCTTCACTATTCAGTGATCAAATAAATATTCACTAAATTTCCTTAGAGTTTTTTATGATTTTTTTCATTTAAATTCTAATCCACCGAGATTTTTATTTCTGTCTATGATATGAGATGAAAATAGAACTTGATGTTTCCCCAGACAGCTAATTTTCTCAACATTCTTTCCTGGCAATACCCTCTTTATCAAATACATTAAATTATTCTATATACCAAGATGTATTTCTCGTATAATAGAAAAAGTGTTATAATTTTTTTAGGTTTATAAATGTAATGAACATCTTGTCACTGAAAGGACCATAACTGAACCCTCTGAACACTTTTCAAATGGTTCTCTTCTCCCCACACCTTCCCCTTTTATCTGTTATGTAAATACTGATCTGTCCATCAAGTTCCCTAAGGTACAAGTACAAACTTCTGTTCCCATTTTATGTAAGCTCTGTCTGTTACCCATCACCTCACTGCAGTGCCCACCAAACTAGCGAGGACGCAGAGCTACCCCTTATCCTCTCGATGCTCACAATTCCTAAGGCACACACATTGACTGGGTCAGTCAGCCCCAATGGTGTTCTGCGGCGTGGCTGCGACAGGAAAGACTTGAAGTTTAAGAAGAGGACACTTGAGAGATGAAGGAAATAGTAAAATGAATACATCAAGCTGCCTCCTTGGAACAAAATTAAAAAGAGCATTCTAACTCTGCTGGGGCTCACTCAAAGTGACATTAAGTTGAAAAGCGATTCATGGTTCAAGTACAAATGTAATGAAAGAACACTGGACTACAAACAAGGAAACCTGAGGCTCTCATCCTGATTCTGCCTCTAATGACCTTGGACAAGTCAATGAACTTCCTATGACGTTAGATCTCTCATCTGTAAAATGAAGGGCTTGACTATGAGAGGATGCAGTTTGGAAGTTCACAGGCCAATTGTGCAAATGTGTTTAGTTTGGCTCACATAATGTTTTAATTTCTTTTAATGCAATGGAGCATAGCATTCTGTTTTTTCTAAAAGCCCCTACCGTCACGCAGCTGGTTTCACTTACTTATGTTCCCTGTCTGGCCTTGGAAGAGAGATAAATGATCCCTAAAGTTCCTTCCTATGTTATAAGTTTATAAATCTATCAGAAATCCATGTTAACTGTGCCTGCGAAATACCCTGTAACCTGACCGCTTCTAACCACCTCCATGGCTACCACCCTGCTCCAAGCCACCAGCTTCTCTCACCGGGATTATTGCCATGGCTTCCTAACAGGTCTCTGGGCTTCCAGGCCAGCTCCTTGGTGGTCATTTCCCAGTAGAAACGGCCAGAGTCATCTTTTTAAAATATAAATAAAGTCGTCACTCAAACGTCACCTAATCAGGGATACCTACTCTGACCACCCTGTCTTAAATAGCAATCCCTTTCCCCATGCTCCTGATCACCCTTCATTTCGCCATAGAATTGTCCCCTTCTCACATGCTATGTAATGTACTTCCATGTTGTGGGTTTGGCTGTTACAGCCCCAGTGCCTGAAATAGAGCCAGGCACACAGGGGGTACGCAGTAAACAACTGTGAATAATTAGGACTCCAAGAATAATTTCTCTATCTCCTAGAATAAGTTCTCCTGGTTCCAAGAAGTAACACCAGTTAAGTGTCATTTCAGAATGGAGCTAGGATCCTGTCTTCTAACCTTTACTGTTACAGCAAACCACTTTACATCTACTCAGCAGCCTGGAAAATTCTCAGCAAGGAAGTCACTTGCCAAATCAATGAGGGTTAGGGAGACTTTCATGTGGTAAGCAGGCTGGTCCTTTATTAACAGTAGCCCACAAAGACGTGAGTTCAAACAGGAGGGAGACTTCTTTTCCACAGCCATCAAGTAAGGAATCGATAGGAGGATTAATTTATAAAGCAAACAAGGCAGCCGGTCCCAAAAAGCAGGCTCGGGGATGCTCATATGAAATAGGTCAAAGTTCCATGATATCATCCATGTTCTTTGAGCCCATCATCCCTTGGGGCCATCTCCAGGTCTGTTTGCTAAATTCAAGGTATGCTGACAGTAAGATCTTTTGTTTCTCAAGAGTAATACATCCTCTTTCAAAGACTAGAAAAGGTCAAAACCCCCTCTCAAGCCCCCCCCCCCCCAAACCCTGAGCTGCTTGCAACAGCTTTCGGATAAATCTCTTTCAAATGTGGGCTGTATGAGGACATACTCCTTTTGCAAAGGTGACCAATTTCACTCCTCCTCCTCCTGCCCCTGGGGCTCTCTGCCATTCCCACCCTTCCCTCCCTCTCCACACATTTCATCAACTGAAGGTGTGGCTCAAGTCTGCTCACAGACTTTGATGTCACAGACCCACACAATCTGGAAATAAAGAAATAAAGAGAGATGGGAGGAACCATTATAAGGTTGCCTACTTTTTATTTCATCAAGCAAATGGACTCTTTCTAAAAAGACCTCAGCTGGATATTCCGACACACTCCCAGGAAACACCAGGTACATAATCACAAAATAAGCTTAATAATTTTAACTTCATGAAATACTTGTTTTTCTCTCACAGCATGAGATGTAGGTCAGAGAAATTTTCTCAGGAACCAGCATTTGGGGAGCACCAATGTAAATGCTCCCGAATCCCTCATCTGGAGATAAAACGTCAGCGTGAGCCTGACTTTGGAAGCACGGCTGTGATTCTCAACTTGATGCCTTATGCAAGGACGAAAGAGAGGAACTGGCCTTGCTGGGTTCCAGGCAAACATACATTTAGATTCCCCGCTAAGTCACTAGGCTCTGGAGCAGTTAGTCTGAGAAGGAAGACAGAGCTCATTAGTAAGGTCCTGGATTTTGAACGGTGTATTCATAGTGGATACGACACCGCCCAGCTCTTTACGGAACTAAGCAACTAGCTTTCCCTCTTCCTATTCCTTTCTGAATCCTTCAATGGCTTTTGCTGATCAGCAAACAGCGCTTGGCAAGTGACCAAATATGCATGGCCTTATACTAAGAGAGCCACGGTAGGATAGTCAATCCCATTATAACTGGGCAGCTATCAAATAAAACTTTAAAGCAGACAGTGCAAAACAGTGGTGCACAGGCTGAATACGGCAGCCACATATTTGGGGGTGGGGATAGAGGTACGAGGGAATATATATACATACACACACATATACACACATATTTGTTGACTATGTTTAAAAATTATGGTATTTACTTAAGACCGGATTTGACTTTCTTGAAAAATCTAAAAATTTGGCAACAATGGGCTCTCATTCCAGTGCGGCCACCAGTGCCAGGAGCTGTGCAGAGACAGGTCATACCCTCTTCCCTGGGCTGAGTCATTTCATTACCTGCCTGGAGGCTGGAAGCATCTGTGTTGATGACCCTTGGCTTCACATATAGAAGGTTATTTATACTGCCTAATCTCTACAAGGATTGAAAGAAGCTTAGAAGAGACAGACAACAAGAAAAAAGGGGAGGGAGGAAAAGAAACAATGCAATAAAGCCAGGAATGGGGTCACGACCCACAGTGTCCACCACACAGGTCTATACTTAGCGGAGATGGGCTGCGAATGTAGTTCCCAGCTTCCCCATAGCTGACCATAGCTTAGAGCCTGAGACCAAAACAAAGTCAAATTTCCTCCCTTTCGTGAAATACAATCTTTCTATAGTGATACCACTAAATCCCATGAAGCAATTAAACATGAGACAGCACTACAAGGCATCATAAAGTGCCCAAATGTGCAGTATTGGTGACAAAGTAAATTGGGTGGTCCCTGGAGGCATAGGGGTGTGACAAAGGAGCCCTCAGTTGGGCCTGGGAAGATGGGCACACCACCCGAAGCTGAATAAAGGAAAACAATACCATCAAAACAAGAGGAGAGAGGTGGAATTCATTCAGCTGTCAGGTACTGCCCTTAATTTCCAGAAGATCTACTTTTCTTCCTGAAGTGTTTTCTTGATTTGGGTTGTTGTCAAACTACAGGAAACGCGAAGATAGTTAAAAATGAAATGCCTCTTAGAGTTTAGTGCATAAGTACCTCAGCTTAGAGACTTTGGGACCCAATTTCTTTCTCTCTTCAAATCAAGATGACTCGTGCAAAACTGACTAGTTGGGTGTGGGGCTGAGGGGAAGGGCTGGCTGCCCCTGGGCCACGCTCAGAGCGACAGTCACTGTCCTTCCTGGCCCCAGCACCCCAGTGCAATGTTACGGTTTTTGCTTCTTCCTCTCCCTTAAATCTGCATCAAGCACCATCAAGACAAATACCGGCCACTACTTGAAAATCCCACCTCCATTTCTTTTTTTTTTTTTTTAAAGATTTTATTTATTTATTTGACAGAGATAGAGACAGCCAGCGAGAGAGGGAACACAAGCAGGGGGAGTGGGAGAGGAAGAAGCAGGCTCATAGCAGAGGAGCCTGATGTGGGGCTCAATCCCATCACGCCCTGAGCCGAAGGCAGACGCCTAACCGCTGTGCCACCCAGGCGCCCCCCCACCTCCATTTCTGTGTGTCCCTGATGTAGAACTCGTGTGGCCTGAGTGAAATTAACGGCAAATCCATCCGGCAAAGCAAAACAAATCCTGAATTAACAAATAGCACCACTACCACTTCTCGGTTTATTAGTGGAGAAAGATGTATTTCGTGCATTTTCTTCAGTTCAATACCTTATCTGTATCAGAATGAGGAACAAAGAGCTTATCACATCAATAATGGAATTTCAAGCCGCTGTGGGGACAGGACTACCATTTTTTTCCCTACAGAAATGGAGATCTGTAAGCTCTACAGGGAATGGGCTCTCTCCAGACAAATCAATTAAAAAATTATAAAGCATTTTGGTCGCTGAGTCAGATGGACATGAGAACATCGCGTACTTCTTCCCCTCCTCTCTGTACTGAAGAAGATAGAAAGCTGGAATGTTTTTTCATGAGATATCGACTACATCCTCATATCAAAGCAGTCACAGTCATTACAGAGACTGCCAGTATTTCTGTAAGAAACCCTATCTAGGGAGGATTTACAGAATATTGGCTGCTTTCGATTCACAAAGAGCTGATTTTAAAGCCCGGGTCTCCTTGCCATGAATTCGTTTCATTTGCATATCACACATAGTCAGAACAAAGCCATTTCTTGGTCCTCTGACCGTTAGCAATTTTACAGGGGTGACAATTAAGATAACAGTCTACTTTCTTCAGAAAATATGTATTTTTTTTAAAAATTTGAGAATCATGAAGATCAGATTCATACTCAGCCTCAGTACTGACATATTTTCCTTTCAGAATCTTGATCTTATTTTCAGTTGGGCCCTGAAGGAAAAGTGGTTAACAGTACAATGAGGGGAATACAGCTGCTCTTCACTGGTAGAGAAGGAAAGAGGGAAGAAGAGAGGGAGATACAGTGAGGAATGCAGTTCTGCCCCGTCTGACTTTGGACAGCTGCAGGACAGTGCTTAGGCAGGATGAGAAGGCAGGCAACAGAGCAGGCAACTTTAGCAAGATCCTAAGTGAAGCGGATGAGTGACCAAGTCCAGAGAGGTCACTATGAGCTGGAAAGAGAAGATGGATAGTTCCACGGGTCCATCAAGCAACGGGTCATGACCAAGAGGTCAGGCCTTGAGGACCCATAATCTGGAGAAGGTAACTGGGGACAAGGGGGTCAGGAACCTAGGAAAGAGATCTTAACATAGGTCCTTGTCTGCCACTGCCCCTGTATGGTTTCTGCTGGATAGCTAGTTTGTGTACCATACCCCGAATGCCCCTGCTAACCACTATCTTGAGAAGGTAGAGAAAGTGACCTCCCTCCATACTTCCATCAAACAGAATGTGTAGAAGAACGTGTTGCTCAGTGTTCAGTGGCTTCAGGACTCTGGAGCATGTCCTTCAGACAATGCCAGGAATGGCAGGTCTTGATCTCCTTGGAACCTGGCTGTGTAAGGAGGGAGAGGCTACCGACAGTTGCTAGGCTAAGCTGCTACACTGTAAAAGCTTGCTGCACATAGATCCAGCAGCAGACACTTGTCCAGTCGGCTATTCCTGGACTCCCTTGTATGTAAGTTTCCCCAATAAACCTGTCTCGGTCTCTGTCTCTGGGTCTTTTCTTTGGACGCACCAGACCATCATTCACCTTTGGCTTAGAATCTCCTGGGGTGCGGCTACATAGCCCTACGGGAATTCTGGGCTGGAAGGAGATCTGGAATTCTCTAGAAAGATGTGGTCCTTGGCCAAGGTTGGGGAGCTGGCTGGAGCAGAAGGGCTTTGGCTTCCACTGCTGGCTCTCAGCCCAGTTCTCTCACCATTCACCATGCTGCCCTTCAAAGAGACCTGAGCATGGCTCTCCATAGGATACAATCCAAAGACACTGCTTAACTGAGCCATTTGTGACTGATTCTACAGAGCAGCTGAGCCTAAGATTATAGGTGGCCACAGAATCTAACACATGGCTAGAGAGGTCAGATTTCATTCCAGATTGTTTCTGCCCACAGTGGGACAAAAGGGAGCAGAGTTACTGGCTGGAATGCTCACAGGGAGAATGGCAGCAGGAAGTTCAGATGATGGGTGGCTAGAATCTAGACAGAGCAGGGAGATGAGAACAAGAGATGACACCTACTAGCTAGAGGTTAGTCCAGGCCCTATATGAGCAACCAACTCTCCTCCTCTAGGCATCAGAGCGCCTTGCCTTTATAGGTGGGAGGTCACCTCTGCTGTCCATCTGAAGATAAGAACATGTAATGATAAGAACAGTAAATCTGATCTTAGCCAGGAATGCAGGGTCTGGTCCCAACAAAGGAGAGACTTCAGGCTCTACTTCCTCTAAGACAACTTCCTCCAAGACCCAACATCTTTCTGGATTAAGGGCAAGAATCCTGGCAGGGGAGACTTGAAAGGATCTACAGACCTACTTGATAGAGTCATCTTGATACTGAGGAAGAGATGTCCTGGGAAATAGAGCTCTAGGCTCCCAGGAGAGAGAGTTGCTTACCTAGTGCTCTGTGCCTCCATGCCTGCCTTGTCTGCCACTGTGGTCCCTGCAGCAAGGAGAGGTTCTTGCTGGAGAGAATGTGCCTGATAATACATGGTGAAGGAATAAATGAATTCCACTACATCCAATTTTCCACTACTAGCTATTTGCAGGTGGTGAAGCGACCCCGGGAATTTACAATTTCTTTCTCTGAAAAATTGAGGGAAGTTGACCATAGCCCAGAAAAGTTGGAAGAACTCATTATATAGTCCATTTGCCTAGAACCTCAAGCATGATTTTTCTAAATATGATCCTCAGACCATCTACCGGTGAAACTCCAGATTCCTGGTCCCTAATCAGGTCCACTGCATCAAAATCTCTGGCAGGGGATGGGAGAAAACACAAGAATCTGAAACTTTCATAAGCACTGCTGGTGATACTTATGCATACAATAATTTGAGAAACACTGAGATTTACATTTATTGAAAAACACTCTATAGTAGGCCCTAAGTTTGAGATTTCATACACACTTTCTTTTAATCCTTGTAATTATTTTATGAGACAAGTATTATCCTCCTTATTTTATAGATAAGGAAACTGATTTGAACAAGTCATGCAACCAGTAAGTAGCTGAGCCAGGATCTCTTGCTCTTACACACCAGAATTAGTTCAATGAATGCCAGCCACAGAACCAATGATAAAGAGAATGCTCTGTGTGTTATTTTCAGTCTTATTTTACTTTAATTTTGATGAAAATATATGCCTTGTGGTATAGAACTACAAGGAAATACGGCTGCAATTGTGGTTATTTACATTTTCACAGCCTATCAATGTGAAGAGCAGTAGGGGCAGAAAGAACATAGGAAGGAAGGAAAATAGCAACACGGATGGACAATGAAATGTTTGTGCACTAAAATGAAACGTTACAATTGATTTTAGTAGTCTTGATTTAAAATTATTGCAATGCTGGCTTATTATGTTATAACATGCTTAGAGCATGACATTGTACCAATATTACAACCCTGCATAGCCACCATGACTTGCCTACAGGTATCCTTGGAAGGCCAATGTAGCCACAAGTGGTCTCAAAAACTTGAATTGTGGAAAAAACAAACTAAAAAAAAAAAAAAAAAAAACACACACACACACACAAAACCCATGATTCACTGAAAGCTGCCATATCAAATTTTAATTGTGTTTACTCTAGCCAAAGTATCTTTTTTTCTTCAAAGCAGTTGTCAAAGTCAAATATCACCTGTATAATTATTCCTGGAGCAAAATGGCACTGAGTTGTAGCTTCTGGATGCTGTAAATGCTCTCTTGATGTCCCTGAAAGAGCTACCAGGCTTCATATAAGGCACTGATAATTTATCTTTTGTAATCCAGAAGGATAAAGGCCACTCCTTAAAAGTACCACTATGTAATCAAGGAAAACACATCTGTAGGTAAAATAACCTAGTAGAAAAAGCACTGAAGTTATAGCCAACAGTCATGGGGTATAGTTTCATCAATGATCAGTTTGGTGTTTTTCAAGCCAAAAAAGACATCTCCATCTTGTTTTAATGTCACAGTATCTCCCATTACTATTTCAGAAGAGTTTAATGAAGATTTATTAATTCAATAACTATGAAATAGCTTTGAACACATAAGCTGATGTTCTAATCTCATGAATGAGGATCACATCTGAACAAGACCACGTTTAGGTTTGGATTCTAGGAGCTCCTGGAACTCTTCCTCACCTCCTACAGAGCCACTCCACTGTAAGCTCTTCCATATACCATCTTGAAGGATGGATTTAAGTAAGTCATTCCTGCAAAGTACTTTGAGCAACTCACAGAAAGAGACATTTGAAGCACAAATTATTATTTTTATAGAAGATATTACAAGAGTAGGGCAGCAGATAGTACAATTACCATTCACTGAAGAATTTCCTTAAGTGCGTATGGCGGACATGCTTGGTGAACCAAAGTATTTTCATGGGTCTTAAAGGTTTAAACTAATAACACCTACCTAGTTACTGAAGATAATTTGATGACTATAATATATAGACAGATAGGTTCCTTATAACAAATGAATTCAGCACAGTATGAAGAAAAATTGAAGTTACTACTACTATGCTGATGTGGCTGCCTAGAGCCAACCCCAGCTGCCTCCTGACACATATTCTGCTCGTTCTAATAGAATTCAGACTATGACTTAAGTAGGTTTCCTCATCTGTAAAATGAGGGGGACAGAGGTAATCTTTGTGGCTCCTTCCAGCTCCATGGTTTTTGTATGCTGTACAAAGTAACAATCGTATTGCAATGGTACACCACTTGGGAACAACAGATAGAAGACACAAGAAGTGCTTTTCCTGGGCCACAAGAAGGGCAATGCTGACTTTGGTTTAATGAGTGATTCTAATACATTAACAGAAAGAACATGTCAACTGCCAGGTATCAGCATGAGAGAAACACGTGTTCAGAGGGGCAAAACGTGTTCACCCAGCAGTCTCCAAAGGAATAAGACACTGGAGCTGAGGACCGAAACCAAATCTGTTACCAGAAAGGTAACTGCTTTTGTGAGGCATGACTATTTTGTCACTTTCCCAGAGCTTCAGGATTACATGCCTAAATAACCTCCTATCTCTGTCGATTCCATGCTCACTAAGCTACCTTTTGATGAGCAGTTCAGTTTCTCGATAACTCCCTTAAGAGAATGGGGGTGGGAAGGGGAGAGAAGAGGGGACAAGAGAGCACAGAGAGCCCTTGATATAGGGACTTGAGATGTGACATCCCTACAAAAAGAATATCACATAAATTAATTCTGATTTAGAGATCAATCATGATAGTATCAGCCTATAATATTTATTGAGCACTTACTACGGTCCAAGCACCTACTCAAGTGCTTTACACGCATTTAATCAGCATGGTAACTTACAAGGAAAATCCCATGCTATTATGGGGAAACTGAAGCTGAGAGAGATTAAGTAACTTACCCAAGGCCACACAGTTAAGAGCCGCAAAGGATTAGAACCATAACCTCTATATTGTTCTTCCAGTTTAGTTTTCCTGAGGCAGAGACTGAATTGGATCACCTGAAAATACTCACAAAATTAAAGATCAGAACTGAAACATGGTGACTCAGCTAAGACACTGCTCCTGAGAATCCCTGCCTGAGGTACTCTTAGGCCATATCCTCACAGGTAGGGCCTTTCTCAGTGAGCCTTAGAAAAGGAAGAGCTTCCCCAGCTAGAACATGACAAATAGGAGATATCACACTCCCGGAGGTTGGGAACTATGACCGTGAATGGTCCCTAAAGTTTTGGAAAGGGAAATACGGAATGTTTGGGTGTACCTTTTCAATCCCCAGGGACAGATGACATTCTGAGGGACGATGAGCCACGCTCTCCACTCTCCACAATCCACTCCTGGATAAAGGTCTAATTACTATCCACTCTATGTCCTGCCATCCTGTTTATCACATTTGCTGATCTGTTTCTATTTCCACGGCCACCCCTCTCATCCCAGATTTCCTGACCTCATGCCTAAAGACTACAACAGCATCTTAGCTGCTTTCCTTGCTTCTAGCCTTTACCACCTCTACTTTAGTCCATACAAAGCAGCCAGAGCAGTATTGTTTTCATCATACACTTAATTAAATCATCCAAATACCAATATTAAAGAAGAGGCATCAAAACTAATGAGGAGTTTTAAGCTATACTCTCTTCTTTTTGCCTTCTGTAAATCCCTCCTTTACTCTTGTAAGGCTTACAGTAAAGGTTCCCATATCTTTACAAATACGAATTTCCAAAATATTGGGCCCAATAATACATAATCATAACAGCATGTCATGAAATTAGCATGGGCAGAGCTGGGTTAGAGTCATGGTTCCACTAACATGAATAAATTTGGTTTATCAAAGAGTCCCAGTTTCCCCAAGTATAAGATAGGGACAAGGAGGGTATTTTCCTCATGGGATTGCTATGATGATTAGGGGATGGTTGGTAAAGGATGCTGGACACATTTTCTTGGCATACAAATAAGTCCTCAGTAAATGTTCACTATCATCATATCATCATTATTGCAGCAATATGGCTTAGTGGTTGAGAGCCCAGACACTGGAGTCATAAACACATGGTTTGGGCAAATGAAAATTAGGAGGCAAGATCTCTATAAATTTCACCCAGTCTTTTTTCCATGTGAAAAACATTTCCTTGGCAAAATTATTTAAACCTCTAGAGCTTCTCCATCCCAGATACTCTTGAATATCTTCCAGAAATTTGTTAGAATAAAGATATAGGAAAGAAGAGGCAAATATTGCCCAGAACAGTAGTCCTTTTTTAAATCTCTTTGATCAACAAATATTTATTGAGTCTCTATTACACATCAGGCCCAAAGATAAATGGCACGGTCCTGGCCTCGGAGAACTATTGTCCTAGTGTTAGTCAGAGGACGTTTCTGCTGGGTCCCTGCAATATGGTTGTTCTTGTTAAGAGCACCTGCTCCACGCACGGCTCTGTGCTAAGCCCACCGCACACAGCATTCTGTTAGTTCTCTGGGTTATTCCTTGACAGCAGCACTATTTCTTCCATTTTTCATATGAAGCAATTGAGACAGAGAGGTTGGATGGCTTATTCAAGGTCACACAGCAGGTGGGTGGTAGGCCAGGATTTGGACCAGCATCTGACTGACTCTACCACCTAGGTGCTCATCACTGGGCCATGTCTCCTGATTGTCCAAACATCACCAATACACAGTCGTTACCATACAGCAGCTGCAATGCAGACAGCAGCAACTTTCAAATGGAAAATGTACCTACTTTGAAAAAAAAAAAAAACACAGAACAACATGAATGCCCATCAATAAAAGAACAGTTGAATAAATTAAAGTGTATCCAATCCAACAAAAGAATGATGGAATAAATTATGGTGTATCCAAACCATGTTGTAAAACCATTAAAAGAGAGACACAAATGTATTAACCTGTTTGGATGTTCCTGGTATATTGTTAAGTTTAAAAAGGAGTCTCTTTAAAAAAAAAAAGGTAAGACTGTTAAATGAAAAAATGAGGGAACAAGGGAGAACATTAAATTTAATCCGTGTCTGTACCTAATTTTCTCTAGGCTCCTTCTGATTTATCAGCAAAGTAAAATATCCTTCCAGTATAAACTGCACCCCATGAAACATACATGAAGAAGTATAGAAAAGCGGCTAAGAGTATAAGGTTTGCAGTCAGACAGATCCAGGATCATATCCCATCTCTGCAACTTACTACCTCTGACCTTGTACTAGTTACGTATCTCTAAACCCCAGCTGCCTCAATTTCAAAACGATGATGAGAAGATCCCACCTCACAGGGATGTCCTGATTGAATGACATCATGCAAAGAAAGTGTTGAGCACAGTACCTGGCATGTAGCAAGTGTTCGATACGTAACGATTACTACTTTAACTATTTTTTAATTGCCTTAGAGATCCGCCTTTGCTAAAAACAGAAATCCTTCTCAGATTGACATTTAAAAGGCCACCAGCACAAAGAATATGCTTAGGCTTCCAGGAAGGTACTTGTGAAAGCGTAGGCCTATGAATAAATGACATTTGATTTTCTATTCCAGCATCTTTCCATTTCAACATTTTCTGATTAGGCAGCCACATGGTACTCTCTAGCTGCTCGGCTTCCCTCCCACATTTTCAAATCGGGACTATTTCAAATGTGAAGTATGGTCCCCAAAGCTTCCTGCTTGCCATGATCACAGATCACCCACAGGTCTTTGGGTTCTAAGGCCCTGAAGCAGGTGAGGTAATTAGCTCAATGAATACAGCCCAGTTATTCCGTGCTTCAGCCGGAAAAAGGAAAAGCAAAATGAGAGCAAGAGTGAGAAAGGAGGACAGATGGATCAGCCCCTATTCACCCTCAGGAGGGTCACTGTAGGTTCCAGAACAAGTATATACGAACAAAGGAGAACATTTTTAATTTCAAAGATTCCTGGATTTTTGGACGACCCCAGCTGCTTTGTTATTCAGAGCAAATAAATACAAGCTTCTCAAAGATGAAAATGCTACTGCCCAAGTTGAATTAAATTCAACTGCAGAGTGTGAGTACTCAGCACCAGTATGTAGATACTAACAGAGATACGGTCAAAACCATATAGATCACGGCACCTGTACCCGCTATCTCGTCAATGCAATCGATGGAGTACTGGTTTCTTTTAAACTATTTAAAGGGGCCACTGGTATTAAAGTATGGGCTTATCCAAGACAGTTGGGCTTAATTTTTATTAGAGGAGGGTGCCAGTGGCGGTGAAAACAGCTAACATTTATTGACCATTGGTGAGTTGAGGGGCACCATGTGGAGTGCTTTGCCCAACAATGCCTGTGATGAAGCAGGAAGAGGTGAAGTCACCATTTCCAGGGAAGCAGTGAGCCAGGATTTAGACTCACGCAGTCTCTCCTCCGCGCCCATGCTCTTCCCACGAAGAGCTCTTCATCACTTTCCTTTTACGCCTCCGGGTGGTCCTTGGTCCCCCAATGTATGTAGCATTCAGTTTCATCTGCCATTAGAAGTGTCGATTGCTGCAGCTGCTTCTGATTTTTTTGTAAGAAAATGGTAACCTAGAGCATTTCACTCTAATGCTTCCCACCTACATAATTTTTTCATCTCCTAAATGAAATCATGGCCATTTCAGCTGAGCATCATAATTCTATATTCTTTCAGAACATGCATTCGTCTTTTATTTTCCTGAATGAGGTTTTGCTTATAGCATCTAATATAGGAAAACAGGATTGAAAAGGCAGGGAGAATATAAATCTTCTCATAGAAACAAGATACTCCCCTCACATTTGATTGAGTTTAGAGTTCTCTGATGCCCTCCATGCACTAGAAAATTTTGGAGGAACTAAATTTCGAGGGCCCACAAATATATCCGAAACAACCTTGCTGGGTTTTCCAGGTCTGCTGTGTAACCTGGTGGTTTCTATTTCTTCAATCATATTATGCATCCTGTCATACGTAAACTCCAACCCTTTCGTTTGAGTTCGTTGTGTTTTCTTATTGCCAGATCTTTATTTCCAGCTAGACTGCAAGCCCCTTGTGGGCTGAAGCCACATTTTACAATCCCATGCACACCCAGCCCTCCTACAATACCTTATATAGAGCAGGCGCTCAAAAGAAATTTAATTAAATCAGAGATAATTTATTTTTTTAAGCAAACTCCAATTCGCTGAAAAGTCCACACTCTAGACTGTATTACTTCCTCCACTATTGCTTCGTCTCAAGGGAGCCTTCAAATGACAATAAAATTGATTTCCTTCCCCAGCAACCTGAAACCCTGATGGCTCTGGAATTATCATCTGAATATAAACCCATCCATGTTAAAGGTACCCAGTTCTTTAAAAAGCTAAGGAAGTAAAGATCTGAAGAAGCAATATTTGAAGACAATATCTGACCTTCCAATTTAAAGATGATGTAATTTTATAAGGGGGTACATTCTACTTTTAAAGCTGAATTGTATCTTATCTAGCAAGTGCTTAATAAATATTTATTGAATGAATATCTTCTTCCCCCCAAAAATGAAACTGAACACCTCATCTTACTTTACAATTGAACTTCACTATAGAAGTTGGAGATTGGTTTATGATGAAAAACACTTTGGATGACACACGAATCATTTTAATTAAAGACCAGTTCTACTTTGAGAACATATCAATTACATGCGACAATTTTAAACATGAAAAAGCCACTGCAATATGCTTATTGCTTTTCGATGGGACACTATAGCTTAAAGGTCACGGCAGTTTTCAGGATCATGAACGGGGCCCACGCACAGTGTCTGAGTCAGAGGTAGGCCAAATGGGCAGGGCTGCCAGCCAGAGCAGCTCCACATCCATCTGCTTTATAGGGTGTGATTCTGCATAAGATTCAATGTAATGAAAGCAAAAGCACTCAGGAGTGCAAAGATACTGGACAGAAAATACAATAACATCATCAGGCTTCTAACACACCCTTTATTCCAGTGTCATTCAGCAGAATAGCCTGTCATTTTTTCTCGGTTTATATCAACTGTGAATCTCGGCCCATTTTAGAAGCTCCCAGCTTCTGTTAGGGAACAGTGGGGTAGGCCAAAAAGACAGGGACAGAGCATAAGCAGAGACTCAAGAGGGGCAATGACAGAGCAAATGAAGGAGACATTTACTGGAGTATGCGTGGCAGTACAAGGACCTACTATGGCTGAAGAGCACAACTACGGAAAGGCACTAGAAAATTCTTTGAGCTAGATCAGGGGCTATGCAAACCAGTGCTTTTCAAACCTGACTTTGGCCCAGAATTGCCCTTGTTGAAAACACAGATGCCTGAACTCCACCCCAGATTTCCTAAATCAGAATCTCCAGGAGTGGGGAGGGACCCAAGCGACTATATATTTAACAAGTTCCTCCAAATTATTCTGAGGCACACAGGCTTCAGAGCCACTATTACAAGCCATATCAGTGTCATTCTTGGCAATGTCATTCTTGGCAATGTAAATTCTTGACAATGTAATTCTCATAAAATCAATTTTTTTAAATTAAGAAATATCAAGACATTTTGATTGGTGATAATAAAACTGTATATGTGTAATAGAGGTATTAAAACACCTTCCAACATTCAGGAAAATTAACTGTCACTTTTAAAAATTGGGGGCTTCACCATATGCTCTGAAACCTTCTTTATAAACATGACATCATGATGCAATGACTCCCTGTAAGAGTTCTATACTTGCAACAGGGGAAAAAATTCCCTGTCTCACTCATAATAACTAGCTGCTTTTGACAACTGTCAGATTTTCTCATTGCTAACATTTGGAGATTCATCAGAATGAATTGCCAACCAGACATCTGGTTTTGTAAGTTTCTTTGGAAATATAATCAGTAGCCCTGAATATGGACAGGATATTCAAAGTATTGTGAATGCCTCAGATTACTCTGATTTTAACTTTTGTGACTGGGTTTGTTGTGTTTTTTTTCCCACTCCTGTGAAATCACTGTTCAATGTGTCCTGTTTATAACTTACACAGCACTTGTTTCCTCAAGACTCCTGGAGATTAAAAAAAAAAAAAATCCCAAGTAATTTTATGTTTTCAGAACTTCATGATGTACTCCCAACTACGTACTCCTACTGGGGATATCTGCGGCCATCCTGTGAACCCATGATAAATACCAGGGAGAGGAGATACATTAAAATCTTACTAAAACAAAACAAAATAAAAACAAAAACTCTAATGTACACACATGTATCCTCCAAATTAATTTTTTTAAGTGACTTATGGTTTTTTGGGGGGGGGGTCAATACAATTTAAACTCATGGAAGCAGTGGGATGCCACTGATGATACACTTTAACATACAGCTACCCTGTTGTGAAGCAACTTGTTCAGGAATTTTCCCTTCTTCCCATTGCTATTCTCTGCACTTATAATGGGGGTCTCTTGCTGCCTGAGTTTTAGTGTCTTTTTGTTATGATTAAAGAATATTACAAATAGCTGGACTGCTCTTACATGAAGATTACCCTCAAAAATTACTACAATTTTAAAAAGTGAATAGATTTGCAATCAATTCAACAATGGCTGTTCCAAAGAAATAGAATCAGAAAGAGGGAGGGAAAACCATTACCTTTTTCTTTTCTTTTTTAAATTACAAAGGTAATTTAATTCTTGTTAGAACAAGTCAAAGGTACACAAAGTAGAAATACATATTTAAACTATTTTAAAGTACCTTAATTTTTACCTTTAAAATATTGGATTCAATTTTGCTAAGCTTGATATTACAAGTACCTGTATTTTTTCCTGACTAGTTAAATAAGTTAGACTTGGAAAGCCTTTCTAGCATTTCCTAATTGTACTTTACTCTGTGTGTGTGTGTTTTATCATTGAGAGTTTTTCTTTAATTCTTTAATTCTATCTTTGTCCTGTATCATTATACTTTATTTTTCCTCTTCCTTTATAGAAGTTCTCATAGAAGTAAATGTATTTGATTTCTATTGTATTTCCTTATATCATTATTTTCCTGACTTTTATGTTATCTTTTGCTTTTTTAAAAATATTTTGGTAAGAACACTTAAGAAGAGATCTAGCCTCTCAACATTTCAGGTGTACAATACAGTATTGTTAACTATAGGCACAATGTTGTGCACCAGAACTTAATCACGAACTGAATCGTCTTGCCCAATCGAAACGTCACACCCGCTGAATAGCACTGCCCCATTTTCCCCCTCCCTACTACTACCTTATGCTTTCATCCTTCTTTCCTCTCCACCTTTTCAGTTTCAACTATTATTCTGGGGTAGCTCTCCTTTCCTGGCACATGAGAGAAAAAGATCAAGTCCTTAGCATAAAACATAGCTTCTTGGTAGGAACAAGTCTTTCAACCAGAGGCTGAAAATTCACGTTCATTCAGGGAGCAGGAGGCAATAAAGCAGTGAAACAAGCAGGGAGCAATGGGGACTGGAACAAACCGCACTGGAAAGCCACTTAAATACGGCTGAATTTAAATTTGCAACAACCAAATCAAATATATCCAGGGGCCGAATTCAGCCTTCCAGGGCCAGTTTGCAACCTCTGCAAGATTTCATTCCCAATCTCGGTTTATCTCTCTCCAGACAGGAAGTTCAATTGACTCTTTCTTATTTGCACCAATGGAAAGTGCTATAGAATAGATAAAACAAAAGAGCAGATAATTCAAAATCTGCATACAGATGGCCTCAGTGTGGCACTGCTTTTCCTACAAAATTTATCATTTAGCAATAATTGAGCTCAAGCTAACCCTGCATTAAAAATAGTTTGCATTCCTCCCAAGCCCAAATAACTCAGGGGCTCTAAGGGAGGAGGAGGGTGATAAAATGACTCATGAATGTAGTCAACACACAGGGCCCAACAGCTTAATGTAAAATTCAGGATGGTTTTAAGACTAGAAATTCCCAGGCAGACTGTGACAATAACTAGATTCCCAATGTCTATGGGACATTGAATTTAGTCATTGAATTTAGCCTTTCCAGATGGTTGAACCTGGTAAAATAAAAGCCAACTACAGTCTTCCCCTTACCATGTTGCCATTGTCAGGAGGGAATAATTGGTCACAAAAATAAGCCTTTGAAATCATATCCAATGTAAACTCTGCCCACTGCTTACCAAAAATGGAAACCACCACAAAAGGAGGATAATTGTCATTTTCCTCTATCACAAAAAAAGACTTCTAACACACCGAACAGGGGAGAAGAGCCAGCTTTGCCATCCTGATTAAGGGTGAGTCACTAATCCCACAGCGGCCTCCTTCATTGCAGCTAAGCACACCAATATCCAGCTTAACACTCATTTTCTTCTCAGAGCATTAGAGTACTATTCTCCTCTGATCCACTTACACCCAGAAACAGTAACTGTCCTAAGAACAGAGGAAAATCACACCCTAGATGGCATATATTTAGAACTCTACGGCATTTTATGGTTTCAAGGTTTCGTATGACCATTTGCATGATTCCTTCCATCTGCAAAAGCACAGAAATAAAGTCATTTGCCAAGGTCACAGAGAAAATGAACAGAATGTGAATCCAAGCTTCGCCCCTTCCAGACCATTACTTCATTCACAGAAGTCTTCTACCTCATTTACCACCTTTTCCCTTAAAACGCTGATTGGCCACTGAGAACCCTTTCAAGGATCCCAAGGTATGTGCGGCACACACCATCCTTCCACAAGAACAGATTGTACCCCAACAGCCCATCCCGTCTGCTAGAATCCTGGCAACTAAGGAAGTCAGAATGCTCTGCAGCGGGGCCTCCTGTGCTAAAAGAGTAAATGACGCCTGGTTTGCTTGTCTTACCATGTTTGCAGCCAAGCTTAGAGTTGTCACCATGGTGATCAGGGTTCATGTAACTGTATCAGTAATTTTCCATGGGAGGCCATGCTCCAATCAAGCCCATCTTAAATAAGGAATAGCAAAAGAATTCTGTCATTTGACCAAGTCTGAGATACAGCCTAGCCATGTCACACAATATACTAAGTCGGATGCTTCCCCACATTTTCAAGACCTGGCGTGTTGACATAATCAATCTCTTTCTGTCATGGTCTCAAAAAAGCTTTGATTCTGTGTCAGTTCGGGTTCATGTGAAGCTTTAATAGTGAAAGGCCTCACATTTTAAATGAGCTCCTCCATCTTTGTGTGAGCCAAAAGACATCAATGACAGTATTTTTGTCCAGAACTTTAGGGAACTCAGCAAACACTCCTTTCTACTTCCTTCTTCAGAAAGGGAATAGGGCATATTGTTTGTTACCAATTTACTGATGGAAAACAATGCAGGAGAAAGTTTAAGGTGGAAATAATCCTAACTGTAGAACCCAAGCCTCCCGGGATATTTTTTAAGACAAAAATTATACTCTTCTCTATATTACATTTCCTTCAGACTTGCAGTCTTGGAGGGAGTGTATGTGCATGTGTTTCATATGAAAATCCTGACTGGTAATATCCCAGTACAGTGAGCCAGAGCACTTCCAATATTGGAAAGAAGCTACACGATGCAGGAGTGGTAAAATTCTATTTGATATCCTCATTTTCTCCACCTCCTCCCACTGGTATTCTACCATCAAAAAGAGAATCTGATCGATCGGTTCATGACAGTAGACAGTGATTTAATTTCTGACACATGGCGATAAGGTAGACTTCATCAGCAATCTTTGATCCATGAAAGATTGCCTTATGATCCTCCCCTCCACAAACCTCATTTAAATTGAATGCTATCACAGAACAGCTTACCAATTAAATCACAATGTCTTAATATTACAGAAAAGAGATTCTTAAATGCAATAACAGCATTTCTCAGCTGTGTTTACAGCCTTGGACAGTGCTATTTAAATACCCCCAAGGATATAAATTTTAGGAATAATTTCACTTTGCACAATTGCAGTTCACTGGCTTGAACCACACATCTCTCTCAGCATCAGCAGCATTCAGGAATGAGAGTCTGGTCCCCAGTCTAAGAAATTAAGAAAAGGAACCATGCTCAAGGGAACTGGGTCAGATGTGTTAGAAGTATCACCTGTATTTTTTTCCAGATTAAAGCATGCACACACAGCCTTTTAAACATATACATGAAGTAGCTCCCATTTGACAAACACATGCAAGGGTCTGGCTCAACACTACATACGTATTATCCTAGTCATTCCTACAAAACCCTTGAGGGGAGTGTTTGTTTCCCATCCCAGTGGTAGCTACTGAGGTTCAGGGAAGTTAGGGCAATGACCTCAGATGAGACCTATAAGCCTGGATCCAAATCCCTCCTGACTCTAAAGCCAGCGTCCGTGGAACTACTGCAGTGCTGTGTTAGCCATCCCACGAGCCATCTCCACGGGCCTATGTGCAGCAGTCACAGAAGCGACTGTGCCACGTACAGGACTGGATGAGCCACTCCAGGCTTGGCTTCTGGCCCTCCATGGCCAATTTAGCATCATCAAATTCCCCCCGTTTGGTTTTCCTGGTTTTTGTTGCCCTGGTGTAACTCTCCCCACCATCCAAACAAACAATTAGCACATGAGAAGCAATTAAACCACAGTATGGACTAATCTGAAATCTGGACATGTTTGCCTTTAGGTGGGTAGTTTTAATCATATTCAGGGCAGTAAATTCATTCATTAGGACCTTTATCTAATATCTTTTCTGAGTGGGGCACTATGCTAAGTTCTGAGGCAAGACAGTCACTGCTTGTCTAGCAGTTGACAGGTTGATAAGTGGAGTTTGTAGACAGGGATAGACTGAGAGAGAGAGAAAAGAGGAGAAAGGGATTGGAGAATGCATTGGAGGGACCAAGAGTGAGACACTGGCAGGAGAGAAACTTGTGAACAATCACAGAAGTATGATAAGAACTATAACAGAGGTCTATGCAAGGTCCTATGGGTCTCAGGGATGATTCTGTAGAGTTCAGTTTGGGTCTGGAAACTTAAAGAGTGAGTAAGAGTTCACCAAGCAGAGAAGAAAGAGACAGGACACTCCAGGCAGAAGAAAGAGAGTGGCCAAGGATGTGGATGTGCAGAAGACCATGATGTGATCAGAGATCAGAGAGGAATCTAGAGCTATGAGTGGTAAGGCTAGAAAGGGAGGCCAAGGCAAAAGTTAACAGGTCTACATAAGTTGTATAGAGAGTTTAGACGATTCTCCAGGCAGTGGAGAGTCACTGCAGATACCTAAACAAAGGACTGGTAACAGGTTTTGAAAATTAATTTTGGCAGAAATGTAGACCAAGGATTAGAGGAGAAAATGGGTGCAGGTAGAGTAGCTTTATGCAGTACTGTTCAGGAAAGACACAGTCCAAATCAGAACGAAAGTGGTGGGTAGGAAAGGAAGGAACATAATGGATTAGAACTGGTGACGTGGGGGTGAAAAGAGGAGACTTTGGTAACTGGGGTAGGTGGCTCTGCCATGACCAAAGGAGTAGCACAGATCAGTGAGGGTAAAAGAGGTGAGAAAGACGGAAGAAAGGAAGTTCCAGGTTTAATGTGTGGACCTTGTGCTGCCAAGAGTTCTATGCAAAGCTCTGTGGGAGGCAGGTGGGAATTCAGGGTGGAGCCCAGAAGAAAGGTCAAGGCTGTAAACACAGACTTGGAAGTTCATCGTATTTGGCAAATAGTTGGTTATTGGTGACATTCATCATTCTCTGACAGAAAAATGTGTGTAGAGCAGCCAACTGAAGCCACAATACATGAAGTGGGGGTGGATGGAAAGTATCTGACATCATTAGTGAATGATTTTTTAAAATTTTCTATTCCTTCCAATGAGTAGAAGCTCCTGGGCAGGCACCATAACAGATCTCCCTCGTGTGTCTCATAGCTATTTTGATGGTGCTAACAAGCATTTGCTGAGTTGAAGAAGTGTGGTTGAGAGAGAGCGGTTAGATAGACAGCCCTTGGAAATGTACTTGGACGCTCCTGAGATTGCAGACAACAGCTCTTTCTCTTTCACCTCTGCAAATGAAATTCAGGTTTCCTCCTGGCTGATGGCCTCTGCTTATTTTCTATGGATTAATGCTTCCAAGTGAGCTGGAATTGACTTGCCAAGTAGTCTAATTCACTTGGCTGGTGTGTCTCACTTAAAAAGCCATTAACAAGTCAGATCAGAGAGGTTAGGAATGTCCAATTAAAGCAATTGCTGCAGTGTCCAAATGCCTAGCAGCTGTGCCCTCCTCACACCACCAGCCTGCTATGAAAATAAGATTTGAACAATTCTTTGATGGCCTGGCCAAAACTCTGCCTCGAAGCCACTGAGGCCTGACAAGGGCAGGCTAGAAATCATGAAGCATCCTCTTGTATGTATCTCTGTTTGCAAAGGCCTAAAAGAAACTTCTGTGAATTAGGCCACTGTTTCTCAGATGTGATACTCAAAGCACAAGTGACAAAAGGAACGACAGATAAAGTAGACTTCAACAAAGTTAAAAATTTGGGGCTTCAAAGGATTCCATCAAAAAGGTGAAAGGGCAATCCACAGATGAAGGAAAATGCGTGCAAATCATATACGAATAAGGGACTTGTATACAGAATATATAAAGCACTATTACAACTCAACAGTAGAAAGACAACTCAGGGGCGCCTGGGTGGCACAGCGGTTAAGCGTCTGCCTTCGGTTCAGGGCATGATCCCGGCGTTCTGGGATCGAGCCCCACATCAGGCTCCTCCGCTAGGAGCCTGCTTCTTCCTCTCCCACTCCCCCTGCTTGTGTTCCCTCTCTCGCCGGCTGTCTCTATCTCTGTCAAATAAATAAATAAAATCTTTAAAAAAAAAAGAAAGAAAGAAAGACAACTCAATTTAAAAACTAGGCAAAGAATTTGAATAGGATTTTCTTGGTAGAGGATGTACAAATGGCTAATTACACACATGAAAAAAGTGCTCAACATTATTAATCACCAAAGAAATGCAAAGCAAACCCATGAGATAGCACTTTAAACTAAGATAGCTAAGATAAAAAAGGTGGGCAATAACAAGTGTTGGCAAGGATGGGTAGGATTACAGAATAATGCAGCCACTTGTAAAAACAGTTCGGTGATAAAATATAACAGTTACCATTTGATCAGCACTTCTACCCCTAGGTATACACCCACGAGAATTAAAAACCTCCACGCGAAAATCTGTATACAAATATTCATTGCAACATTGTTCGTAAGAGCCAAAAGGTGAATACAACAGACGGTGGATGGATAAACAAAAGATGGCAAACTCCTGGGATGAAATATCTTCAGCAAGAAAAAAAAAAATGAAACACTGACACACGGTACAATATGGATGAACCTCAAAAACACGATGCAAAGTGAAAGTCAGTCACAAAAGGCCGTATACTGCCTGATTTCATTTACACAGGAAGTCCAGCAGAGGCAAATCAGTAGAGACAAACAGTAGATGGACAGTTTCCAGGGGCTGGAAGAAGAGGGCATAGAACCAAATGCAAATGTGTGCTTGTTTGGAGGGGTTGAAGAAATGAAGAAATCAGGTAATACAACTCTGAGTACACTAAAAACTATTAAATTGTATATGGTAAAAGAGTGAAGTTTATGGTAAGTGAATTATAACTCAATTAACTATTTTAAAAAAAGAAACTGAACACATACATCTCCCAGGGTCACCCCCTCAACTGAGAACATAAACAGCTTCCATCCATGAAGTAAGAGGGGTACACTGGCCTCCAGAGTGTCTAGAGAGCCATGTTAACGCAAAATACATCAGTGCCTGGAGAAGAAACGTACTAATGCCTGATCTTAGCGACTTCTGGTTTGCAGGTGGCCACAAATGGGGCAGTTTCTCAGTCTTCCTCTGTCATCCTCTTTCCATCTTTGTTTTTGTGAACAAAGGAGGAAAAGGGAAGAGAAAAGCGGAAAGGAGGGGATGGGGGAGAGAGAAGGAGAAAGGAAGGAAGGAAAGAAGAAAGAGGTAAATAGTGGGGAGGAGGAGAGGAGATGGGAAGAGAAGACAAGAGAAGCAAGGAAACAGGAATTTGCTTCTAAAAGAGCAGTTCTGGAAAACTCATGCTTCATGTAGACAATCCACATTATGGATCTTCAACCAAAAACAAAGAAAAATAAAACATTTCTGGGCTTAGGCTAATAGCTATTTAGTTCCACCCCCTTTCTTTAAAAATTAAGGGGCAGTGATTTGATTAGAGAAAAGCATTAAGTACGCAAAGAGCTTTAAAAATAGGGATTGCTAGACTTAAAACCTATTCCCTTCATTCCAACGAAACTAATTGCTCTCAGTTTCCTTAGATTAGATTCAGAGAGAGGTTAGCTGTTATAACTACACACTTAGGGAGACGGTGACATTAAAAAGGCTGTAAAGGAGAACAAAAACAGCCTCAGCTTTGATATTGCGAATACATTTTAGAAGGGTTTTTAAAAGAGGAAACAAAAGAATGTTTTCCTTAATGAGAAAAGTCAAAGCTAGTAGCCACTGATTGTGGAAGCTGCTCTTGAATAAAAAGAAAAGGTAGGAAAATAACAATATCTACCATTGTTGAATGACTTCTATAAACCACAGATTATACATATAAAACTTTTTTTAAGATTTATTTATTTTAGAGAGAGAGAGAGCATGAGTGGGAGGGGTAGAGGGAGAGGGAGAGGGATAGAGCATCTCAAGCAGACTCTGCAAGGAGCACAGAGCCCGACATGGGGCCCGATCTAATGACCCTGAGATCAGGACCTGAGCTGAAACCAATAGTCAGATGCTCAACCAGCTGAGCCACCCATGTGCCCTATACATATAAAAATTTTAATCCCAATAACAGCCCTGAAAGAACCATCACCTCCATTTAAAAATAACCCTGCTTCCCAATTCCCACTACCCATGTCCCATATTTAGAAGTATTAGACAAATCATAAAATGGGCAGAAGATATGAAGAGACACTTTTCCAATGAAGACATACAAATGGCTAACAGACACATGAAAAAATGTTCAAAATCATTAGCCATCAGGGAAATTCAAATCAAAACCGCACTAAGATACTACCTTACGCCAGTTAGAATGGCAAAAATTGACAAGGCAAGAAACAACAATTGCTGGAGAGGATGTGGAGAAAGGGGATCCCTCCTACATTGCTGGTGGGAATGCAAGTTGGTACAACCACTCTAAAAACAGTGTGGAGGTCCCTTAAAAAGTTAAAAATTGAGCTACCCTATGATCCAGCCATTGCACTACTGGGTATTTACCCCAAAGACACAGATGTAGTGAAGAGAAGGGCGATATGCTCCCCAATGTTCATAGCAGCTTTTTCCACAATAGCTAAATCATGGAAGGAGCCGAGATGCCCTTCAACAGATGACTGGATTAAGAAGTTGTGGTCCATGTATACAATGGAATATTATTCAGCTATCAAAAAGAACGACTTCTCAACATTTGCTGCAACATGGACGGCACTGGAGGAGATAATGCTAAGTGAAATAAGTCAAGCAGAGAAAGACAATTATCATATGGTTTCTCTCATCTATGGAACATAAGAACTAGGAAGATCGGTAGGGGAAGAAAGGGATAAAGAAAGGGGGGGTAATCAGAAGGGGGAATGAAGCATGAGAGACTATGGACTCTGAGAAACAAACTGAGGGCTTTGGAGGGGAGGGGGGTGGGGGAATGGGATAGGCCGGTGATGGGTAGTAAGGAGGGCACGTATTGCATGGTGCACTGGGTGTTATACACAACTAATGAATCATCGAACTTTACATCAAAAACCAGGGATGTACTGTATGGTGACTAACATAATATAATAAAAAAAATTTTAAAAAAAAGAAGTATTAGAGGATGTCTACTGATACTAAATAATAATACTTTAATATCTAGAGCAGCACGGTCCAATAGAAATATAATATGAGCCATGTATGTGACCTTAAATTTTCTAGCAGCCACATTAAAAAATAAAAAAGGGATTTCATGTTAATAATATACTTAACCCAACATATCCAAAATAGTATCATTTCAACATGTAATCAACATTAAAATTCTTTTATTTTTTTAAAGATTTTATTTATTCATTTGACAGAAAGAGAGAGAGCAAGAGAGCACAAGCAGGGGAAGCGGCAGAGGGAGAGAGATAAGCAAGCTCCCCGCTGAGCTGAGCAGGGAGCCCAAGGTGGGGTTCGATCCCAGGACCTGGGGATCATGAATGAAGCCGAAGGTAGACGCTTAACCGACTGAGCCACCCAGCTGCCCTTCAACATTAAAATTCTTTAGTAATTTGACATTCTTTCTTTAAATTTTTGTACAAAGCCTGTGGAATCCAGTGTGTATTTTACACCTATAGACTATCTCAATTCAGAATAACCACAACTCAAGTATTCAATGGCTAGGGGCTACCATTTTAACAGTAAAGCTCTATAGGACTGTACAGATTTAAAACTATGACATGCATTATCCTAATTAATCTTTACAATAATTCTGTGACATGATGTGCAGGTAAATAACCTGAAACCCAAGAAGTTAAGTGATCCAACAAAGTCACATAGATTATCACCATTTTTTTTTCAATAAGAAGGAAAAGGTTTGAATAAGTAAATAAAATGTTCACATAGCTGTTAGGTGCAAAGCTCAGTCTCAAACCCAGTTCTGCTTGTAGGTTCGATGCTCTTTGTAAGGTGCTTTACAGTTTGGCATCTCCCAGGTATCTCAGTTACACTCGGAGATAGAAGGAGGAAAAAAATGAGTATTCAGGTAGGCTAAAGAGCCAGAACCAGAAGACCCAAAATCAAATGGTTCAAAGACAATAGTTTATTTTCAAATGTTCCAGGTCAGTGTGTGTGTGTGTGTTAGTTGTAAATGTTGAAAGTTTACTCTGCTCAGCGGTTATTCATGGACTCAGGCTGAGAGCAACTCAGTGGAATGGCTTCCAAAGTCACTCTGGGCAGCCCCATCCCAGTCCTTTGGAAGTGGGAGAAGAGCACAGAGGAGGGAGGGGTTGTGGGAAATTAATGGCCAAGCCTGGAAGTGGCACACATTACTTCCGCTCACCTTCTGCTACGAAACACTTAGTCAAGTGGTTACACTTCACGATAAAGAAGGCTGGAAATGGAGAGAAAATGGTCCAATGAAAGAAAAATAGGAGAATGGATTTGGGTGGACAGCCAGCAGTTAGTGTTCAACATGGCTAACTAGACTGAATTCTGCCAGACACAGAGACAGAATGCTAGCAAAGAGTAAAACAACTTAGAAACTTTGTATGAGCCTGGAGGAGGAGGGGCTGGCACTTTTAAGCATCTTTTATGTAAAACACCATACTAAGGATTTCAGGTAGGTTCCCCCAATTTAACCACATGAAAATCCAATGGGATGGGTATCATTTTCTCAATTTTCTGAAGAAAAAAACTAAACCTTGCCAAGGTGAAATAAGTTGCCCAAGGACAAAAAGCTAGTAATTGTTGGAGAATGCTGTCACAATCTCAAGCTCTTTCTATTGGACCACACTACTCATACAGAACTGCCAGGAGAGAAGCAGGGCAGCCATTTACGGACTGTCTGGAGGACAGGGCCCTACGTGATTCATTACACGTGTTATCTTCCTTCAGCTTCCCAGCAAATCTAAAGACGCAGCTTTATTTCCTGTTTACATTTCAGGAAACTAAGACCCGGAGAGGTTAAGTAATTTTCCCAATGTCATATAGCTAAGCTAGTAATAGTTCTAGATTTGAACCCACCTCCGACTTCAATGTGTATAGACTCTTTCCCCCGAATTAACGTATGAATGGCCACCTTCATAGGAAAAGGCAGAAATGAGGCAAAGAATGAAACCTTGTGCCCGGGAGGAGGAAAGAAAGAGGTAAATAAATAAAGGAAGAGAGTCCAAAAGAAAAACACCAAGGTGCTGATACAGGACATTTCTTGAGCACAGGGCCTTCTATGCATCTATCTCAGCCTTCCATCAGATTTTATAACAAAGCTGTGGTTGGAAGTTGAAGTTTCCTTCTAGGAGAATTCAGGGTCCTATCTCCATATTCTCCCATTCTCCCCCAAGGAGGAAGAGTATTGTTATTGCCAAGTCAAGTTCAGGGATGCTGACTTGGTCCACATATTTGGAAACTGGGAAGTTAGAAGGAAAAGCATTATTGAGGTAAAATGTCCCTTCTTCTATGTATTCTCTCCATGTGACCAGGGAGATAAGAAGGCTGGACCACTCCCCTCAGATCCTTCCTCCTATGGGGCCAACCTGATTTCCCCAGGATTCAACTGGTAGCCCACCAGCTCTGCCAATACTCTTGGGGCCAAGTCTCCCTACTAGTGTGCTCACTGCTTGCTTACTGGGCCTTATACTTTCTTAAACAGTAAGAATCCAAAATATTGGAGCAGGCTGAGTGGGAGAATAAGACTGGTTATCTAGACTGCTCCAGATTTAAAAAGACCTTAGATGTTTTGATAAAAAGTATGGACTAAAAATCCCTAGACATGTAAGTACCTGTACAGTCAGGCACTTATGCACCTGCTATGCCCTGCCCTTGGAAAACATTCCATCTCAGAGTTATTTCAATTCTTCCACCCAAAAACATCCTATCCATCCTTTACAGCTGAAGTCCAGAGTCATCACTTTAATGAACGCCCCTCCCCTCTCCTCTCCTTGGCTGGCTCCTTCCCCTCTGAGCTCTCAGAGATCTTTGTGTATTGTCTTCAGAGGCACTAACATAGCATTACTATTACCTATGGCTGCTTCATCCATTTCCCCGGCTAAACTGTTGAGCTCTGGAATACAGAAGGTCTCTCCATGTCTGGTGCCTGGCACCGGTCCCAGCAGGGGACAGACCTTCAACAAATGTCTATGGATGAACTAAGAAATGAAGGCTTCAAAATTCCCTGAGATGGCCCGCTTGGTCTTTGGTGTTTCAGGAAGCTCAGCTTCTCCTGGCTAAAGGCTGACACATGCTGTGGGCATCCTCTTGTGCACTTTTCATTCGCCATAATGGCCTCTTCTTATCATGCATTTTATTGATCTGAGCATTGAAATTTATTATTTATTAGATTTCTGTAATGGCTTTGCTCCAAAGAGCACAGTGTGATATGTAGAGAACTCCAGGGCAACGGCAAAAAAGACCAGAACTACGGAAGCACAGTGTCGAAAATGGAGGGGAAGGCAGAAGCCACACGCTAGGAAGGAATGACCAGAGACAGTCACTGCTCTCGGAAAAGTGGCAGCCAGGCCGGGCTCCCGAAAGTCCTGTGCTACTTCTGGTCTCAGCCCAGCCCTCATCCATACCCATGCTTTTTGACAGGCTGGGAGAAGAAAATTGTATGGGAAAGCACTCTGAAAAGTTAAAAGCATCCTATAAATGCAAAGTAACATTATTCCATTATCATTAATCAACATCAGCATAATTCATTTGAGAGTAGGAAGTGTTTCATATTCAGGCAAGTGAGGAGAAAAGTTTGGAGGATCTATCTTCACCTAAGACTACAAGCTCTTCTAAAGCAAAGACCCTACCACATTCACTTCTGCACATGGCACCAAGCCCAGCATTCTCATCTCCAGAAAATATTCATTTTGTCAGGAGTCCCAGTGGATGACTGGCTGTTAAATGTCCCTTAAATAAATTCCTTCCATCATATTCTGAGTTCCAATGGAAGATGGCCCCACGAGAAAACAACTGGTTTTCATTCTTCCAGTGGCAGTGACTACCTGATAAATTCTAAGCCTACGGTACCCATTCAACTTCCACCATATTTTAGAAAATCAGGCAAGGAAGGATACAGATAAGTGTATCTCAAACCTTTCAGCTTTGTTGACTAACCGCTTCCATGAGCCCAAAGGCACAGCTAAAGTAGGTCCCCACCTCCCTGCACTTGCAATAAAGATAAGATTCTCTTCAGATAAGAATTCCTGAAATGATGAAATGATTCAGTGACTCCATGTAGGTCCTTCTGTACCTTCCCCACTAACCATCAATCTGACCCTTCCTCACCGGGCTCCAGCCCCACTGCACTCGCTCAACTGATTCCAAGCCTGGTCAGTAGCCCAGCCCTTCAGCACACGCCCGTATCCAACCATGAGCTTTCTGAGGGCAGGAGCCCCACTTTATCGGTCTGGAGATTCCTTACACTATATCAGGGACTGTCCACTGAATGTTAACTAAATCAGAAACCCACCACTAGTTTAAAGACATTATTGACAAGACCAAAATGACTATTTTTATGTCTGTTTAGTTAACAGTTTTTATACAACAGCTGAGCTTCCTGCCTAAAAAAAAAAAAAAAAAAAACACGGCAGATCCTTGATTATGCAAACTCCATATATTACACAGAAAATTGCATTTACATACAAAGGAAAGAAAGGAGTTATAAATTTTTGAAATCTTCTTCCATGACTCCAAGTGTTTCACAATCAAGTTGAGCTTAGTCTTTACAATCATAAACAACCTGTGAAGCTTCAGCCACATGAAAATCATATCACCTCTCTAGCCTCAGTTTACCCAGTTGTAAACTGGGCATATTGGAGATAAAGAACCTACTTTGAAAGTTTCTGTGAGGGTTAGAAAGAAATATAACAATATAGTCCCTGACACATAGTAGATTCTTAAATAGTAATTATAATTATTCATATTGTTATTCTTTAGGATGTCTACTTATCAATATAACAATTAAAGCAAACTCTCACGTAGCACTTTACATACTCATTTAATCCACACAATACCTTATGAGGTGTTATGGGTTGAATTATGCCCCTCCCCAAAGTCATATGTTGAAATTCTAAACCCTAAGACCTAAAATATCACCTTATTTAGAAACAGGGTCCCTGCAGATGTATTAGCTACATTAAGACGCGGTTGTTTTGGAGTAGAATGGGTTCCTAATCCACTATGATTGGTGTCCTTCATAAAAAAAGGGAAATTTGGATACAGACATGCACACAGGCATAATAACCCTGTGAAGGTGACGGCAGAGATCAAGAAGACCAAAGACTGCCAGCAAGCCACCAAAAGCCCTCGGAAGGAACCAGCTTTGCTGACACCTTGATCTACGACTTCCTGTCTCTAGAACATCTAGCCTCCAGAACTGTGACACAATAAATTTCTGTTGCTGAAGCCACCTCCTTTGTGGTACTTTGTCACAGCAATCCCAGCAAACTAGTACAGGGGAGTATTTTTTATGATCCCCATTTTAAGGATAGGGAAACTGAGGCACAGGAATTTACCTATCATTTCAAGTGAGAGGCACCTATTTACTTATTGTTCTAAGAAAATAACCCTGCCTTTCACAAGCATTCAAAACAGGTTAAGTTTTAGCACTTGACACTCACATGGGTGA
This sequence comes from Ursus maritimus, assembly GCF_017311325.1. NCBI lineage: Eukaryota > Metazoa > Chordata > Mammalia > Carnivora > Ursidae > Ursus > Ursus maritimus. The sequence continues at coordinate 41,658,111 of NW_024423564.1, forward strand.
ATTTGGGCACTGAAAATGTGGGGAGTAACTTTCTTTCTCTTTTGAGCAACAGAGCAGTGGCTCGGAACAGTTCCTGCTTTTCTCTTGAGAGCTGGAGACCATCAGTTGAATGATTGACTTTGGTGCCCTCTGCAGACAGTGTCCAAGTGTCAGGCCCCTGCTTCCTCGGGTGTAACCACTAGTGTCTCTGTGGAGACGCTGCAGCCCACTCTTCTTGGTTCTGGAGGGGGGGGCGGGATGTTAGCATCTGATTATCTGAGTAGGGCCCTCCAGAGTGCTCTTGTGAAGGAAGCATTTAAATGTAAATTTGATTGATTTGCTATTATTGCTTATATTCCTCATCTTCCATGGGCCCTTTGGGAAGAAGAGAAAGGAATCCACTCATTCCTGATAAATTGATCCTAGATACCCTGGTTAAAAAGCCAAGACTGTCTATTCAATTCTTGCAAAGCAACATCTTTCAAAGCAACAACAAAGTGTCTGTCGTGGCTGCCATTGTGTACTATAAAATGTGCTTTAAGAGTGAATGTTCTTGGAGTTGCTACACAGAGAAACTCAGGCGCAGAGCCCAGTTTACAGTATTACAGCAAGAGATTCTAGTCAAGAGGGTCAAATGGACATACAGAGCATGAAGGGCTTTGGTTAGAGCTAGACGTCATCCTTTCTGCTAGGATTTGCTGCACAGTTCTGCAAAGCACAGGGTTCCAAATTGCTTCCCATTGGCCTGGGAGAGACCCTGACACCCCACTGGGAAATAGCCAGTCCTTTGGGCAATTCCTAGGCACAGGCATTAAAATGCAAACACCCATTGCTCCAACCCAGGAACCTAAATTACTCCTGAAGCATTCCTCAGCTAAGGGTTAAACACCAGAGATGGATGGGGGTGGGGAAGGAAGAGGGGGGTTCATGGGCTCAGAACCTAAAGGAGGAAAGAGGGCCCAGGCCACCACAAGGGGAGGATGGAGGAATTTGGGAGGAAAGGAAGCAAGAAGCACCCGGAGCAGGTGGACGGTTAGAGAGCTATTTCCCCACCCTGAGAACACAGGGTAAGGAGGCAGGGCAGTGTAGTGAATAAAAATCACATGGTCTTGCATCACACAGAATGAGTCAGAGCTTCCTCACCTAATCATTGTACTTTCTTGGGCAAATTATTTAACCTCTCAACCGACACTTAAACATCGGTTTAATAAAAATAATACCAGATGGCAGTACTTCTTAGGCCTTTTAAAAATTACTGCCACCCCAAGAAGCCTTTTAGATCTCTTTTCTCATTGCCCCCCATTGAATATAATACCAGAGATATACCACATACCTGTTTATAGATTGTTATGTACATCTGTGCTTTACACATAAACAAAGTAAGATTATTTCTCCATTTTTGCCCTTGGTGGAGATATTGCCCTGCTATGGAATAAATGTTTGTATCCCCCCAAAATTCCTATGTTGAAACCCTATATGATGGTATTTGGAGGTGGGGCCTTATGGGAGATAATTAGGGCATGAGGGTGGAACCCTAATGATGGGATTAGTGTCCTTAGGAGAAAAGGAAGAGAGCTAGCTCTTTCCCTCAGTGCTCTCTCCACCATGTTGAGGATACACAGGAAATGGGCCTCACCAGACACCAGATCTTAGACTGGGACTCTAAGATCTCCACCTTGATACTGGACTTCTCAGCCTCCAAAGCTGTGAGAAATAAATGTTTGTCATTTAAGCTGCCCAGTCTATGCTAATTTGTTATAGCAGCCCTAACTGACTAAGTCACCCCCCATTGATAAATGCATGCCATACGGGGACGTTGTTGAAGAATAAATGATATACGGGAGATGAAGCCCTTAGCACAATGCTTGGCAGCAAGGGGCGATGTTTAAAATCTTCAATAATAGGCTCCACACTGGCACTAACACGTCCAGTATGGGCATTGTCCATGTAGATGAGATAAATGTCCCAAACCGCTGTTCATCCATACCAGTTCATACCCTTTGTGGTAGATTAAGTCAGAGGTCACAAATCTTTACTCTCTTGTAAAGACATCCACACCCCCGCCTTGCCTTGGCTTACATTTGTTGGATGCCCTTCATCACTCCTCACTTTGGGTCTGGCCTGTGTGCTTTCTTTGGCCAATGGATGTTAGATTATTCTCAACTAAAATGTTTAAGTCTCTTTTTATAATGTTGCTGCTAATCCATGTTTTATCCTATACCCATGCAGGTAAATTTTTGGAATCAAAAGTAGGTCTTTATTCATAACTCTCTTAATTTTAATCATATTAGATACCACCAAATCTAACTAAACTGGACTCTTCCAATGATATAATCTGAATTAGTAGTACTAGTAGGGGTTTTAGTTATAATAGTTCCAATACTGATATTATTATTACTGGAAAGGGATTTCGGAGGAAGTCAAGGACGGAAGGAATAAGGAAGGATGGGCATAGTGTTGCAGCAGTAAACATGAATTGAGTTTTTACTATAAAGTCGGCACTATTCCAGTCCATTTAGAGATTCTGCTCTGATCCTCTAACAATCCTATGAGATATGCACTTCTCATAGGCCTGTGTCTCAAAGGCTTGGCAAGGCTAAGTCCACTGTCCAAAATCACATAGTTCTAAGTGGTAAACCCAGAAATTGCTCTGGCTCCAAAGCCCAAGGCTTTAAGTTCCTATAGTAGAGATATCCTACTGGATTTCATACTGACAAAAGGTTCATCTAGGTCTATCCCTACTCGCTAGGTCCTGTAAACCACTCAGGCCCCGCATAAATACTCAAGATGGGTTCACCATTACTCAACCATAGCCTTATCTGGTTGCTTCTTCCAAGACACAGAGTACCCCAGTGGAGGAGATACAACAGTCACCTAGTACTGGGAGGCAGGGACTTGCTGTTCACAAGAGAGAGAACTGGGAGCAAGTTATTCATAGTTCAGCTATAGCCCTACTATCCTGGGTAAGAGAGATCTGAAGCAGGACACACAGAGGATCTTAGAGAAAGAAGCCCTCTGGTCAGAAAAACTGCTTAAAGGATCCCCCTCTGGGAGGGTCAGTTGGATAAAGGGCCTTTCCTCCCTTGGCCAAGATCGCCAAGACACAGGCAGGCTTGGTCCCACCTGAGTGGAATGTGGCCTGGGATTCAGAGCCCATTCATGCCCCTCTCAGGCAAGTCCCTTGGTTCTGGCCCAACTTACTCAGCTGTAACCAACAGCCATGGAATAGAGTGAATGGTCTCTGTTGATCCCAGTACTATTCCCACCACCACTAGGTTAAGCCCTGCCAACAACACAGAAATAAGCCCAGAGGCCATGCGCTATGTTCCGAATGTTTGTGTCCCCTTCAAAACTCATTGGTAGAAATCCTAGTGTCCATATGATGGTATTAGAAGGTGGAGCCTTTGGGAAGTAATTAGATCCTGAGAGCGAAGCCCTCATGAATAGGATTATTGCCCTTATAAAAGAGACTCCAGAGAGTTTCCTTACCCCCCCCCCTTCCACCATGGGTAGACACAGTAAGAAAGCATCTGCTGTGAACCAGGAAGGCTTCACCCAAACACCATGCTAACACTTTGATCTTGGACTTCTCAGCCACCAAAACTGTGAGAAATAAATTTTTGTTGTTTATAAGCCACCCCGTCTATCGTATTTTGTTATAGAGCCCTAACAGACTAAGATCCTACCATATGATGGGTAAATACTGTCATCTTTGGGAAAGCACACTTCCTTAGTCACAGATAGTCATCTTTTCAATGTTGCTGGTTACTGATGCTTCTCTCTGTCCAGTGTAGACCACTATAAATAAAACAATTCTGAACATGCTTTTTTATGAAGTACTACACTGTGCTGTGCTAAAAAGCTGGATTCTGATGCCAGACTTCCAGAGATCAAAGTGTGACCCGGTTCTATACAAACCATAAAACCTTGGATAAACTAGTTTCTCTCTTCTGAAATGGGAATGATGATAGTACCTTCTTTTAAGTGTTGTTGCCAAAATTCAATTAATTGTTTCTGCTGTCCTTACATAACAAACCACCTAATTATTAATGATTTAAAACAACAACCATCTTAAAAATAGATTACCATATGATCCACCAATACCACCTACAGGTATATATCTAAAAGAATTGAAAGCAAGGTCTTGAAGGGATATTTGTACATTCACATTCATTGCAGCATTAGTCACAACAGCCAAAAGGTGAAAGCTACCCAAACACCTGACAGATAAATGGACAAATAAAAAATAGTATATACATACAATGGAATATTATTCAGCCTTAAAAAGGAAGGAAATTGTAACACACGCTATAACACAGATAAACCTTAGGGACATTGTGATACGTGAAATAAGCCCATCACAAAAAGATGAATACTGCATGATTTCACTTATATCAAGAATAATCAGAGTCACAGAAACAGAAAGTAGAATGGTAGCTGCCAGGGATTGGTGGGAAGGGGAAATGGGGAGTTGTTTAATGCAAACAGAGTTCGGTTTTGCTAGATGGAAAGTCTCTGGAAATTGGTTGGATAGCAATATGAATATATTTAGTGCTACTGAACTGTATATTTAAACATGATTAAGATGGTAAACTTATGTTATGTGTATTTTACCACAATTAAAAATTTGAAAAATAATTTAAAAACTTAAAAAACAACCATTTTCTTGTCTTACAATTCAGTGGAACAGCAATTTGAACTGGACCCTGCCTGCAGTCATTTGGTGGCTCGGCTGGAGCTGGTTCTTCAAGATGGCCTTTGTGATAGTTAGTTTTATGTGTCAATCTGACTGGGTCAGGCAGGGAATGCCCAGATATTTGGCAAACGTTCTGGGTGTATCTGTACGGATGTTTCTGAATGAGATTAACGTTTGAGTAGGTAGACGGAACAAAGCGGATTGTCCTCCTCAGTGTAGGTGGGCCTGATCCAATCCATGGAAGACCGAAATAGAACAAAAAGGCTGAGTAAGAGAAAATTCGCTCTCTTTATCTGACTATATTTGAGCTGGGACATCCATCTTCATTTGCCTTTGGACTCAGGCTCTGACTGGAACTTATACCTTTGGCTCTTCTGGTTCTCATGCCTTTGGAGTGGGACTCAAATTATATCATTGGCTCCCCTAGGTCTCCAGCTTGCCAACTGCAGATCCTGGGACTTCTTAGCCCCCATAACTGCATAAGACAATTCTTTATAATAAATATCTTTATAAATCTAGATCTATTAATTCTGTTTCTCTGGAGAAACCAGACTAAACACAGCCTTGCTCACAGTAGTCCTGCTAGCTCTCAGTTGGACCTTCCATCTACATGGTCTTTCATGCTAGCCCTGTGTTCCAAGAAGGTAAGGGAGGAAGCAGTGAGGCCTCTCAAAGCCCTACCTTACAAGGTGCAAAACATCATATTCACCATAGTCACTTGGTCAAAGAAAGTCACAAAGTTAACCTAGATTCAAAGAGTAGGAAAACAGACCCTCCCCTCATTGAGTGGGGAGGGACAAACATCAAATTTACATTGTAAACACGCATGTATACCCTTATAAGGTAATCATTACAATGATTTTCACAAAGGAACTACCATTTATGGTAAGTAGAGTAAAGCACCAAGGACCAGTGCCTAGCATATAGTTAGTACTCAATAAAGGGCAGTTACTGTTTTGCTGTTGTTGTTGTTGTTGTTATAATTCTTCGAATTCAAGAAATACTTGCCAACTGACAAATCGGAATGGACTTCGATCTTTCCAGAGATTTCTTCTGATCACAGAGATGAGGGAAATTCATTAGTTACTAATAGGCATCTGTATCTCATAGTCATTATATATCTACATATATAAGATACACATTATATATTATATATATTGCATATAGATACAAAAGGTGTTATATACCTAAAATCTTGTTTTTAAAGATTCATTTATTTTAGAGAGAAAAAACGTCAGCAGGAGCAGGGGGAAGGGCGGAGGGAGAAGGAGAGAAGCAGACTCCCCACTGAGCACAGAACCTAATGCAGGTATCCCAGGAACCTGAGATCATGACCCCAGCAGAAATCAAAAGTCCACACTTGACTGAGCCACCCAGGTGCCTTGATCTGAAGTCTTAAGAAAAGAAGGCAAACCAAAAACAAAAATATGAAATTTAATAATGTTCATCTCATGCTTTTTCTATAAACTGATCTAATTCAGTAGGTTAACCCAATCATAATTGCATAAAATTAAAGTATTTTGAAAAATACCTGGACTCTACTATATTACCATAAGATCCTAAAAGCTCAACTAATAAAAATAAAAGATAATTTTAAAATAAAGTAGATCTTTCACCACGAACAATGTTTAAGTTTTTTTGCATCCTTCATTTGCTTCATTTTATGGAAGTTCCATAATTGTAACTTTTAAATACAGTAATAACAGAGTGAACACAGATAATGAACTCAATGCAGAAGAAACCAAATATAATAACAAAAGAAGGTGTGATATGGTTTCATACTGTTCGTAGGCAATTTTCCAGCTTCTCATCTTAGTACTCATATGTGCTACTTAAGGTTTGAGGAGAGGTCATTGCTAAAATGTCACTGAATTTTCATTTGAAAAAAAAGACTTGCTTTTGTTTCTCAGTCTTGTTACACTGGGTCCTATTATCAGTACAAACAAGAGTGTGAGGAAGTTGAAGCTGCTAAGCCAACTCATCTATAAGCAAGTACTAGCCCTTTGGTGACCCACAAAGGTCAGACTTCCTATTTCCAAATCTTTGGAGGATAATATTTGAAAAGGTTTTCCTTTATATTCTAACATTAAAAAAAAAAAAGCCATTGGCCATTGATCTCTGTGACAAAGAGGCCCTCTGCTCCTCCCTACTTGGTGCTATGAGAATGGGGAGCACCATCAGATAGTAATGCATGCATTGACATTTAGTAATGTGCTTTACAACTCTGCCCTTTCCACACATGGAATGGCAACTGGGGGCCATGATGCATCCCTCTCAGGCCAACCACGGCCCCCTCAGAGTGAGGGAATACTAATGCACCAAAGGAGCAACAGTCACATGGAATTACCCATCTGCAAAGATTAAAAAGTGCTCCTGGATAATATCATTCCTTGCCCAACTAGGCCCAGTGGAAATAAGCAAAAATCAACCAAATGAGAATATGCACAGGCTAGTTATTCAGTGTTTACTACAGCAAGGGAGTCAGCCACTGTAACCTGTATTCTGGCAGAGAGGCAAAGGTGGGCAGAGGAGCAGACAAGCTTCATAGGGGAAAAAAGGAAAGACTTTGGGAATAGGGGAAGCTGGAAGTGGGTGAACTAGAGTCACAGAGAGGTCCTAGGTAACTCATTAAGAGAACATATTTGGCTTCCGCTGGTTGGTCCTAAGTCAGAAGTAGAAACAAGAATTCGGGAAGTCGTCAATTACTCATCAAGCCCTGGCTGTTTGAGGCCTATTATTATAGAAGTTATTGTTTAGCTTCCTGGATTGTTACTAGAGATAGTTACTAGACTGCTTCCAAAAGTCTAATTTATAGCAGGTGGCTGCTTGGGCTATTTATTGTAGATAGGGGTTAATTTCCTAGGCAGATTGCTGAGGGTCATTGGTCAGGGTTCCACTTTTATATATGGTCTGGCACATTATCTGTTTGTATATTTAGTCTCTCGGCCCTAAATGAGACAGAGCAAGCACATTAAACATTACCCTGGTGAGTCTAATTTGAATCTGATAAAGCCTACTTGAAGGCAGCTCCCTTCTCGAGGCTGCCTTATTAACTGTTCAGATGTCTATTCCATATTTATCATCTGAGAACGATCGTCAGCATACAGGGCTCTCTCTCTGACCAGCGTGAGCTTCTCCAGACAGATCCCATTGTTTATATTGCTTCATTTCAAACTTAAAAATGAATATACAGCAAACAATTTGAATAAATCTACTCTCAGCTAAAACAAAAGGAGTTACACATTTTATGTTTTCTTAACAATAGAAAGCACATCTCATTTACAGAGATAACATTTTTCCTGGAAGTAAACCAAGTGCGATGTCTGAGGAATGGATAATTAAAAAATAATTTGCAAGACTGACATAACTGTTCCTCTAGAGTTCTGAGAACTGCTTCCTACAGAGTTTTAAAAGGCTGCCACAGTTTGACCCAGAGTAGAGAAGGGACAAGGAAATGGGGTGGATTCAGTTGAACATAAAGTAGAGCAGAAATGAATTAAAAAGAAGGTTTCAAAGCTGACCTTTCCTTCCGGGGTCACCTATGAGTCAACCTGGTTAAAACAAATGTTTATGGAAAAGAATTTGATTTGGGCCGTAAACTCCCAGGTTAACGCAAGACAGAGAAGAACAAGAATGTAAGAGTAAATGTCTGAGAGAAAGCTATACTTTAGTCTGAGAGCTTGTTCCTACAGGAGTCATGATTTGATTCATAGGATTACTAAAACCACAAGATTTTTGCTTAAAATTTGGTATTCCCGAACTATAATGTTCTTAAAAATTCTTAAGTGGTAGGCAAACCTCTGTGCCATGGTCTATTTCCAACATATCAATAGAAAAAAAAAAAATCTATCCTCATCTAGAGCAAATGCATTTTGCTACAATAGGGCATCTTTTTGCCTTGACATCCTAACCTCAATTCTCTTGGGCCTGAAGCATAATTGTGGCTGATTGGTGTTTACCTCCAGATACACACTTTGTTAACGAAGTAATGAAATTAAACGTTCCACAAATGAGTACTTGCAGGTTTTAGATATTTTCCCCCTGAACACAGGTTCTAGAAACCACATACACATTACAAAGGAGTTCTACACAAGTATAGACTTGGCTGCAAATCTATTGCTGCACTTTGGATATACGCTATCTGGTCACATGAGAGTAAATAATACTACAAATAGCCTAGTCGTTAGGGTATTTACCCTACCCTTCATAGATGCTGATTACGACTGTAATTGAACTTGTTTTTTTTAAAGATTTTATTTATTTGACAGAGAGAGAGACAGACCGCGAGAGAGGGAACACAAGCAGCGGGAGTGGGAGAGGAAAAAGCAGGCTCCCAGTGGAGCAGGAAGCCCGATGTAGGGCTCGATCCCAGAACCCTGGGACACTTAATGACTGAGCCACCCAGGCGCCCCTGTAATTGAACTTTTGAAAAGAGTAACAGGTTAGTTTTGAAATTTTCTTCCCTAGAGATTTTTAAAATATCAGGCAGAAACTCACCCAGTCAACATTAAGGTGACACACTAAATTGATGCTAAAATACATTCCAGTGAATGTGATTTAAATACTGGTATGTTCATGACACAACAACACATTTGCATTTATTTAGAATAAAAATTACAATTATTGTTTACAATTTTAATTCATTTGGCAAACATTTACAAAGTACTATCTATGCACTAGATACAAAGTTGGTGATAAAGATATAAAGATGGGTAGGGGCACCTGGGTGGCTCAGTCGGTTGGGTGTCTGCCTTCGGCTCAGGTCATGATCCCAGGGTCCTGGGATTGAGCCCCAAGTCAGGCTCCCTGTTCAATGGGGAGTCTGCTTCTCTCTCTCCTTCTGCCCCTCTCCCCACTTGTGCGTACGCGCTCTCTTTTGGTTTCAAATAATTAAATAAAATATTTTTTTAAAAAAGATATAAAGATGAGTAAATACAGACCCTGCCCTCAAGGACTCCACTGTCTAGTAAGAAATTAAGCTAGGCAAACAAACAGACGAACAGTGTTAATACTATGTGATAAATGCCACAGGAGAGACTGATATCGAAGTTCTTAGGCAGCCCAATTGAGAAGGCAATTACTTCTTCCAGGAAGGACCTGGGAAGGCTGACAGTCAGCCTGGGCACCAGAACCATACTGGAGGTTTACAGCCAGCATCTGTTTTTGATTGATTGTTGAGGAAGGAGACAAAGTAATGAAGGGCATTCCAGGGTGCAGACTTAAAAGAAAACAGGGATACACTTCATGAATGTACCTGTCATTTCCAGTTTCCACCTGATATTTCCAGTTGCACTGGGTTTTGATTTCACTGTAAACTCGAATCACTTTTGGAAAAACAAACGCACACCTATATTTCTACATGATGAAGAAATAGTTCACTTTTTTATCACAAAAGTCAGTTAAACCCAACCCAGGAACTGGAATTATTCTCTACTATTTCCAACTACTGGGATTCCAGTAAAACTCCATTTGCCAACACTAATGAGATGCTTAATAACTATATTTGTAATTACTTTTAATTGAATGCAACCCTCTAGAAGAAAAAAGAAGTCATTCCAACTAGACAAAGAAAAGCCACCTAGGCTCCCTTGAAAGTAAATGGGCCCCCATACCAGGGACGTCTGTCCCTGGGTTGTCCCTGAGTGCCAGGCCAAACGTTGATCGAAGATATACTTTAGGAAACAAACAAAGTGAAGTCTCTTTTTAGAAGAAATGCAGAGTATTAAGTCAAATTTCAATATTTCTCACCCTCCACTATCTGCCAGACAAGAAGAAAACCCAGAGTGCTGTGTTTTATACCCACAGTCTGGGTGCAATTGATTTACTTTCATTGGAATCATTCATCTATCAGGGCTAAAAACATAAATGTCAAAGCAGCCATAATATATTTGCGCCAATAAAGTCATTGGTTATGCTTTCACACCACATAGAAAGAGAGGACTTTATTAACCTTCATGAGGATTAAATACAAAAACAATGTTCAAGGAAAACACCCGTGAGTATTTTGGGTGACTGGTGTGTGGGTGGGCGGAGCGGGATAGGATGAGGCAAGTGAGCGAGATGCGTAGAGGAAGAGAAAGTGCCTCTCAAAACAGAACAGCTCCTTTCAAAGCTTGATCTTTGGTTCCCATACAACACTCATCCCCTCTCCCCCCAGTTTGTCATCAATTTCTCTCCCTTGTCCAATTCATGGATGCATGAAACTTATTAGCAAACTGTTTACCCCACTTTTCCACCAGCTATTATCTAAGTAATAGTATACCCTCACCAAATGAGAGTGCATTAACTTAGTAACTACGTTCTCTGAATCTAGTGAAGCATATGGCAGGTTAGAAACTGTCCTCAAAATCGTGACATAGGTAGGACGCCTGGGTGGCTCTGTGTGAGGGTCTGTCTTCTGCACAGTCATAATCTCTGGGTCCTGGGGTCCTGGGACTGAGCCCCGGGTCGGGCTCCCTGCTCAGCAGGAAGTTTGCTTTTCCCTCTCCCTTTGCCCCTCCCCACTGCTTGTGCCTCCTCTCTCTCTCTCAGGTAAAAAAATAAAATCCTTAAAAAAAAAAAAAAAGAAAAAGAATAGTGACATGGGTAGAACTGCCTTTGGTGCTACCTTAAATGCTACTGGGGTGTGTGTGTGTGTGTGTGTGTGTGTGTGTGTGTGAGAGAGAGAGAGAGAGAGAGAGAGAGAGAGAGAGAAGGCGGTGTTAGGGTGTTCCTTTCCTTTTTTAATGGGCCTGTTTTTTCCTCTGATGTCTGTACCAGCTTTCTTTCTTGCCTCCATCAATGGCTCATCTCAGGAAAGGAACCTCTGACAGACTCATTCGGACTAATACACACATCACTTAAAAAACAGAATGCATTCTTCACAAGGGACCAAGCCTTAAGTTAAAGCAACGAGTTTCTAATTATGAAATTTCTGGCATTCACGTACAGACATGGGGACTGGGTGGGGGAGTTATTCTTTGGACAGAAGGCATAAGATTCAAATATCAGATTAAATCCCATTTCAGCAAACTTAGAAGTCCTTTAAATTCTTCAGGCAGAGTGGACTTTGATTGCATCCAATATATTGTGAAATAAGGAAGTCTCTGCCTCATGGATTAGCAGGTAGGCACTCTGTTTCTCAGTAGATGAAAAATAAAAGAAGACTTCCAAAGAGATCACAAGAATCACTCTAGTAGCTACTGCTCAATCCAGGTTCTCAATGTACAAATCAGGAGGCCGCCATCTGTTCACGTAATGCCAGGCAGACATCTATGCAGTCTGAAGAGAAGCACGCCAACTCTCCTGGGTTCTTTGCTGTTGTCAGATGCCCACAATATGAACAAACTCTCCAGGGGACCACGGCACCAGACCAGATCTCTCTTCTCATATAAGGGATGCGCATACTTACCATCCAAAGTCACTTGAGCAATAGTGCATTTTAAGATGAGACAAAGGCAATCTTGTCATGCAGAACTTTTTAGCAGACTGATTTAGAAGAAATCTTTCCACCCACCTAGGCCCCTTTGTTCTCCTTGGAGATTTAGTGAGAAGCTTGTAAGTACCAAAATCAGTCTCTACCACCAGAAATCCTTTGTTTCATAAAACTTAAAAGAATCCATTATAACCTGTTTGTGATGAAGAGAGAATCGGTATACTATTATTTGATACAGGAGACCAAGATACCTCATCCAGGGGACAGGCAACTTAATGTTCTGATTATATAAGCCATTCATCTGCAGGAAGGCAATGCTGATCCCAGCACTAGGACTCTGTCGGTCTGTCTTAATTCCATCCAAAGACAAAGTCAGTCTTCCCTCCTTTTGCCTACTTGTTCAACAAATATTTAATGAGCATTTACCTTGGGCCACCACTGTCCGCTGACAATATATGGATGAACAGAATACATTTCTTGTCCTCAAATTTAGTGGGAAAATAGAATCAGTGTTATGAAGGAGGCAAATAGATGAGAAAACAACACTTTGTTTCTGGCAAAGGAAATATAATCTCTTCAGAGAAGGCGGCCGTGGAGTAAAATCTTGAGGGTAAAACAGAAGTTCACCAGGCAAAGCCAAGGATGAGGAAAGGGCCTTACAAACAGAATGACCATCAGCTTCAAAAGCAGGGAGGTATGGAAGAAAATGCTGAATAGGTTTATGTGAGGGAAGCATCATACAGCTGGAGGCTGCATGTAAAGTGGGGCAGCTGTGCTCCTTATTAAAGAGTTAAGATATTCTAGAGTGGATCAAAGATCCCTTGGACTCTGACCAAAACTCTGGATCGTCTACACATAAAATGTTGCCTACAGATTCAGAGTGCACCAGTTTCCTGACTGTAATTTGTGGACCTAGGTTTAAGAATTCCGAAAGCTAGAGAGATACGAAGCAGAAAGTTTACATAACCAAATTGTTTTGCAGAAACAAAAGCATCCCAGCATCGCTGATCAGGACAGACGGGAAGTGTGAATTAGTATCGTCAGGATGACAGAGGCCATTGCTATGTCCCAGAGCACACCACAGCATAGCTTCATAACTGTATTGATCAACTGCAAGATAGTCACACGGATTTATATAAGCTCTGGCCTGGCCTGGATACTTCCAAACGCACATTCCAAATGTCTAATTTGTAACACTCAGAGAAAGAGCTTTCACTGAGGCCAAAAATGAGGGGGAAAAAATGGATAAAAAGCAAATTTCAGAACCCTCCTCTTCAAGAGGGTGGCCACCCAGCAACAGTGCAATCATTCCCCCTCTTCATCACTCATATTAAATAGCCAAAAATACCAGTTCAGTCTTTCAACACAAAGCTCATGCCAAGAGCCGAATAATAAAATTTGCGGGGAGTGTGAAATAGCAGTGATATTTCTTGAGTCGGAAGATTTTTATATTAATAACTTATACAAATGATTTCTACCCCTAAGTTAAATTAAGTGAAAAAAAAATCTGTTACTCATTATAGGGAACAAACAGAAACAAAGCCTATCTCTCCAAAGTTTGCATTTAAGTCTGACAAGAAATGCATATGACACTTTCTTCCTCTTTTGCTTTGAATTGCTGAGCACGTGAAATGAAAGGAAAGTGGGAGGGCAGGCAAAAACAGGGTCACAGATCCTTGCTGCTGAATCACTTAGGCAAGGAACTATGACTTGGAATGATGGATGGAAGACGATCTGAATGACATACGACAAAACGTATTTCCAAGGAGCACTGGAAGAGGGAAGCTATGAAGCCCAGCGAGAAGCTGAAGCTGGGTCAGAGCCAGAGTTGCTCCCATTGTATTTTAAGGTACCCAGGTGCAAAAGGCTGCCCTTGGTACAGCCAAATCCATGTCAGCGTGGTAACACACGACAATAATAGCTTCATTGCAGGTTAGGAAATCACTGGTCTTAGGGCGCGTACTTGGAACTAGAACCCAGACCCTCTGGACTTTTCCTAAATCTGGGGCTCTTTGCAACATAAAACACAATTTTATAATATAAGACGACTTTGTAGTTTTAAGGTTTCTTGGGAAATGAATCAAAGTATGCCCCATGACTATGATCCATGTACCTCTAATGTTTCTTTTTACTGAGGGTCCCAGAACCAAAGAGATTCTTGATATTTACTCCACCATTTCACAATTACTTCTTTCTTCCCCCAGAAGCAGTCCTGGAACCCCTGATTTACAAGGGCTTCCTGCCTTATCCCCAGGAGCATCACCATCCCAGGCTGCACCAACCTGTACCGATCACTCCAAAGCCAACGTGGCCACTGGGTGGGAATCAGCTGCTCAGCAGGCTTGCCCCTCAACTAAGGGTAGAGGCCTGCCTGTGTGACGAGTGCAACCTTCAAACCATCAGACTATGCCCCTATCAAGCCTGGGATGGTGTTCACCAGGCAGCTTTTGCAATATTTTTCAAACCACAAATGTCACAATCAAGAACAACCTGAAGGTCTTGCTCTCGCAAGTATCTCTGAGAAGATGATGATCCCAAAAACAACAGGGCTTATTCCCAGGTCCTGGCATCTGCATGAGCTATTTCCTTGGTTCAGACCCCCTACTCCACCCCACCTCAACAGCTTTACCAGGTTAACACTCACTGCTCCCCCTGGATCTGGCTTACATCCTACTTCTTCCAGGAGGAAGTCCTTGCCAAGCAACCCCCTCGCCAAGTCAGTTAGGTGACTATCCTGTGTGCTCCCACAGTGCTTGTCCCTAAATTATAACGATCTGATTACTTGTTTATATTATGTCAATAGATTATAAGACCTGCAAAGGCCTCAGTAGCCCTATTACCTGGCATATAATAGGACTCAAATATTAACTAAATGGAATGAATGACTCAATTAAGGCATGAGGTACCTCACACATGAACCAAACTTTTAAAAATACTTTTACTCTGGGTAAAACGGATGTGTTTGAAGAACAGCTAGAAACAATGAAAATTCACTTATTTCATATGCATAACCTCAACCCTCACTCTTTTCTGTCTCTAATGTGTCCCCAAAAATACAAAGTTAGGATAGAGCTTCAAGAAATTATCTATAATCATACCACCGAGTTTCAGGGCAAAAATTTGAGAAGTCTTACCCTGTCCTCAACCTTTCGACATTTACCAGATTAAGCGAGCTTTTCTGAAACGGGAACCAAGGAACACTCAAAAAATGAAGAGAAAACTGTAGCAAAAAGAAATTAATTGGGAAAATAAAAGTTTCTACTCAAGCAGAGTTAACCATTATGGATTTTCAAGGAAAAATGATGTTTGTTAATAACAGTAATAAGCTTCATCTTTATTCACTGATAGATGCTTTCTCTGTAACAACCATCATGAGTCAGAGGAATGACTCAGGGCTGGGGCACAGCAATTCGTGTGTCCCAGAGCAAGATCCAGAATCATTTTCCAGGTTTCTAGAAATTCAAGTTTCTACTCCCAACTTCCTTAAAACAAGAACTCTACCTGGGTTACAGGAGCAAAGTCTATGTGTCAAATGGGTCACCTTATATCATGGAGTTTTATTCAGTTACAGAAAGAAAATTGCTCACTAACAAATAATGTCATGTCACATGACACGGTCTCCAGATCCAATCCTGCAGCTGCCTCGTGCCACTTAAAGACACACTTAGCAACATGTGGTCAAAGCCCAACCTCCTTGTCACTCTTCAGAGCCCCTCATCACCAGGAAAACCTCCATGTGGTGTTTCTATAGATGCGTATTTCTGAGCACAGCGGGGGGCGCTGTCCTAGAAGACCCACTTGGTCCCCAGCACCTGCTCGGCTGCAGAGAGAGCTGAGGAGAAAGTACCAGGCAGGGGTCTCACATCTACAAGCCCAGAGATCTGCAGCCATGCACACGCTGCATCTACCCCAGGATCACTCAGAAACATTTCATGAGTTCTCCATCCTTCAGGCTCCACTGGGTTTTCTAGGATGAGGAAAAGAACAAAGTCCCAAACTTAACTAGGGGGCTAGGAAATAGCTAAGAAGAGGACAGAAAGGAAGCAAATTACTCAGTCTTAAAAACAGACAGCTAGGGGCTCCAGGGTGGCTCAGTTGGTTAAGTGTCTGTCTTCAGCTCAGATCATGATCCCAGGGTCCTGGGATCGAGCCCCACGTTGCGCTCTCTGCTCAGTGGGGAGCCTCTTTCTCCTTCTCCCTCTGCCCGCCACTCCCCCTGCTTGTGCTTGCTCTCTCTCTCTCTGTGCCAAATAAATAAATAAAACCATAAAAACAAACAAACAAACATACAAAAAAAAAACAACCCCAACGCCAGACAGCTAAAGACAGGGCAGGATCAGCCATACACTGAGTGGTCACTTATCATGTTATCATGTGCCAGGTACCCAGCTGCAAACATGAAGCAGTTCATCTCCCTGAGTCATCCCAAGGAACTTCCTCAGCAAGAATTAGTACCTCCTTTCACAAAGACAAAACCAAGTCTCAGAAAGTTTGAATCACAAAGCTAGTCCCAGTTCCTCTACTTACTATGTGACCTTGGGGAGCATATTATATGAAATCTCAAGGCACACTTTCCACAGCCATAAAAGGGAGATAATAATATTATCTACATCATGGGATGGTTATAAGGATTCAATGCAAAATGCATGCAAATCCCTTAGTGCCTGATATGGTAAATGACTAATAAATGTAAGTAGCGGAAGTTACCATTACCTACAGTAAAAACAAGAACAACAGTAATAATGGTAGTAGCAATAACCAGTATTACTAGGAAATGGCAGTTAGGATTCAAATACAGGTTCTTCTGATTCTAAAGACTTTGCTCCTAATTCTTACACCTGCAATACGGTACTTAGCTAATAAGAATTAAGATGAATGAATGGATGGATGAAGGGAAGGGAGGGGGGAGGAAGAGAAAGCGGGGGGAGAAGAAGGAGGTGGGTAAGAAAAAGTAAATAAATATTTTATAAATACTGATATATATATATGAATATAAAATATTTTCTGCAGAAAATGATGATCAGCATTTCTTCATTTCAGAGAGGTAATATGCACACGTTGCATTAGTTCTTTAAATCAGGTGTTTTATAGAACATACCATTTTCCTCACCACCATACCTCCAGCCCCAAGCACAGAATCCTAGATGAGGAAGGTACTCAATAAATATCTGCTGACAGCATCCTCTCAAAGGAGATTTCAATGAGAACAGACGTCCAGCTGTTCAAGCCTCTGAGGTCTGTGAATTGGACAGGAGGCTGGAAAGGCTCCCCACCTGGGAAGGCTACGGGGCCCCTCTGCCTACACCCAGGCTAGGTCCCCAGGCTAGGTCCCCAAGCTAGGTCCCCCGGGCTAGGTCCCCAGGCTAGGTCCCCCGGGCTAGGTCCCTAGGCTAGGTCCCCAGGCTAGGTCCCCTGGCCTAGGTCCCTGGGCTAGGTGGCCTCGTCAGGCTATCAGAACCATAGCCAGCCCCAACCTTAGGTGTCTTTGAATTTACAGTTGCAAAGTGAGTTCTTCAAGTTACAAGGGAGTTGAGAAGTGGTCACCCTGGATGGTGGTGAGGAGGCACCATTTATGCAAAGAACGAAAAATTCAGAAGTTCTACTGAACATAGGAATAAAGATTTTGTTGGATATAGGACAATAATTTAGACTATCTCACCATGATAAAAATAAAACATTTGATTCACAAAGCTTTCTCAACCTCCTTCTGGACTAAAGACTGAAGGAAAAAATCTACTTCTAAAAATGAAAGGGATTTAGGATCACAATTTACTTTCCTCTTCTCCTTGAGAAAAACACACAAGAACACAAAACAAAGTAACCGAGGACTTCTTAAAATTTTCTGTCAATAAAGGAAAGTTATTAAAGAAGTAGAGAGAGGTATAAGTTTTTCCACAGGGAGTTAAAGGGTACTATTATGATTTCGAAACTTATATGTTAAAAGACCTTTGAATTGATAGATTTAATCGTGTATGAAATTAAAATGAGGTGTTATCTTAAAAGGCTGAATTTATTGTTGTACTATTCAGCATTTTAATATACGCCCAAGGCTGACTGTTTATCAGAGTTGGCATTTTTAAAATAACAAGGGATGATGCTAATACTTTTTTTTGTAACAAGATTTGTAATTTATGTAGCAGGAACAACTTAATGTGCCGGTGATTTGTCCTCCTGCATGTGTAATTGATGACAAAGCACTAATTTTTACACATCAAAGAAATTAAACCTAGCTTTCCTGTGCCTTATTGACCTTTACTGTATCCAGAGTGGTTCAGAAGAAACAAATTACACTGCAGTAAAGTTTCGCATTTCCTTTCCACATTGGATTTCATTCAACGGTTGCCCAAAAACTGCTGATCAGTGAATAATGTTTTGTCTTTGGAAGATGCTATTCCCACTTAATGTGGGGGGAGAAAAGAAAAAAAAAAAAAACAGCTTGAAAGTGATCATTCTACCCATACGTTACTAAATTTATCCTTCAAAGATGCCGATTAGGTGGCCTCCTTCACAAGAAGTTTATTCAGGCCAGAACAGAAAATTCAAGATACAATTGGTGAGATCCTACAGAAGCAGATGATCCTGAAGACTTATTTAACAAGTATTTCTTGAGCACCTCTGAAAGCCCAGCACTATCCTGGCACTGGGGATATATCAGTGCACACTTCAGACAGCAGTCCTGGACCGCATGAGGCTCACGATCTATTAGAGGAAGGCACATAAATATATACATGTATGTGTGCATGTGCGTGTCTGTGTGAGAGAGAGTGCGCACTCAAGGAGTGGAGTGATAGAGAAAAACAAAAAAGAAAGGGGGATAAAGAGTCAAGGTAGGGGTTGTGATTTGAGTAAAAACCTGAGGGAGGTGAGAGTAAATTGAACTGACATGTGGAGAAAAGGTATTTCAGGAAGAAGGAAGGGCATCTCCATCCTGAGATGGAGAACATGCTGGGGAAGGGGTGAGGGACATTTAAGAACGGTGATGAGAACAGCATGACTGAGGCAGAGGATGGAAGGGAGAGAGTAGGAGGTGAGGTAAAGGGTGAAAGAAAATGTGCAGGTAGTTGAACTGACCAACTAGCCTTTAAATCCACAATAAAATCTATGAGGTCTCTGCCAATCTCCAGAATCTGGCAATCCCGCCTTCTCTAGAAAGCACTATTGTCAGCAAGCTCTTATCTATACCCCTCTCCTACAGCTTCTACTCAGTGGCTCCCTGACTACCCTCTGGAATGCCAGGGAGAGGAACTGAGTCTAGCTTCCTAAGACAGACCAAGCAAGCAATGTCCAAGACTGTTACCTCTTCCTACTGCTCTCTAAGAAAACAAACTTCCCCTGAATGCGAAATGCTACAATTGCCAATGTGCTCACTGTCCCGACAGAATTCCCTGAATATACTCTGAGCACGCGTGGGGCATTCACACCTTCACGCAGCATGCATTTTCCCATGCAAGTAACATTTATGGACTAGGCAAATCTGGAGTGAACAGAACTAAGCAGGACCTCCCTAGCCTGGACTAGGGGTTCCTTGGCTGCACGTCAGGATCACTGGGGGGTGGGACAGGAGAAGTTAAAAATCCCAATGCCAAAGCTGTACCCCACACCAGTTAAATGAGAATCTCTGGCAAAGGCCCCATCATTAGCTTTTTTAACTTCTCAGGGGCACCCGTGTTCAACACTGGGTGCCTTATTCCTACTGCTAAAACGAACTCTGGCAGTCACATCACATGGTGCATGACACTCATTGTTTTGAAGTCCCCAAGTCTGTCTGCAAACTGAGGTTAAGCCGCACGTCCTCTGTACGCCATTACTGCAGTTTGTCTTTGAATTAATCAATATAAATCATCATATTTCTCCTTATTGAACCCTAAAGGATTAGATTTAGACTATCTTTTCAGTCTACTGACGTCCCTCTGAATCTTATTCTTATGCCAGGTTATGCCACCCACAAATTCAAGCATATATCCTCGTTGTTTTAAGAGAGAGAAACATTGGCTAGGTCAGAATGGAAACTGAGCGATAATATTCTCCTAGGTGCCTCCTTCGAGACTATTTTCATGCTAGCCTTTCATATTGCCATATTTGATACTCAGGACAACCCTGCAACATAGGTATTATTATGAAGATGAGGAAATGATGATTCAGAAAAGTGAAATGACTACCTGGGATCACACAGGTTGAATGAAAGAACCTAGAATTGAAGGTAGGTCTAGATCTGATTCCAAGTCTCTGTTCTCTTCATTAGCTGCTTATCATGGTTATTTAACTACTTAGAAACTCACCCAACTGTCTTATTACCCAGCAACCATTGCTTCAAAGATAGAATGAGGGGCACCTGGGTGGCTCAGTCCGTTAAGGTTCTGCTCAGCAGGGAGTCTGCTTCTCCCTCTCCCTGTGCCCCTATCCCCTGCTCATGCTTTCTCTCTGGCTCTCTCGCACTCTGTCTCTGTCTCAAATAAATAAACCTTAAAAAAAAAAAAAAAAAAAAAACATAGCATGAGAACCTTCCTCTTTTCTTTCAATAAAACTGAAATGAACTGCATCAACCTTATTTCTCTGATAGTCATTCAACAGATATTTATTGAACACCTTCTATGCTGCAAGCATATTGAATATTGAGAACTCAGCAATGAAAAAAATAGATCAAAAATTCTTCCCTTTATGAAGTTTAGATTGTTATGCCAGTCATAGAAGAAAATGAAATGAATCTGTCATAACCTAACTTAGTGAATCCTTGATAGCTCCTAATTATCATAATTTCCTTTTACAAGTACTCAGAAATCGTCCTTTTATTATTTGCTGCAGAACCTTTCCTAGAATTTAAATTACAACAATCTCAAGAACATCTCATGTGCTTAACAAAAACAAAACAAAACACAAACACAACAGCAACAACAAAACGGCATAGTGCTGTTAAAAAAAGAAATCAACTAAATAAACTTTAAGATCTTACTGGCTTTATTCAGCAATTTTTGAATTGGGCAACATCCAATCAAACAGATAGAAAGGAGCTCCAAAGAGCTATACAAGGCAAGAGATTTTATAAGTAGAGGGGCACAGAAACAGCAGTTGTTGTAGGCAAAAAAAGCAATTATTATTGCAAGGTTCCTTTTCTTTAGGGGATGTTAGACGTTCACCGGGCAGATTATTCAACTAATGCTGATCAGATGATTCCTGATTGACTGGTTTAAGATTCCATTTCTGAGAGAGCTGAAACTGTAATTAAGTTTCAGTCTGAAGATGTGGGCTTAACATAAGTGACTTTATTTGGGCCTACTGTCTGGTTTTCAACAGTGCTTTTAAATATATGAGTAGTGAGAAAAATCTAAAAATTTGGTTGCGTCATGAAAAGATGAAAATATAAAAGCTAGCTCTCGATATCACTGCTATCTAATAGAGCTTTCAGTGATGATGAAAATGCTCTTTGTCTCTGCTGTCCAGCATGGTAGCCACTACCCTCATGTGCCCACTGCATGCATGAAACGTAGCTACTGTGACTAAGGAAATAAATTGTTAATTTTGTTTAATTGTAATTAATTACAATTAATTGTCATTGTAATTGTAAGTGGTCACATATGACTAATGGCCATCATAATAGGCCACACAGCTCTAAGGGAACCTAGGTTATAAAATGACTAAAAGGGAGGATGGCGGGGACGGGGGGAGGCAAAAAAAACCTTTTTCTTTTTTAAGATTTTATTTATTTATTTTGAAAGAGAGAGCATGCACAAGCAGGGAGAGGGGCAGAGGGGGAGGGAAAGGGAGGGAGAATCTGAAGCAGACTCCGCACTGAGCACAGAGCTCCATGCGGGCTCAATCACCAGCACGAGTTCATGATCTGAGCCAAAACCAGGAGTACGATGCTTAACCGACTGAGCCCCTCCCAAAACATAAACTCACTCTTTATGGCCTTTGGTAATTGATTTTTCTTGGGTTTCTTTCAAAGCAGTCCTGAGAGGCAAGCAGTTCATTAATACATTCCTAAAAAGTAAGCATTCACTTAAGACCTAAAACAAATTACATAGTGGTCATACATGGAACTCATGAGCTTTGACTCTGCAAACACATGTCCTTCATGGGATTTTTCACAATTAAGAACGTGTGCCTGAATTGGTACCTGTTTTCCCTTAATCAGATGGTGCTGGCCACCAGAGGTAGGTGTCCTCACCTGCCGGGCTATGATCAGAGAACGCAGACTCCAGAGATTTCAGAGGCAGAATATACACCTGGCACTATTCACCTCTCTAAAACATTGTGTATCTTTTTGTTGTTTCAATGTGCATATGACTTTACAAGGTCTCTAACAAATGCTCAGCTGGCCTGTACATTAGCACATCCCTGTGACTCCACCAGAAATAAGAAGAGCAAAAGGAGGATATTCTTAATGGGGCAGAAACCAGCATAGGTACAGCTCTGGTGAGTGTACATTGTTTTGGGGTCAAATATTTTTTGGCATAATAACACTGGGAAACAAAACCAAGGTGAAACTTTACTGTTAATTAACACAGGGTAATATAACAATCCCCAAATCAAATTTGGGTGGCTTAAAACACAATAAAGATTTATTTCTTGATCAAATCACATTATGCTCCCATGAGGGTTGATGAGGGGCTCTGTTCCACGCAGTGTTTCAGGGACCCAGCATGCTTCCATCTTATGTCCCACTATCCCCTAGCTTTTGCACTGTATCTTTTGCATCTAATCATTGGATAAGGGAAGAGGGAAAATGTGGAGGGTCATGCAGGAGGACTTTTAGCAGCCAGATTTTAAAGTGTCATATGTCAGGATGCCTGGGTGGCTCAGTCGGTTCAGCGGCTGCCTTCGGCTCAGGTCATGATCCCAGCGTCCTAGGATCGAGCCCCACATCGGGCTCCTTGCTAAGTGGGGAGCCTGCTTCTCCTTCTGCCTGTTGCTCCCCTGCTTACGCTCTCTCTCTGACAAATAAATAAAGTCTTTAAAAAATAATAATAATAATAAAGTGCCGTATGTCATTCGTACCAAACCCCAATGATCAGAATTCAACCCCATGGCCCTAACTATCAAAGAATGAAATACCCAATTCCAGCTATGTGCCCAGGAGGAAAAAGAATGGGAGTCTGGTGAACACATAGCACTATCTTTGCCACTAGCACTAATTTGGATTATTGGGAAGTAGTCCAGCCTGAATTAATGAAGTCATTCATTTACTCATTCAGTTATTCATTTCAAGCATAAGCAATAGATTTTAGCTATTTGCCACATGTTTCCAAAAAGAATGGGTCAGACTTTACTAAATAAACCTCAGCTGTTTTCTTTCTCCCATCCTGTGTCTTAGACCCACCACTGACACCCACAGATACTATCTAGCCCAGCAAGTAACTGATCAAATAGTGCAAATAAAAAATTCATGACCAAGAAAATGGCCCTTATTTCATTACACTGATAAGCTTCCTTATAACAACCCTGAAACATTTCATGATTAATCCCCAAAGAATTTGCATTTTTTTTTATCATGCACCTGCATTTCAAGATAGTCTGGGAAAAACACTCTCTTCTCATGGAAATCACTTTTACCCCCGAAAAAAATCTAATTGTTGAATTTGTTCAATATCGCATGGTAGACATGAAAATAAGTCCTGATGATCCTTAAATATTTGGAGATTCAAGGTAGATAATAAAATCCTCCTCTTCATTATCATCATTACCAAAATTGCCCGTTAATGTTATATACAAGGTGGGTGCGTTTTCCCAGATAACTAAGGCCTCTAACTCCTCTTCATAATCCAGATCCCGGGAATCTGAACTCCAAAACATCAGGAAGTATTTTTCAAATGATCAAAAAAGAGAAGCTGCCAAAATAAGTCTCTTGATTAAAAATCAACATGATTACTGCAAGCACAGGCTGGGGGCCAAGCCTGCCAGGCCCTTCGAGAATGCTGCTTATGGGACAAATACGGTCCAGAAAACACCAATTTAATTTTAACAAAATGAGATTGCCTGGAAGCATTTCACTATATTTAACATAGTGGAGCAGTTTCCAAAGATGAGGCTTAGATTTCTGGATATAACAATTAGGACGCCATCTAAGGGGCAGGATCCAAAGTCTAATTATTGCTAAATGGAGTGTTTCTCTGAGGGTGGAAATGAAGTCTTTAACATGACTGTATCAGCCCAAATGGACGGGAAAGGTATCACTAAAATGTTGTTGCTTTATTATCCACTGGATTTGTTCAGATAAGAAAGTCTAGTAAGTGTGGGTTACTATGGAGTGAACTGTGTCCTCCCAAAATTCACAAGTTGAACTCCTAACCCCAAAGGTGACTGTATTTGGAGATGGGGCCTTTAAGTAAGGTTAAATGAGCTCAGAGAGGTGAGGCCCTAATCCAACTGGTGTCCTTCTAAGAAAAGGAAGAGACCCCAGGGATGTGTACACAGAGAAAAAGCCAGGTGAAGATACAGACCGAAGGCAGCCATCTCCAAGCCAAGGAGAGAGGCCTCACCGCAAACCAACCCTGCTAGCACTTTGATCGGAGACTTCCAGCCTTCAGAATTGTGAGAAATAAGCGTCTGTTGTTCAAGCCACCCAGTCTGTGGTATTTTATTATGGCATCCCTGGGGAACTAACACAAAAATGAGTACAGAAAGCTTTAGGCCACATTAGTACAGGTGCCCAGGCGAACAGATAAATTCAGTTCAATGTAGATAAGGTCCAAGCCATAGATCTCTGAACAAAGGGCAACATCAAGAAATGTTTGCTAAATGGAACTGTACTATCCCTTCAGCCTACGAGGCAGAGAACGGGTATTTATGGCTCCCACGAGGGAAACAATAAAAAACCTAAGGTACCTGCAGCTCTCAGATACAACGACAGTATGGCAAAGAAGGCTGCCAAGTCATTACACTGCTGACTTCCAGAAAATGCAGTCCCGACGACAAGTGGGGCTGCTCGGGGCACTGACCAAACTGGGTGGAAAATGGAGGCTGGCTTGTCAGAGCTCCTGGGGACAAGGTTATCTTAATAGAGCTAGGCTGCTTGAATATAACTTGGGGGCAGCAATTGTCTAGGGAGAGTGGAACTCGGGCAGGCAATGGTACTTCCCGAGCTCCACGGGCTCAAATCAGATTGGTAGCTCTGACTGCAAGTCCCCTATTCAGTAAAGAATAACTGAGGGCACATAATAAATCATCCTGGGCATGTTAAAATGCTAGCAAATGCCAAGTGGTTCTTTAACAACTTTTATAAACAATTTCTTTTGGCCTCTAATCCTTCATCTTGGAGAACTGCAAGATTCCAGGTGGGTAAGCATGTCTTAGTCCCCCACAAGAAATACCTCCACCTCTCTTTCCACCTTTTCCTCTAAAGATACCTAGCCAAGCTGAAGCAGCCCAGCTACTGGCCCATATGACACCTTTGTGCATTTTAGGATAAGGCTCCTCCCCTTGGGGGATGCAGCCCTGTTCCAGGTGCAAGACTTGGCTAGGCAAGCCCGGGCTGGCAGTCAGCCCCCACTTGGCCCCTTGGCCCAGCACGCTTGAGCAGGATGCAATCTGCACAACCGTATGAGATGCTCTGATGTAAAGGAGTTTGTGAAGCCTCATGAGCCCCTGTGCTCACGACAGTAAAAAAGTCCATGCTTTTATTTACAGCACAGGCTCAGTGGCTGCTAGAAACATTCAAGTACAATGGACAGGGGAGAGAAGCAGCCATTATAATGGGTCAATCATGAACCTACTCTCAAGACAATGCCACTTAGCAATTTACCATGTGAACATTAGACTATCAGCTCCGCAAATACTAAGAAATCTTTGAAACTAGAAGAATCAAATAATAAAATGCCCGAGAAAGCTCTCACATGTAAGCAAAGTGAGCCACTAAACACAAAAGCTTTGAGAAGTACAAAAGATAAACTCTTCTCTAAAGATGAAGCACAGGAGGTTTCTGAGACCAAAGAAACTCAAAACTGGGCCAAGAAGAATTAAGGCAAACACCGGGGGGTGGGGGGGGAGCACAGGAGAGATAGAGACACTCCATAAAATCCTTATCAGCACTCATTGTCTCCAGAGAAGTGGGGGGGGGGGTGTTTATACAATACAGTTAATCCACTTGAAAGCACATTTAATGTGAAAAACATTTATGATGCATATTATTCCAAGTAACAATGTGACTGGAAAACAGTGGAGGCAGATGTTAAAAAAAAAAAAACTAAACCAACAATGACTTTAAATCCCCCATCATCCTAACAGAATGAGAATCCTGCTACATACAATGCAGGCACGCAGATCCCAGCTGAGGACAAGAATCAGGGACAGGTGCAATGACCCACCCGACCTTTCCCAATCCACGATGATGGGACTTCTACTTGGGCCCACTGTCGGTCTTCTGAAGTTGGTCTCAATGAACTGACGTAAAAAGTCCCCTGAATGCCTCCCTCAGAAAGTCAGACTGAAAGTCCTTGGATTTCATCCAGAGCGGCAGAGTCAGACCCTGGAAGGCAGAAGTGCATGGCTTGAGTCTCTGTTCTGTTTCCAGCAGGTTCTGACCTATTAGAACCTCATCCTTTATAGACAAATCCTCCAACCAAATGTCTTGTTTGGAACTTTCGTTGCTCAAGCAGACATGCTATAACAGTGGCTAAATTTCTATGATACCAGCTATGGTCTCCATGTTTGTGCCCCTACCAAAATTCATATGCTGAAATCCTAACCCTCAAAGATCATGACATTAGCAGGTGGGGCTTTGGTGAGGTGCTAAAGTCATGAGTGTGGAACCCTCATGAACGAGATTAGCGACTTACAAAAGAAGCTCCAAAGAGATCCCTTCCCCTTCTGCCGTGTGAGGATACAGTGAGAAGTCTGCAACCCAGAAGAGGGCCCTCATCCAACCACACTGACACCCTGATCTTAGACACCAGCCTCCAGACCTGTGAGAAATAAGGTTCCACTGTTTACAAGCTACCCAGTCTGTGGGATTTTTTTACAGCAGCTCAATGGGACTAAGACAACATCCTATCATTTGCGAAGCATTCTGATATACAAATCATTGTCTTTATAGTCATCAGGACAACCTGCCAATAGCTGCCCATGTCCCTCAGAGGTGTTCCCTCCAGGAAGCCAAGATCAGCCCTCAGGAAGATGAACCTGGAGAAAAGTTCCCAGCAGGCCCTGAGATGGGGAAAGGGCTATTTGAGTGGAGAGTTTCAGGGTTTTGTGTCCCTGTGGAATAGAGGGGATGGCACAGTTTCCAGGAGAGCCATCTCCCAGGTCCTGGGGACTTGTCACTCATGGTGGGGAGTAGGTGGGACCAAGCACTAAAGCGAGTCCCTCTGCAGCACAGGGGCAGGGGCAGGGCCTGGTTCCTTGTGCCCATGTCTAAGGACATTGCAGCTTCTTTATGAAGCAGGTTCCAAGGTCATTTTATATGTTAGGCTCGTTGGAGCATTTAAGGTGAAAATTTAATGGTCGGTAAAGAATATGGGCTGTGGGGAATCAACACTGGAGAGAAGATAAATTTAACATCCATTTTTTAGCATCAGTCTGAAAGGGGGGCAGGTAACCACCCTTACTGTATATATAATGCTGCCAAAACTCCATGCGTAGGAGCAGAGGGAGCATAAGGTGAGGTGGTGTAGCCCAGGGTTTGGTGGGTGGGAAAGCGCGTGAGCTGGACACCATGGGAAGAGGCCCAGGGTCTGCAGCAAGACTGCCACCTTATTGCTCGCTGGCCAGCTACACCATTTGGGTTCCTAATTTGTAAAACGGGGCTAACATCTACCTTACAGTACTGCTAGGAGAATTAAATGAAATTGTGTAAAATGCTCAGCAAGGTGACTCAATAAATATAAGTTGTTACTGCTAGTCACCAGGATGACAGAAAGAGGAACCAGAAGCTGAAAATAATGGATTGACAACACCCTCCTAGGATGTGGTAGAAGCCACCTGAGGCTTCCTCCTTTGGGAATTGTTGAGAAATGTCAATGGGATGAAAAATAAAACAACACATCGCTTCCTCAAGGGGGACAAGCACTGCTCCACAATATATTGTGTAATGCTGCTAATTTAGGGGAATGAAAAGTATTAAATCTGTCATATAAAGAAAGACAGGTTAACCTGAGCAAGGTGAATGGAGTCATTTTGCTGGAAGTAACCATTTAAGCATGAGTTTAGTGGCCCAATAGAAATACCTTCACTGTTACAATTGTTGTTAATAACCATCATTACTTATTGAGTGCTTTCTAAATGCCAACACTTTGCTAACTGTGAACATTAGCACTACACCTTACACATCCCTGGAAGGTATGGATGTGTTCAGTTTTGCTCAAAAATATTAAGTCCTTTGCCTAAAGCTGTGTAACCGGAAAGTGGAAAGGGTGGGATACAAATCCAGAAATAACTCCCATGACCATACTCCTTCTTCCACCTCCACTCCAAAGCCTAGAGGAAAATTAAAAGCCACCAGCCCTCAGCTGTCTCAGGCTGACAACAGACAAGGCGTGCCTATACTTATCCTGAAACGTGGCATTATTTTCTGTGCTGCTCCCCTCCTTCACCATGGCCTCATGGAATTACATCATATAAGACCTCACAGGATTGTTTTATGGTCTCATATTTCTGTTTCTTGAAATATAAGCTTCTGGAGTCCAAAGACCATGTCTCACACTTTGTTATACCTTTCTCAGTAGCTAGCACCAAGCCATAACATGAAAGGAGCTCAAGAAATGCCATTTGAATAAATGAATGATGTCCTAAGAGAGAAGTAATGTAAGAACAAAATTGGGAGAATGTAATGATGATGGCTAGGGTGAGAAACATAAAGGCAACTTCATTCAATTCCAAGATGGGAAATAATACTGACATTTGCTGTTTGGGGATCCATGGTCTAATCTCCATTAACGTCCCCAGTGCTTAATCTGTCAGTCACCACACACAGATTTAGTCCTTACTGCCAGGTATTCATTCTCAATTCTTTGAAGCATAAAATCGGCAGCATCCGATAATATAGCTGTGGAAATGCTTTTGGTTTCTTTGGGAGAAAAAAATATATGCACTTTCATTATTTCTCACTCCCGTTGTAGATTTCCTTCCTCTTTGACAACATCAAAGTAGCAGCAAGGGTCCCATTCATAAATGCACACTAACTTTCCCTCAGGGGATGCCAGGGAGGATGAACAGGATGCTCCTTGGAAAAGGGGCTCGGGTCTCTGGCTGGCACATCCAGGCTCCTATCCGCTCCTCGTCCCTGCTATCACATCCACCTAGACTCTGGGCTCTGAGATTAGTCTTCTGTAGAACACAGGGAGCCAGGAGCTGACCTGTACTTTGAGGAACACTGAGCAGGGAGGGAGGTAGATGGGGAGGCGTAGTGTGGCCCGCCCACCATTAGGAAGTCAAAAGGGGAGACCACAGATCACCAAGTGCACAGTCGGCGCTTTCTTCTAAAGCAGTCATTCTCTGCGGTGTTGACATGGCAGAGCATTCAGACATGGAGCTCTTCGCTCAGGTAGCAGACCATTGAAATATTGATATAATATACTTTTAAAAAATGCCTAAGGGCGGTGGGCCCAAATCAGGTTGAAACTGGCCAAACCTTCACTCAGCACACATTTAATGAGTGCTGACTCTGGGCCAAGCGTTGTACTAGGGTAGTGGGACCATAAAGACAAGGATGAGAACTTGCCTGCCCTAAAGGGTCTCGCCATGTAGGAAACAAAAGATGGGAATAACTGCAGTAGTGGGGAAGTTCTGGAACTGCTAACATTTACTGAGTGCCCACTCTGTGCCCAGTATGTCCTAAGTGCATTTACATATGCCACTTCATCCAAGTGGGCATAAGAACCCCATGAGTTAGGACACTATTATTATGGAAGATTCCAAGGCTATTAGTACTCTGAGAGAGTACGATGGAAAGCCAAAGAACTCTTTCATGCCATCTCTCATTCAGTTTTCTTAAAGTTCTATCAAGCAAATCTCCCATACCCCATATAAAAAGACTGCTATTGCTTGATTTCAGCATTAAGACACACATCCTACAATATGGAATTTTCTTTTTCTTTTCTTTTTTTTTTTTTTTTTAGAGAGAGAGAGACAGAGATCGAGAGAGAGCAAGGAGGGAAGGGGCAGAGGGAGAGGGAGAGAGAATCCCAAGCAGGTTCCATGCCTAGGGCAGAGCCTGACATGGCGCTCAATCTCACGACCCTGAGATCATGACCTGAGCCGAAACCAAAAGTCGGATGCTTAACTGACTGAGCCACCCAGGTGCCCCACAATATGAAATTTTCTGAATAGTGCACATTTGGGAAACATGATCCTGGATACCCAGGCCAGTGGCCCTTCCCACACACACCCTTGATCCCACCTCCAAGGTATAATAAAAAGGACTCCTATCATCACAGTCCTGCCAGGACAGGTCTACCCTACTGCCTCTACAAACAGAAACTAAGCGTGCTTAGAGAGCAGATTAATGGGGCAGTTCTCAATGCCATTTCCTCCACTCTAGAACGTAAGCTAATTCTGGCAGATAAGAGGATCAAGTTTTAATCTATAAGGTTAAATAAGTGGTGAAAATGTACACTAGCAAAAAGAATTTATAAGAATCCCTACAGTTGCAAATACCTCCATCTCAATCAGCATGCTAATTACAAATCATTTTTATTTATTCATTAAATATTTACTACTTATATTTTATCACTACTTGCTCTTATTCATTTTTTGGCACTCAAACATAGACTTTCTTGTACTTTTCCTCAACAGTTTCACACATTAAATCACCCTTTGCCCTCATTTGACTATAATCCTCAGGAGGACAAGGTCTCTACCACGGGTGCTAAACCCTCCATGTACATCAGACTCACCTAGGGAGGCTGTGAAACTTACCAACCCCAGCCCGATCCGCAGGTGTTAGTTAATTGATATAGGGTCATTTTTGGAGCTCTCCAGAGCTTTGATCTAATTCTTATAGGTGGCTGCACACTAGAATCATCTGGGAAGACTTACAAACCAGTGATGTATTGGACCCTCTCCAGAGACTATGATTTAATTGATTTGAGTGCCACCTTCATTGATCTGAGGGTGTCCTTCACTGATCTGAATGTGTCCTTCATCGATCTAGGTGCCCCCTTTATTGATCGAAGCTTCCCTGCCATTGACTTGAGTGCTGCCTTCATTGATCTAAGCGTGTCCTTCATCGATCTGAGTGGATCATTCATTTATCTGAGTGCTGCCTCCATTGATCTGAGTGAAGCTTTCAATGATCTGAGTTGTAGCCTGGGTCTCAAGATTTTTTGAAAGTGCTCCAGGTGACTCCTTTGAAGCCAAGGCCGAGAGCGACCTTCCATGTCTTTGGCATATACCCTAAGACCTGGCCCAGCACTTGCAAATGGCTGACAGCCATTAAGGTTTTCTCCAATATATAAAAACAGTTTCACTTAAAATATTCTAAATTCCGATTCTACAACTTCCCACAAATTAATCAGGACCAATAAAGTTTAATTACATGTTAAAAGTTACTGTACTTGGATCCCTATAAAGCGGGAGACCTGATTATCTCAGGAAGTATTTCCTTCCTTGACAGGCAATTTCTTCACAATTAAGATGAACTGAAGAGCATTCCTATCTCTATATTTAACACCAGTGGCCCAAAGGTCACATCAATATACAATAAACCAGTACTTTAAAAATGCAATGCACTAAGGCCACATATAGATGACTTGCCAGTATTTTTTAAGACCCTAGGCAGATTTTTCACTAAAAACATTGATCTCAACATCCAAGGCTGACTGGTTTCATCAGCATAAAATAGGCAGTCTCTGACTGCAGATACTTCACACTTCACTCCTCTCATTTGATGTTGTGTGATATCACCTCTACTTCCCTTTCCAACAACTCACGGTACACATTTATCAGTTCCTCCTGTGGCGTTTCATGAAAGCCATGACTGGGGGAGGCTAAGGTAGAAGGACTTAGAAGATAGGCAGAGGTGCTCTTCACTCTCATTTGATGCTCACCTTTATAAAAGCAAAGCTTAGGGGTTTGCCTATATATATATATATACCCCCCCAAAACCTTGCAGAAGCCTTGCACAAAGAAGGTTCACAATAAATACTTATGTTGAACTTCTTTAAAGTCTTGGGGCTAAATGCATATCTGTGTGTTCGTACATACATGTACACACACACACGCACACACACACACACACAATACACACATAATCCATACACACCACCTTAAAGGACTCTCTTAGAAACACCAATGGTTCTCCCCTGCTCTCTGGGTAAGAACATTGCCTTTGAGTTAAACTCAAAGTCAACGGTATATGCATGGCTGTGTCTTTCTGTGTGTCTTCCTTCTATTGTAGCCGGATAATTCCCGATTTGCCCTCTGTGTCCTTCACAGTTATCTCTGACATCGAGTCACTTTACCCAGAAGGAGTGCTGAGTCAGTTAATTACCTTTGCTTTAATGTGGATTCCATTATTTTACCAAGTCAATGCTCCCAGAGCTTTGGGATAAATTTACTAATGCATTTGCCAATATATTTTGCACATGCTGAATGCTGTGTACATGGAGGTTATTAGTAATTATAAACTGGAAATTGCCACTCTGCATCCAAGGACAAATTCTTGCCATTTTGCATGTCTTCCTGTTAGAATCCCAAATGATACTACTCAAAGGCACTCTACTACCTTTCTGCAGAAGCCTCTGATTTCCTCCCCTTTTTACCTTTCTTTTCCCTCTTACTCTTTTAATTCAGTAGGTCCACTGAAATACAGTTTATTCTTTCTGGCCTTCCTTTTTTGAACAGCTATTTTCTCCCTACAATGTACGTCCTAGATTCCAGAGCAGAGAAACCACTATTTTTTTCTACACACAAGAGGACTACAAATAATTGTCATCAGTGCCAACTAGCCATACAACTACCTATAAATTCAGTTTCCATCTCAATGATGAATTCTCTTTTGCTTTCAGGTTCTCAGTCTCAACATAAGGATTTAGTAATCTGGGTTTGGTTTTTTTTTTTCTTTTTTATACACTGCCACATTTTCTAAGGCTACTCTGGCTGGGATAGAGTAGGAGAAGCCTAAAAATTCAAGTATGGATGATATTTTTATGGTGCTTTCTATGCCCCTGAAAACTTCTGTGTCTCAAAATATTTGTTTTTATTAATTACAGTAATAGCTTCCACTGTCTGAGCATGTATTGTGTGCCAGTATGGACCATTTCACATGCATTATTTCTCCACCCCAACAACCTTGTGTATTATTAACCCTATTTGAAAAGGTGCCATCAATTTTCACCTGGACTACTGATACCATCTTCTTCCTTGTCTCCTCACACTCATGTTCTCAATACAGCAGCCAAATGATAAAATGATTTGTTTTAAAACACTATACATGGGGCGCCTGGGTGGCTCAGTCGTTAAGCGTCTGCCTTCGGCTCAGGGCGTGATCCCAGAGTTCTGGGATCCAGCCCCACGTCGGGCTCTTCCGCTGGGAGCCTGCTTCTTCCTCTCCCACTCCCCCTGCTTGTGTTCCCTCTCTCGCTGGCTGTCTCTCTCTGTTAAATAAATAAATAAAATCTTTAAAAAAAAATAAAATAAAACACTATACAGATCATATCACTGCTTTCCACTCTACTCCCCTTCCTTCGCCCCGTCTCTCTCCTTGGAAACATTAATGCTTTCCAACTGCCCTTTGAGTAAAGGACAAAATCCTTAATATGACTCTGCACTGGCCCCTACCTACCCTCCAGCTTCACCTCGTAACTTCCCCCCATCGCCCTAGCTGTCAATATGACAGCCAGCCCATTTCCAGGATGCTCCACGCTCCCTCCTCAAAGCCTCACCAGTCTCCTTCTTCCTTTACCAACTTATTCCCAACAATTCCTTCGGTTCAAGAATCCTTTATTCGGGGAGGCCTTGCCTGACCTCTCCACATTCGTAAGCTCTTTTGTAGCACCAAGACCCTCTCCTCTTCAGCACTTAACACAACCGGAATTTGACAAATTTGACTCATGCCTGAAAGCTCTGGACAGGTGGCCCTCAAAGTGCGGTTCTGGGACCAGGAGCAGCAACTTCACCTGGGAACTTGCTAGAATTACAAATTCAGGGCCCCCGACTCAGAGCTACTAAGTCAGAAATCTGGAGGCAGAGTGTAGAATCTGTGTCAACAAGCTCCACAGTTGATGAGAATGCACGCTAGAATCCTAGGAGGCCTGCAGACTGTAAGTGCCAAGAGGGATTTTTTGGATCATCACGGTATTCCACCCTATTTGATGAATGAATGAGTGAATGAATGAATGATGAAAAACCTAACTCTGAAAGGTTAAATTACTTGACCAAAATCAAAGATCTAGCAAGTAACAAAATCAAGAAGTATGACTATCACCAATTTTGAAACCATTTTTCTTCTCATATTTCTGCTGAATAATACCTGGACTAGCTCCTCAGATTTCCCTTTCCCTGATATATTTTTCCATATCCCCTCATTTATCGGACACATACAGGATACTAGTTATGAGAACAAAGTAAGGGCACCTAAAAGTTTCTAAGAACCTTACTTTGGGATGTTAAAGGCCATAACCAGGATGACATGAAGTGAGTTTGTAAAAGTCACTTTATAAGATTTCAATTAAATGAACATAACTGACATTTAGAAAATAACAACGAGCCGCATAAAGACCAATATGATGTCTACAAATAATTGGAAATTACATGATAACAAAAGTATATATTCACAATTTTCACTTAACTAAAACATTTACATGTGACACACATAAAACTCCCCAATTCATTCTAGTTAGAAGTCAATTATCCATTTTCTTTATACCTTTTCATGCACACATGCATGCACACTACTCTAACAACCTATTTAGTAGGTGATCATATTTAGGGAAGTGCTTACTTTTTAGTTAAGTGCAACTATTGATCTTTCATCTCTCATTATAATAATTTCAAACCACAAAAAAGTTAACTTTAAATTCTTATTTTTAAAGTAATAGAAAATTCATATAAATGTAATTCTAATGTCATCACTTTAAAAATGTTTAAGGTACAAAGTGAAAATTTCCTCCCTTGCGTTATCAACCCCATTTTCTCAGAAGTAACACTTTTAACCTTTCGGGGTTATCTATCACAATATCTTTCTAAACATATAGACACATATCTCCATTTCCATATACAAATACATGTGTCTACATACAAATATATATTTATATACAGACATATGTTCAGTTTCTGAATAATAAAAAAGGAATTTTTTACATTACATACATTACGATACATTTGGCTTTGCAATGCTATCCTATGAACATAGGAACCTTGTGAGGATATATATTATTAACAATCTTCAAATGTCAAAGATGCAAAACCAGTCTTCTTCGCAATGGTTAAAAGCATTAGGTCATCAGAGGGCCCTATTTAGGCTGGGTTCCCAATGCACTTATTTCAAGGACCAAAAAGGAATAGGAGCAGAAAATAAGAAATAAAGTCTCTTGGGAGAAGGGTTGGAAGAGACCTTTCATCCCAAAGGCACTTCTGGTCACCACACCCTACCACCTCCTAACTACCACTGAGAGGTTGACTCTCTTCTCCTTGTCTGCACATCAAACTTTAAAAGGCTTAGATTACTAGACCTGGAACCAATCATTACTTACACACACACACATCCTCCGTTTGTTTTAACAATCTCGTGTATATCGTTACATTTCTTATACTTACTGTTGTAATTTTTCAGAAAATATCAGTAACATTTAAACCAAAGTCTAGCTCAACCTAAAGCCATCAAGTAATAGTCAAATTATAAAAGAGCTGGTTTTATGGATATAAACAGAATATGATAACCACCATCCAAACAAGAAATAAAACTCTAGGCAATGTAGCCGATTTCATTGCTCCCATGAGCAAAAACCATCTGAGCTAGTTCAAGCACACGGGGTGATTTATTAGAAGGAGACAGGGGTCTCTTGCAAACCCCTTTATTGGAAGGATACAGAAATCTTTGTCTATAAGAGACCCCAGAAGCATGGATGAGTTAGGTCTTGGAAACTCACTGGAACTGGGGACTGAGATGCCCCAGGGAAGCCTGGGAGTCCCTTCTCTCTGTTACTAGTCTCTTCTTCTTTCCCCTTATTCTTCTATTTCTATAGGCCTATTTTCTCCATTTCCCTATTGACATAGCAGAAAATAGCCACATCCAAAAACATACTGGGAATTTGGTAGAACCAATTACAAAGTCCCAGATACAGAGGCTGACTAGCATAGCTTGGTATAGAGGTTCCATCAGTCACTGCTGAAAAGTTATATTATACAAAAATGGCTTCTCCCGTAGTCACCACGTGGATAGTTGAACAGGTGGAACTACCAGGAAAGAGGACGTGGCACTAAATTCGGGAGATAAGCCACTACAAATTTAGTACAAATTTTAGTTTGCCTAGCTATAGTTTTCCATTTGAATACACAAATAAGCTCTCATTTAATCAAGAGTCTCACATTTTCTAGTTGGGATGGCTGTAAATCTCAACTTCCCAACTCCTTCATGACAAATGGGACACATAAATTAGAAAAAATGAAGACTGCCAGACCAGAAAATGTAAGGCATCTAAGGGTTTTAATTTAAATATGAGCTACTGAGCGCATTCCATATTATGTGGGAAAAGTTATGAAGCATCTTATTTTAATTAATAGAGCATTGAAACTATTGCTGAAATTTTAAAGCATGAAATCCAAGTACACAGCGCAGGATTTTCCTTAGAGTCAAATTAGCATATGGCCACAGGACCCAATTCTGAAATAGTCATGATAAATCACAACAATTTAGAATGCACTGGATCTTAGTTTCATGTAAATAATACATTACTGCTTTCAAAGGTTAGGTATCTGGAGCACACACCACACAAGAAAAAAAAATCATACAATATTGTACAAAGCTGATCTTAGAGACTTGGTTATATGACATCATAACCCTTTGGTGATAGCTCCATGATCTCTAAATTAAAGTTATTACTTTTTCATCAAAAGTGGCTTTTATAAAACAGAAACAGTTCTACTACTCATCAACTCCAGAAGAATTTTTTTAAGGAAGTGGCAAGTGATCTCTGGCTGAGGAAATTTGTCTCCATCACAAAGCCTACTGCATAATTCAGCATCCAGGGCCAGCGTCAACCCTGCAGAAGCACAGCATCTGTCTTCAACTCTGGATGTTTTGACTCAAGAGCTTCTAGTCGGGTGATACCAGGGGCAAATGTGGTGAACTCCATAACCAATCACACCCTTCTGTTTCTTGGAGGTTCCAATAAATGCAAAATGACTCTAATGAGTACCTAGGACTACAGGAAATTTAAATCCACCGAAGGAATGAAAGGGCTCTGAGCCATGGACACAAAGATTGCTCCTCTTCATGGGGTTGAGCTCTTCTAAACTTCCCTGACACTGCCACATCCTGGTTTTCCTCCACATTCCCCCCTTCATCAGCCCCTCCTCTTCTGGCTGGACCTGAACTTAGTTCCCTGCTCTTCACACTCAATGCATTCTCCCTCAGCTTCACCCAGAGATTCAACTTCCATCTAGTTACTGATTGGCTCAAATATATCTCCTAAGTTCCAGAACCAAAACAGCACCCACGGATGAAAATCTCCACTTGGCTCTTGCAAGAACTTCAAATTTGACATAGCTAAAATCTAAGATATTCTCTCCTGATCCCCCAAATAAATCTGTTCCTTCTTCTGTGCTCCCTTCATCAGTGAATAGCACCGCCACCTTTTTCAAGATCCAAGCCAGAAACGTCGAGTCAGCCGTGATTCCTCTCTTTTCCTCACTGTTTGTGTATAATTAGTCACCAATATCTGTCAATTCTATCACTTAAATATATCTCAAGTCTAGATACTTCTCTCTATCCCTACAGACACTCCCTTAGATCAGATGGCTTGTATTTTCCACCTACTGCAAAAGCACTCTAACATGTTTCATGCCTCCAGTCTCACCAACACCCGGACGTTCTCCACACTGCTACCATAGTGATTGTCCAAAGGTATAAATCTGTTCATGTCACTCACTTGAATAAAGCATTACAACTTCCCTCCACTGCTCTTAATATAAGGGAAAACTTGGTAACAATGGTTCACATCAGGAGCAATTTTATCCCCCACTCCCAAGGAACATTTGGCAAAACCTAGAGACATTTTTGGTACCTGGGACAGAGAACAGGGATGCTGCTAAACACCTTATAATGCTTAGAACAGCCCCCACTCCCACCCCAACAAAGAATTCTCTGGCCCCAAACGTCAGCAGTGCTGAAATTGAGAAACTGAAAAGACATGCGGACATTGCCTAACTTTTCTACCTTCTTGTGATTTCCCACCTCCTACACTGCCCCCTTTGACCCAACCTTAATAAGCCAGCCAAATTAAACTCCTTCACAAAAACATTATGCTTTCATTTTCTTCCAGGTCTCCCTACACACTATGTATTTAGGCCAGAAAATTGTTCCCATAGTTTCCCTGCTTTCTTCACCTGAGTAACTGAAAGCCACTCTAAGGCTTCAGCTCCAATATCACTTACCCTGGGACCCTGGGAAAATATCCCTGCCCCCTCATCAATTAGGTGCCCCCCTTCAGCCCAAC
Source organism: Ursus maritimus (assembly GCF_017311325.1). Lineage (NCBI taxonomy): Eukaryota > Metazoa > Chordata > Mammalia > Carnivora > Ursidae > Ursus > Ursus maritimus. Next base: position 41,696,785 of record NW_024423564.1, read on the forward strand.
CACCTCCCTGTCCTTCCCTATTTTATAACAGCCTGTTGACTTACCAGTAACCCAGACTGGTTGATGCCCATCTTGGGTTTTTTTGTTTGTTTGGTTGGTTGGTTCTCAGCATCTAGCACAAAGCCTCACACGTGGTTGGCACGCACATATTTGTCAAGTGAATGTACAATTTTAAATCAACAACAATGGTAATCATCAAACTGCCAACACTCTTCATTTAGCACACCTTCATCGACAGCCTTAACATCAGCAGTCTTATCTATACTTCTGAGCCCGGGAAGAAAGTAAGCTACAGAAGGTTCAGAAAACTGCAAAGATGCCCTGTGACATTAGTCAGGGTGCTTAGAGCTGTTGAAAATTATGCTGGTGAGTAAAACCACTGACAGGTGAATTTTTGGAACCTGGTCACCTGGCTTTAATAGCGATTAAGTGCGGCGAAACAGAGCATGTTTTCAAAAGTAAATACTGCATCGGGTTATTGGTCAGAGAAGAAACACATAAACATGCAGGAAATTTTTCAATTCTTGGGAAAAATTAAATGAAACAAACCAAACTAAACAGGAAGAATAAGCAGACATCATTTTCCATCTAAGGCTATCAAATAATAGGCATTGGCTTGCTGGTTACCTGGGAAAGAAAAGGACACAGAGCAAATTCCTCTGATTCAGAGTTTCAAGGAATGTGCTACCCAGAAGAATAGCGCCAGTATCACCCAGGAACTTGACAGAAATACAGATTCATGGGCTCATCTCAGACCTCCTTAATCAGAAATTCCAGAGGTAGGGCCTAGCAATCTTTGCCTAAAGAAGCCCTGTGGAGCATTCTGCCATCTGCTGAAGTTTGGAACAGTCCCCTAATTCATCCCATAACTATAGCAAAATTCCATCTTCACAATAACAACATTTAGATAGGTCCTACTATGTACCAGGCCCTGTTCTAAGGTGTTTAGACATTAACTCAAAAAATAATAATACTATTACATTCCCACTCTACAGAAGAGAAAAAAACCCATGGACAGTATCATTCTGTTCCAACAAATTGCGGAAACTCCTGATTTTCCTTGAGGACAAATTACCCCAGAATCTGATATTCTGAGCTTTAGGACTGTTTGCTAAAACCTTTCCATCTCTTACCAATCTCATTTAAGGGTTGTCCATCCCCACCCCACACTCATTTCAGAGTTCCTATCCATGAACTTTATACTCAAACCAGGTGCAGGCCTGTTCCTGGCTTCTTTCACGGAAGTCACCCATAACACAATTCCTCTAGCCCAAGAGTTCTCAAAGCACAGTACACAGATCTTGGGGCAGGGGAAGGAGGAGTCCATGAGACCCTATTAGGGGGCTATGGGGCCAAACTTTTTTTTTTAATAATACGAAGGTGTATTTGCCTTTTTCACTTTGTTGACGTTGGTACCAAAGACACAAAAGCAACAACAGGTAAAAGTGCTAGTGCCCTAGCATGAATGAAGGCACTGGCACCAAACTACCTGTAATCCGTGTTCCCCAAGGCCATGCCACTCGCAGTAAAATAAATAGCAGTTCCAATTAAGAGTGTTCTTGGGGCACCTGGGTGGCTCAGTGGGTTAAGCATTTGACTTCCGCTCAGGTCATGCTCTCAGCAGGGAGTCTGCTTCTCCCTCTCCCTCCACCCCTCCCCCTACTCGTATGCACATGTGGGCACACAAATAACTAACTAAAATCTTTTTTAAAAATGCCTTTTTTATAAGACTTTATTTATTTGGGAGAGAGAGAGCAACAAAGCAACAGAGGGGTGAAGGGCAAAGGGAGAAGCAGACTCCCTGCTGAGCAGGGAGCCTGACGCGGGACTCGATCCCGGGACTCCGGGATCACGACCTGAGCTGAAGGCAGACACTCAACCGACTGAGCCACCCACGCGCCCAAAAAAGTGTTCTTAATGGAGCAGTAAGAATTATTAATCTAATTAAATCCTGAATACACACCCTTTTCATAGTCTATGAAATGGGAAAATGAATAAAGCACTTCCGCATGTGTAAACACAATGGCTGTCATGAGGAAAAGCACTTGTGCAACTGTCTGAATTGTGAGTTCAACTAGTTACTTTTTTCATCATACATGGTTTTTACTTGACTGGAAAACTAACAAAGTATGATTATTTAGATGCAGGCATTTGGCAGGCATCTGCTTGAAAATGAATGAAGTAATCCTACCACTTCAAGAAAAACAACTAACAGTACTTGATGCCAATGATAAAAATCTAGTTTTAAGTGAAAATTAGGATTTTATAAAACTTGAGTCTGCCACCATGAGCTTGACAGCTTCCCAGTACTTAAAGACATTTCTGATGAGATATTTGAGTGGTGATATTAAGGAATGCAATTTTGGGCTATTGTGTAATGAAATGTGTCAACATTTGAAAGATCTGCATTAACTCAGTGAACCGATATTCTCAAATGACCAATGCAAGATGTTACAAAATCATACACGGGTAAAAAATCCATTCCAAGTGCAAGCTAGACCAATGGATTTTAGCATAACAGAATATGAAAAGTTCATTGATTCAGTTTCAGATTTCATACTGCAACTAACCTTTACAAAACTACCACTTGCAGGTATGCTATAATAACAAAGCAGAATGTCCACAATTATCTAAAAAGGCTATTCCAACGTACCTCCCTTTCCAACTACGTACCTGCGTAAGGCCGAATTTTCTTCATCTACTTCAACCGACACAACATATTGCAACAGATTGAACGGAGAAGCAGATGTGAAAATCCAGGGGCCTTCTATTAAGGCAGACATTAGAGACATTTCCAAAAAAAAGAAAAAGAAAAAAAAATTCTGTTAACATTCTCACTAATTTTTCTTATTTTGGAAAATATAATTACTCCTCCTAAATATATATTATTTGTGTTCACATGTAATGAGTTTATTATTACTTTTAAAAGAATTAATAAATATTTTTACATCTTCTCAGTTTTAATTTCTAATATTATGAATATCAATAGATAAAATTCACATAAACAAAAGCTTTTAAGATTCTCAGTACTTTGTAAGAGTACAATGGGGTTCTAAGACACAGGTTTAAGCAGTACTGTCCTAGTCTCTAAAACCCTCTTCCTTTCATACAGTTCCATGAGATCCTACTCAGTGTCTCAGAGTACTTCTCTTCCGAAAGTCTTCCCTAGCTTATTCCCTACCAACTCTAATCGCTTCTTTAGTCTGTAGTTCCTCATTGTTCATACCTTTACACCTCTGTAGGCCCAATTTGAGTACACAAGCAATAAGCAATATGTCCGGGCTGGTTACCTAATGCAACTCTGGGCAAGCTGCTTGCTCTAAGCCTCAGTCTCCTCATTTGTAAGACAGAGATAAGCCGTGCCTACCTACTTCATTAGGGTTGTTGGGAGGCATATGTGTCCCCCTAAAATACATATACTGAAGACTTAAACCTCAATGAGGCTGTATTTGGAGTCAGGAAGTGATTAAAGCGAAATGAGATCATGAAGGTGAGGCCCTGATCTGATGGGATTAGACTCCTTGCAATAAGAGACATGGGAGAGCCAGCTGTCTCTCTTTTTGCCATGCGAGGATACCATGAGAAGGTGGCTGTCTATAAGTCAGGTAAAGAACCCTAACTAGAACCCAAGTCAGCCACACCTTACCATGAACTTCTAATCTCAGAATGGTGAGAAAATAAATTTCTCTTGTTTCTGCCACCCAACCTATGGTACATTATTATGGCAGCCTGAGCAGACTAGGACAAAGGATTAATAAGATAGGCAAAGCATTTAGCACAGCTCCTGGTATACAGTAAACACAATAAGTATTGTTATTATCAGTATTTATTCCACAAATATTTACTTAGCAGCTACTACAGTTACACCAAGGCTTCTGCCATCATGGAGCTTATAGTCTGGGGGGACGCAGGTTAACTTTAAACAAATAATTATTCAAAAAAATACATAATTATAGTTGTGTTAAGTGTTGTGGAGGAAGTCTAGAATGCTAAGAGAAGATATAAAGGGATGCATAATTGAAAGGGAAGTAAGCATTAAGGAAGGCATCTTTGAGAAAGTGGCATTGATGAGAAGTATTACGCATCTAGATTCCTTAAGAGAAGGGGCCACGGCTTGCTTTTGTGGACCTTGCACAGGGTGGAAGTATCTGCTACTTTCATTATGGATATTTTCTTCTGTCTAATTTAAGCAACATTCAGAAGCATAAAGGTTTCTAGTTTTTATATGACACTCTTAAACTTAATGTTTACTCTGGCTTTTATATGAATGTCCTAAGCTTACTGTTTATTGAGAATTACTAAGAGAAGTAAAATTACCTTCCGGGGAAATTGAAAAATGACCTTTACAGGCAAAAAAGTAGACGATAAAAGGATCAACAAGCAAAAGTCCCCAGTTTCCCAATTCGCCTGACTAATGTTACAATCAAAAAGAATTTAATTCATAAGGTCAGACTCTTCAGAGAAGTAAAGACCAGTAGGTGAGAATAAGGACACATGGGAGTCTATGAAAGTAGATTCCAGTCTCACTGTTAAGTGATTTTTCCTGATCAAAGAGCAAAAGCAGTGAAAAGCTTTGAAAAATGATCCACAGCGCTGAGAAGTACATTGCCATGAATATTCCTGTTAAGGCGGGATATTTTAACCACCTGGCCTCAAAACAAAACATCGTCTTACCAAAACACCGGCCCCAGCAACAAGGAGACACCAGAAGGTTGAAAAACAGCTACGACTTCCTGTTGGCAGCAAGAGTGGAAGGGGTGTCTGAGGCTGTGTGTCAAGATAATAAAATATTAAAATGTCTCTCTCTTTAACTTGTACTTCGGCTTTCCCACAGACGTTCTGTGAGAGCAGGACTCCTCAAAAATTCCTTTCCCAAGTCAAGTAGAGTGCAGGCAGGCTCTTGATAAATCATGAAATGTAAACTGTCTAGCAGAAAGAACTTTTAGCAGGGAGCTAGTAGAGCCTGGTACCTAACCTCAGTTCATGACTACGGGCAAAATTTACCACATATCTGTGCAAGATTCTCCATCTCTCACACTCAGATGATGGACTTTGAAGAAATGCTGTTCATGTATAAAGATGCTCTGACTTTTTCGAAATAAGAAAGTATTAATTTAGTCAAAGCAAGATGGCCAACAGACACATGAAAAGATGTTCAACATCACTCATCATCAGGGAAATGCAAATCAAAACCACAATGAGGTGGGCGCCTGGCTGGCTCAGTTTGTAAGAGCATGCAACTCTTGATCTCAGGGTTGTGAGTTCGAGCCCCATGTTGGGTATAGAGATTACTTAAAAAGTAAAATCTTAAAAAAAAAAAAAAAAACACACACACGATGAGCTATCACCTCACAACTGTCAGAATGGCTAAAATCAAAATCACAAGAAACAAGTGCTGGCCAGGATGTGGAGGAAAAGGAACCTTGTGCACGGGTGGTGGGAATGCAAACTGGAGCAGCCACTGTGGAAAACAATATGGAGATTCCTCAAAAAAACTAAAAATAGAATTACCATATGATCCAGTAATTTCACTACTGGGCGTTTACCCAAAGAATGTGAAAACACTAAAAAAGATACATGCACTCCTATGTTTACTGCAGCATTATTTATAATAGCCAAATTATGGAAGTGGCCCAAGTGTCCATCAATACGTGAACAGATGAAGAAAAAGTGGCATACACATACCCACACGCACACATGTACACGCACACGCAGAGAAAGGAATATTACTTAGCCATAAAAAGAATAAAATCTTGTCATTTGAAACAACATGGATAGAGCTAGAGAGTATTAGGCTAAGTGAAATAAGTCAATCAGAGAAAGACAAATAACATATATTTCACGCATACATGGAATTTAAAAAACAAAACAAACAAAGAAAAAAGAGACAAACGAAAAAAAAGAGTCTTAACTGGAGAGAACAAACTGGTGGTTACCAGTTTGGGTGGGGAGATGGATAAAAGAGGTGATGGGGATTAAGAATATACTTACTGTGATAAGCACTGAGTCATGTACAGATTGTTGAATCACCATACTGTACACCTGAAACTAAGGTAACACTGGATGTTAACCAGACCAGAATTTAAATCTGTTAAAAATAATTCAATGCAGTCCCACATTTTAGGCCAGCATTAGCTTCTTTAATTGCACGATGCCTAGCACTGAAATTTAGTATATATAGATCCAGAGTAACTCTTCCAGTATAGAGATGTAGAAGGCATTTTGAATTGACTAAGAGAGTGGCCAAAACAAGCTATCACTCAGGTCTCCTTATTCTTAACCTACTGTTTCTCCCCCACCGCACCCCACAGTGTGCTTCCCTTCACTTCCTTTAATCCTGTGACCAACGCTGACCTTTACTCTCACCTCCATTGTCAGTGAGAGCAAGCCATCACCATCATGTCCAACTATCCTCAACTTTCCAACTTCCCTACTTAACCCTTTCCAACATTCAGGAGAATTTATGTGACTTCCAACCTTTCCTCCCTCCGATCTCAAAAGAACAAGGGGTCACTCATCCAGTATCTGCATCTCAGTCCCTCCTTCTCCCCAGAAACTTGGCCACTTCTCTTCTTTCTCTTCAATCTCTTATTCCCAAAGGTCTCCTCTAAAATACAAAAGTGATCACAGCTTGTCCAAGTTAAAAAAAAAAAAAAAAGTAGGGGCACCTGGCTGGCTCAGTCAGTGGAGCATGTGACTCTTGATTTTGGGGTTGTGAGTTCAAGCCTCACAAAGAGATTATTTTTTTAAAAATTAAATCTTAAAAAAAAAAAAAAAAAAAGTGCCATGAACCCATGTTCCATCTCTGACGAGGACTTTCTCCACATCCATTCCCCCTTGCACGTGGCCAAGCCTTGAAAAGGTAGTCCGCAGAGTTGTTCTCAAACATCAATGTGCAAACAGATCAACTGAGCAGCACGGTAAAATGCAGATTCTGACGTAGTAAGACCGGCAAAGGGCTAAAGGCTAAAGGCTCTGAATTTCTAAAGTTCCCAGGTGACGGTGATGGCACTGGTCTTCAGGCCAAACTCTGAGAAAGGAGTTTCTATACTTCTACTTCCGCTACTAGAATCAACATCCATATTTTAATGAGCTACCGGGGATGGGAAACTGCCTGATTCCATTTACATATGTCCTTTCAGTGAGAGCACCTTTATCCTGGGGGCCTCAAATAAATATAGCTCACGCTTATTTACTTTTTATTTATCAGTCCCACGGTTTTTACTGGATGACTAACAAGCTTTATCTTAAGAACAGACCTCTCTGTGTTAAAAAAAAAAAAAATGCTGAATAGCAAATTACATTTTTCAACAAATGATGAAAACATTATTTTATAAATCCGATCAATAAGGATGGGTCAAATTTCTGAAGCCCTTGTGGACCACAGACAAGAATCTTTTCTGCACATTCTAGCTGAAATTTGGAAGAAATTGCCTCACTAAATAATTTCATTTGTGTTTGTTTGTGTGGGGTTTTTCTTGTTGTTTTGTCTGCTTTGTGTGCCTTGTTTTATTTTTCAATATGATGTAAACCAATTCCTTCCAACTTCCAACATATGTCTCAAAGCTTGCCAAGAAGGAACTAACAACCATTTCAAAACAGCAAGAAGTCACTGGGCTGAAAGCTTGGTGTCCTGTGTACTTTTCTAACAATTTTCCATTGTTTTCTGAAATCTTTCCTTCCTTCCCCTCTCTGAGCCTGACTCTCATCCTACTCTACCCTCCAAACTACTCACAAAGATGGCAGATAATACAGTCTTTGAATCCTACCACTATCACAGAACACTCCTGAACAAATTACCATCAATTACTAGACTGGCGAAATGTCGTGTCATGTACTACATTAATTTTGTTGCGTTAATTAACAGCTAGACACAATAAGTCGTCTTCAAATGAGGATGTTAAGATTCTACCCCAAAAGTCAGAAGGTTCTCATAAGGAAAAGAACGTCCATCAATCAGATGGACTTTCCTTCATCAGTCACAACTGAGCTCTCTGAGTTCACACTCTACTGCGATTCAATGATTAGAAACTCATGCCTCCAGCCCCACCATGTCAGTCTCCACATGATAGCCTTCAGTGGTTCCTTCAAGCCTCCAAGATGATGCTCAAACTCCTTAGCATGGACCATAGGCCCTTCAGGGTCGGCAGCTGGACCCAGCGCCCACCTGTCTCTGCAGTGTGGTCCTTGTGCTCTCCACGTGCACGAGCTATACCTCTCCCGAGGGCCTTTCCCTTGCCCACCTGCATGTGGGGCAGTGGGACAAATCTAATTGCAAATTAAGCTAACATTTCCAATTAAGATGAAGGAATTTCAAACTTTAGACTATTTGTTGTTGTTGGATTTACTCTTTGCAGGCTTCTGATCTCTGATGAGTCATTCTACTCACTATTCCTCATTAGGTCCATGATTCTCAGATTAAAAAATTCTAGATTCACTCATTACAATGACCAAAGTGAACCTAAGTCCCTTCATATTTCACTCCACTGTCTACTGGCCTGCTGGCTTCAGCCCAGATCAGAGAGAGGACTCCAGAAGCCCAGGGTAACTGCATACAGAAATGGATACAAAACTGGCAGAAAGGCCCTGTGTGCTCGTCGCTGGTCTCTGGGTCCTAGAAGCTGTGGACTTATCACAGGGGTGGTGGTGATAGAGGTAAAGGATACAAATTCACTTTAATATAGGAAAAGAATTGAAGTGCTTACCCCCATGAAGGTGGGCAATATACACAAAGTATATTTTCCCAGAGCAGGAACAAATTCCCTATAGAAAGAACATACAGCTTGGCAGGGCCAGGATCTCTCAAGGAAGTTCCTGTTCCCATTCTCCTTTGGGGAAAAGGGGTGGGATTATACTCTCCTATGCCCATCCAATTCTTCTGGAAAGACTGGCTCTAGACCTGTTGCCTAACAAGAAGCTAGTACCTAGTTAGACCCTAGGCAGTCGGAGGGCTTAAAAGACTAAGTAAATGGCAGATCAATTTCCACATACAACAATCCCTTAGCGAACCTCACAATCCTGATTCTGCATAAGCGAATTCCTTCCTACCCCCAAACACACCATAATAATCACTTTTGCCTTTACCTACTACATACAGATTATGTCCAAATTGCCTGCTATCTGTCATAAACTGACTGATTTCTGAACACAAATCAGATCCCAAGTTCCACATGCCCCAAGAGCTCAGTCTCAAAGTGTTTTCAAAGCAAAGAACAAACAAAAAACCCCCTAAGGTATAGATAGGTCTCTCTATCAAAGGTCAGAGGATGCAGGGAGGCACAGAGGCTCGAGGCAATGCCTAGGATGGACCCAGTGATGGGAAGTTAGCTGCTCTAGACCTGTAAGCACCGCCAGGAGTGGTCTCCATAAACACAGCACTGCTCACCTGAAGGGAGGGGGTAGGGAAACCGAAGAATCAGGAGAGACGATCTTCAATCAACACCTCTAATGCCTAAGCCGGGTCTGCATGTTGACATCTGTAGGTTGTGCAGCTATCCCCCTACCTTCCAGCAGGATTACAAAGTACTCCAGGGAATTCTGGAGGAAATACACACTTCATTGCCTTTTGTAGCAAACATGGCTGCCTGAATTCAGGGGTTTACACAATGTCCAAGGATGTTTTTAGTTACCAGTATCATAATCTGTAGAAGAGTGATGCTTAAATCCAATAATTAATTTATCTGGAGGTTGCAAATTTATTGAATCTAGCCAGTCAGTTAACTGGAATGCACACACATACTGAGTGTGAAATATACCTATATATCTTAGCCTAATCTCTACTTTACTCCCAGGCCTCACAATGGAATATCAAGCAAGCAATTATACAACCATAGCATGTAAAACAACCAGAATATTTTGGCTAAAGAAGCTATAACTCTGAAGCGTGATACACTCATCTACTGCGTGTTAAAACGAAGGCAATAATTTGTTTCAGTGTCATTTAGAATGCACAGCTATTCTGCAAAAAAATCCTAAACATAAGAAGACCAGAAGGAAACTAATTTCTTAGGAATTGGTGCTGGAGCTAAAACTTTAACAATAGCAGGAGGTTAAAATGGCACATTTTAAGTTTAAAAAAAAAAACTCGGGCTTGAGGAAATGGGAGGAACAGAGGGAAGAAATGGATATGCAGTTTCCTTGGAAACTAACTGTAGTATTATTGCAGCAATAAGCCTCAGGAATCATTGTTTAGAGGGCGAAAATACTGCTCATCTGCTTAAAACTGGACAAGGGTAATTTAGAACCTAAATAATTGTGATCTCTGTGAGAATCCTTGGGGAACTCTAAAGACTGCCGCAGAGTGGAGGTGCTCTGTACAAGCTCATACATCTACAGAGGAACACGAGGAAGCCCCCCTGCGAGGTTACAGAGAGCAGACGACCATGGTAATGACTTAGAGGTACAATTTCCAGGGCATTGATATAAATGGCGCCACCAGGCAACTCCCTCTCCAGCCCTCCTCGACCCTTACTCATGTTCTTGTGAATACACCACAATCCCAGACAAACAGGTTTGCAGGGAGACCGAGCCTCATTTCTCATTCCAGTTCTACTGCTCCCTTGTTCCCTGAGCTTGAACACCTCACTAACCTCAGTGGGCCTTCTCTGCAAAACAGAGAAAATACCACTTTCTTCTCAGGGTTACTATGCAAGCTAAATGAAGGAAGAAACACCCCCAGAATATTGCCTGGCACATAGCAGAGTATACGTGTGAATGCCATTTCTCTTCCCAATGGTCAGTGGGTTTACTTTGAGAGCTGGCTGCTTCTTTCCACCACAGAAAATCCCAGACAAACAAAGTAGATTTTGTATAAGAATACATAGCAGGAGGTCTTTACAGAGAAACTCAGAGGGTGTGGCAACTAGTCATGTCACAGTTGGGGTATGCGGCCCTCTCTATCATTCGGATACTTAAAGAATCAAACCTGCTGATGACATAAGGATGGCATAGGCTAAAGCTCACATGTGGATGAGGAGCTGAATTGAATTCAGATTGTCTGTGTAGTAAAGTATTCCTCCATGAGGACAGGGACGATACCTGGTCTGTCCACCTTTATGTCCCTAATGCTAATGCAATACCTAGAACATAGTATATATTCCAGAAAGCATTTGTGGAATGAGTACAAATGGTAGCAAGGGGTCCCAGGAGCTTGTGGGCAAAGCCAGGTAGGGATCAGGAGCCAGGAGTAGAATTTGGATTGAAAGCACAAGTGAGAACCATGGACAAGGCAAAAAATGCTTCCTTCCAAGACAAGTTCATACACGCATTTAACAAATATTTAATGAGTCCCTACCATGTTTCAGTCACTATTTTACATGCTCCAGAACATAAAGACAAAAGCCCTCCTCTCCTGGAGCTTACATTCCAGAGACCCTCAGCTGTGTTACAGTACAGTCCTCCCCCTTGTCCACAGGGAGTCCATTCCAAGACTCCCACTGGATGCCTGAAACTGTGGATTAAAGCAAACCCAAAATATATGTTTTTCCTATACATACATACCTATGATAAAGTTTAAGTTATAAATTAGGCACAATAAGAGATTAACAACAATAACTAATAATAGAACAATTTTAACAAGATACAAAAATAAAAGTTATGTAAATACGGTTTCTTTCTCTCACTTTATTTTATTGTACTTTACTCACCCTTCTTGTGACGGTGATAAGATGAAGTGAAGTAAATGATAAGGCGTTGTGTCATAGCTTTAGGCTACTATTGACCTTCTGAGGCTATGTCAGAAGGAGGACCAGCTGCTTGGTTGACTGTGGGTCACCGAAACCATGGAAAGCAAAACCATGGATAAGGGGGGACTACTGTAAAATGGTTTATGTGTCTGTCTCCTTCAATTAGGTGTGAGTTTCTCCCATGAAAGGCCTGTGTCTTGGTCATCTCTGATTCGTCAGTGCCACAGTGCCTGCAAGGTCACAGGAAGAATGAAGTAGTTTTGAACTGAACTCAAAGTCAGGCATCAAGCGAAGCAAAAGCAAAGAACATTGGTTTGAGTTAGGAAGCAACGCAGTCCTAGATTTGAGTCCCAGCTCTACCACTAACTAACCTGGTGACAAGTTACCTCTCTGATCCTATAAAGTGGAGATAATGGTAGTCCGCAGCTCACAGAGCTATAATGAGGGCCAGATGACAAGCTGCCTTGACAGGACAGAGGAGGCCGCTTGGTCAGGTAATGGAACCTGCTGGGACACCTGGGTGGCTCAGTAGGTTAAGCATCTGCCTTCAGCTCAGGTCACAATCCCACGGTCCTGGGATCAAGTCCCAAAACGGGCTCCTTGCTCAGCAGGGAGCCTGCTTCTCCCTCTGCCTCTGCCTGCTGCTCCCCTTGCTTGTGCGCGCTCTAATAAATAAAATCTTTAAAAAAAAAAAAAAAAGGAAATGGAACCTGCTGCTCTCAGATCATGGTCATGATCATCACGACTCCTCATCAGGGACAGAAGGCTGGCCATGCTCAGTGGGAGAACGTGAACGGAACACTGGGGCAAATCCACGCCTGCAAAACTTTTCATCAAAATAAGATAGTCTGGTTTTTAAGAACCCTTCTCCATGCCTAACCATGTCTAAAGGAGACTCCTACCCAGGCCAACACAATTCGTTTTGTGTGAGAAAGCATCCTCTGATCAGCCGCAATGACCTGCCTACAGTGAGCCCTGATTTCCAGCCCACTTCCAAACAGCACCAGCTCCCACTGACGGTCCTCATGAGTTGGTTTGTTCCTAGTGACCATTCTCAAAGGGTCAACACTCAACTTTGCACTTGCAGTCTCAGTCCTGGGCAAACTTGGAAGAACTAGAAGCCCCTGGGCTGGCCATACATTTCCTAACTCAGTTTTGGTGACTTGGATAAGGTAATTTATCTATCATGAAGCAGAGACAACTTTTTCAGAGAAATACTCCCGTGGAGATGCTTTTGGCTCACATAAGGGATGATCACATAACACAGTTCATGACTGGAAATGAGCCGAAGTAAAAAAAAAATTATAGAAAAATATATAAATAGTTATTAAAATGACTGGGGGGGAGAAAAAGTGGCAAAGAGAAACAAGAGACACACATACCTGTAGGTATAACTTTATATGGATGCATACATCCGACCATACGTTGATGTATATGTATATATATTACAATGAACTGATGTTTCAATAACATGCAAATGTACATACAGTCATTACTCATCTCTACCCTCCCCAAACATATATAGAACACATATACGCAATTACATATATGTGCACAAATGATTTACTTGTTTCTACCCCCCAAAAAAAATCATTTCTGAAATTTAGTATAGAAATCAACAACAACAGAAAAGCTATAAAAGCCTGAAAGTCTTGTGATGCTGACTATTTTTTAAGTAAATAATAATGTAATAATATATCAAGGAACAAACTGGAAAAATAAGCTTAAAATAAATTGTACAAAATGTTCCCCAGACAAGTCTAAAATAGTAGAGCTAAACCAGTGTACAGAAAGTCCCCTAAATTCTCATTATATTACCATAAGATTGACAGTAACTACTACTTCATTGTCATTCCTTTCTATTCTTCTCCATAATCATATATTGAACAGAGCCCCAGATAGATGGCAGGAGAGCTGCATTACACATGGCAGCATCTGCAAACTCTGTAATAGTCCACACGTCTAGCCTTAGACACCAATACCATAAATACAGACTCCATTTCTCAAACGACAATTTTGCTCATAGGAAAATAAGTGGCAAGTCAAAATTCAAATGACTGAAGTTGTTTTAGGTAATTCATAGGTTGTAAAAACTAATGAGAAGTAAAAAAAAAAAAAATTACGAGGGTATTACAACTCTCCCATTAAAATGAAAATCTATGTTATAACTTTATGTTCTTCAAATGCCATACCAGACTGAAACATCAAGCAACACATCAAATGTTCTGTTCCTAAAAAATGACTTTGTTTATGTGGAGTGATAACTTATTAATTTTCAGAAATACTTGCCTAGTTATCCTTTTAAACCAGAATCATCTCCCATTCTACATGACCATCGAAGCTTATGTTTAACCAGCAATTCATTTGAGTAACTAAAATGAAAATAATTGCCAAAAAGGCCAGAGGGCATTACATACAAATATACAGACACACACATGCACACGCGCACATGCACACACACACACAGATACACTTCAAGAGCAACAGGGTAAAACTAAAAGCAGATAGATAATCATGTCCCTAAAAAGGAAAGAAAACCCTATGAAGTCATCATTATGAACAGTTTTATGAATAGCACTAAAGGCGTTAGCACATGTATGAGAAATGATCGTGCAACAAGATTCAATCAGCCAAATACCAGTTTCATGCTGCAGAAAAGATTATGTCTAGACTGGTTCTCGAAAATGGCAGTTGTTACTCTTTTATTCTCTCTTAAAAGCGGCTGCTCAATACACAGAGGGCAGTCTGCATTTGGGTGCTGATTGGACAAATGATTGCCAATAATCAGATGGCATGATTTATCTTTGGAAAACCGTGGAGCAATTTTAAGGAACACCAATAATTTGAGCGCTAAGCATTGCTCACCATAGTGAAAATGCTTATTCCACTTCAATCGTCAAACCCAGTGTTCAGAGAAAACAAATAGAGTGAGTTTGACACTGGACTCTCAAATTTCTGTCAGTAGGATTTGTGGATAACTCAGGGTGATACTTGACCACATCGTAAGAGAGATTCAGCAACTCCTGCAGGTATGAGAAACAAGCTGATTCGAATTTCTAAGTGTTCGTGTCCTGTCATAGCATTAAAATAATCATGCAAATCTGCCTCCAGCTGGTCTCTGATTTGCATTCATTTTTTTCTGTTTGAAATGATTTATACATACTTGTACTAAATTCTAAATTCTAATTTTAACATTCAGTCTTGGAAGAACAGACATTTACAATATTAATAGTTAGCAATTATTAACATTATAAGTGTGTGGATGACACCAAACCTGGTTAATAAGCAAACTATCTACATGAGTGTTCTTCACAGAATTGAGCACTAACCATATTCTTTTTTGGCTAATGTTAAAAAAAAAAAAGAGAGAGAAGCCATCTCTCATGGATATTACCTCCTTAACACGTGGAGGACAGTCACATAAAATATTGCATGTTGATTAAGTATAAGAAGACAAGGGATGAATCTTCACAAATCCTATGTAATTGAAAAAATAGAACACTCTCCCTCTGTAGTTGTATTTAAGTGGAAAAATTTACACTGTGGAAGTCCTTACTTACGCAAAGGTCATTCGAAGCAAAAATCCAGGAGCCATCAGCAGGTAGCCCATACCCTTTTAGGAGAATAGAAACAATCAAAACTTCCCTTCTAGAAAAGTCATACAGGATGAGAGATAGTCCCTGGATTCTCCTTCCACTGAAATCCAACCCATGCCTGAATAAATTGTCTCAAATCAAAGCTCAATTAATACTAACAACAGGGACGCCTGAGTGGCTCAGTTGGTTAAGCATCTGCCTTTGGCTCAGGGCATGATCTCAGGGTCCTGGGATGAGCCCCACGTCAGGCTCTCTGCTCAGTGGGGAGGCTGCTTCTCCTTCTCCCTCACCCTCCTCCCCCCCTGCTCATGCTCTGTCTCTCTCTCTCAAATAAAGAAATAAAATCTTTTTTTAAAAAAGTTACTATGTGCTTTATAAATATTGTTTTACTGAATCATAATATTCCTATGCAGTAGATACTATTATTACCCCATATTACTGATAAGCTGAGATTCAGAAGATGGGGTAACTTGCTTGAATCAGTCACCCAGCAAATAGCAGAATATTAACAACAACAACAGCTATTGTATTTTTAGTGCTAATTGGATCTAACACTTTCCCTGAGAAACTTAGGCATCTGTTCTAGTCCGCAAAAGAACCCAATGAAATAGAAGTGGTCTGCATTTTTTAAAATGACGAAACTTGGAGCCTGAGAAGTAACAAGCTGATGTCACCAACAAATAAATGATAAAGCTAAGTTGAAAATCCAGTTCTACTAATAATACACGAGTACTACTAATAAATTCATTCAGTAAATATTTTCTGAATACCCATTATGTGCTGGGTACTGTTCTAGCCACCAGGGATCTGTAGTGAACAAAACATAGGTCCTGCCCTCACAGAGCTTGCATTAGAGTATTTTTTTTGCATTAGAGTATTTATTACAGCTTGAAAAATAATAAACAGAATGCCAGGTGATAAAATGTGCTACGAGGAAAAATAATGCAGGAGAAGAGTAAAACATTCTAGGGGCGCCTGAGTAGCGCAATCGTTAAGCGTCTGCCTTCAGCTCAGGGTGTGATCCCGGCGGCCTGGGATGGAGCCCCACATCAGGCTCCTCCGCTGGGAGCCTGCTTCTTCCTCTCCCACTCCCCCTGCTTGTTTCCCTCTCTCGCTGGCTGTCTCTATCTCTGTCGAATAAATAAATAAAATCTTTAAAAAAAAAAAAAGAGTAAAACATTCTAAAATGAATGGAGGAGCACCATTTGTTACAAGATGGTCCAGAACAGACTCTCTAATAAGAAAGTAATAAAAAATAAAAAGTAAGGTTTGCTCAAAAATTGGTCAGACTTGAAGAAAAGTGAGGAAACCATACACATACCTCATAAAAAATTTGCTTGCAGGGGTGGTGACTGGGTGGCTCAGTAGGTTGAGTGGCTGACTCTTGACTTTGGCCCAGGTCTTCATTTCAGGGTCTTGAGATCGAGCACCCCCACCATGGGCTCCCTGTTGAGCAGGGAATGGGCTTCTCTCCCTTTCCCGCTGCCCCGCCCCACCCCCGGCCCACGCATGCGCGCACACCCGCGCGCGCTCGCTCTCTAAAATAAATAAATAAATCTTAAAAAAAAAAAAAAATGCTTCTAGCAGGGGAAACGAGGACAGTTGCCCAGGGGCAGGAGCGCGTTTGGCCAAATGAGAGACAGCAAGGAGGAAATTACAGCCAGAGCGGAGTAATCAAGCGGCAAATAAGTCTGAGATGAGGTGAGAGAGATAAAAGGGGGAAACCACATCGTGGAGGGCCTTGCAATGTTTGCCTTGCAGTGTTTGGCTTTGACTCTGAAAGAAAAATCTCCTGAGCAAAGAAGGAAGGGATTTGAGTTATATTTTAAAGGATCACTATGACTGCTGCGTTAGAAGACTCGGGAACAAGGGCAAAAGCTAGGAGACCAGTTAGGAGATTGTGGCAATAGTCCAGGGAACGGGTGATGGTGGCTCGGACCAGATGTGAACAATAGGGATAGTAAGAATAGATGGCTTCTGAGTATATTTGAAAAGTTTCACTATTTAAATGTGGACAATGAAAGACAGAAAGGAATTAAGAATGACTCCAAGAATTTTGACCTTAGCAAATAGAAGGACAAGGGGACATTTACTGAGAAGAAGCCTATAGAAAATCTATCAGACTTTAAAGTCCATGCTCTCTTGAAATGGCCATGTACCAAAAATTAGTTTGGAATTCCATTCAGACCCACCTTGAGTGTCCAGAACTGTCCACGAGGCTGGGACACCCTAGAAAGTGGAGGTTCTAGTACCATGGGGAAGCAGACAGGTGTCATGCCGAAGGCTAACCTGTGAAGCCACTGATCCAAGGCTGAAAAGGGACAGCAGAACCAGGATAGCTGAAGGGCAAAATCAGAGCTCGAAAGGATGGCACACAGGGATGAAACAGCCCAGAGAGGCTGAAGGTGGCAGTGGCCAACAGGGAAGAGGGAAATGAGAGCCACACAAAACCAGTGAGTGAGGGTTTGCATTGTTCAGTCTGGTCTTCCCATACGTGGCCTGTGGAATCTAAAACAATGCTACCTGCAATTCAGCCAGCAGCAGTTCTGCTTGGAACGAATTTGCATATTCCTCTCCCTCAGATATTTGAACAAAGGGTTCCAAAACATCCTCCCTTTTTCTTATCAATTTCCCTCTGTCCTACCCTGTCTCTCATCTTAATTCAAACTATTGACCTTGATCACTAGTTTTCAAACCAAGCTGTCCACCAGGAAATCTTAGAAATACAGATTTCTTAGACCCAAATCAGATAGGCTGAATTGGAATCTACGACAAAGAAAGCATTCAGCGAGCTTTGGAACCAGCCCCGCCCTCACGTCCCCCGTGGTTTCTCAATAAACATCAAAGACAGTTACAACTTCTAACTTGAACATGGTCTTGTCTCCTTTCTCTCCATACCATTAGGGCCCCTGAGTTTGTCCCACATCTGCTGAGTTTTTCCAATTTCTTTTCAAGAAATCAAAGGCAGAATACTTGCCTGAGAAATTATTCATGCTCCTGGGTCTACTGAAGCCCTATTACATCTATCTCCAAAGTCCAATACGAGACCTTTCTTTCTAAAATGACTTTCCCTTGTGAGAAGGCCAGATATTTCTCTGCTTCTTTACACGCTGTACTCTCCTGTGTGGTTGCTCTGGATACTTTAATTACTGTTTAATCTTCCTGCATTTGTGCCTTAAGGCAGAGCCTACGAAGGGCACAGAGTTCAAACTCATGGCCTCATAACTCGCCACAGGTTTAACATTCAATAATCATGACAATTCGAACCAAAGACCAAAACTCCACTCCAACTGCCAGGAATCCAGGGGTCAGTCTGTGCCAGCCTTGTCGGCTGCATATGTAATTTTCATTTTATTCTCCTCCTGTTACACTGGTAGATGACTAGTCCTGTTCCCTCCTTCCCAGGGAGGGGTCCTATTCTGTGAGTGCACTGCTCCATCACTCAAGAGTGATGAAATCGGTGGAGCAACTCTGGGATAGAAATGATTACTGAAGGCCTGTTAGGAGACGCCAACAGAGACTCTATATTAACCAGCATTCCCTCTGTACGCAGCGATCTGAAAGAAAAAGGAAAGAAGACTTTCAGCTGCTACGGTATCTCAGGGAATCATCTGACAGCTTATTTATTAAATGCATTTCAATATTAATTCTCCTCTGCACCATAGCTGACCTTCAAAAAAATTTACAGAGTCTCAAGAACACAAAGCAGGATGGCCGAGGGAACGCTGTAATGGGAAGAAAGCTGCACATAAACTCGTTTTCTCCTGCGCACTTACAGACAAAAATTGGTTACCATTAAATACAACCTCAGGTAGCTGATCTTTTAATATAGAACCTAAGACACAGATAAATTAGAACCCAATTAATTGGGATCCCAATTATTTTTCTCCCTACACATTTAGGGGCAGAATGCAAATCACAGGAAGGCACAGCAATATAGAGAAATCAGCTCCTTCTCAAACATGTCCTGGGTCCAAAACACATTCTGCCTTTTCTAGTCCTGGAAAATGAGAACTGCATGAGGAATAATGACTCTCAAACAGCCAGGATACACACAATTATATTTAATCTCCTATATTTATGAAGTCAAAATGTGGGTCAAGAGGCTTTCTGAAAGAGGCTCCCATTTAATTTTGATTTTCACCGTGATAATATACACGTAACAAAATTTACCATCTTATTTTTAAGTGTACAGTTCAGTATTAAATACATTCACATTATGCAAACATCACCACCATCCACCTCCAAAATTCTTCTCATCTTGCAAAATTGAAAATTTGTACCCATTAAACAACTCCCATTCCCCCTATATTCACCTCTTAATCAGAAAATTCTAAACAGAACTCCCCATTCTTTAAACATCGTCTAAGGTTTCATGCTAACATAAGGTGAAACTAGAGCTATCTTTCTTTATGATTTAAATCACATTTAAGCCCAGTTTACACATTATGCTCAGGAAAGAACTGCCATTTTGTTCCAGAAAGTCATGTTTCATCATCAAGTATCCATATGCCAATGTTGATGGGTGTTACAGACTGAATGCCTGTGTCCTCCAAAAATTCATGTGTTGAAATCTAATCTAATCCCTAATGTGATGGCAGAGCCCTTGGGTTGGATTAATGGCCATATAAGAGGAGGCCAAAGAGCTGGCTCTCCCTCTTTCTACCATACGAGGAGACAACATGAAGTCAGCAGGCTGTAAACTGGAAGAGGATTCTCACCAGAACCTGAGCATACTGGTACTCCGATGTCCAGCTTCCCACCTCCAGAACTGAGAAATAAATTCCTGTTGTTTATAAGCCATCCAGTCTTTGGTACTGTGTTCTAGCAGCCCAGATGGACTAGGACTCTAGGTAACCAATCACTACAGTTAGCCTAACCTGAACTGAAAGTCGCAGATATCTTCCTTTACTCTTTCTGAATCCATTTACACCATTCATTAAGATTAGAGCTCTTTTCACAAGACTCTGGGAGATGACTACCCATAAAATCACTTTTTAATTTCTTTAAAGCACTAGGAGAAATGACTACCTAGGATCTCGTTGGGAAAAAAAACAAAAAACAAAAAACAGTGCTTGGAAATGAGCATGCAGGAAGTCCAAGAAAGCCGCTGCAGTGCCACAATGAGCAGGTACAATACAGAGACCAGCTGGGCGGTGGGCGCTCGTCCTCGTCCAGCACACCCAGGAGGGCGTGGACGCTCTGTGGAGCCTTGCAGCCCCAGCATAAGATAAAGCTCTGCATCAGTCTTTCTTGTTTCTGAGTCATTAGTTTCAGGGTGGGAAGACGTTAGAAAACCTTTCAAGCCACAAACCACATATCTTAGGGAGATGGCTAATTAGAATTCACCCTAAACTGTGACAGAATTAACAGACATTAAATAATCATTATTTATAATTGGGGAATCAAGTTACCCAAGAGAAAAAAGGCAAAGCTCAGACTGCCTTGGTTAATGTTTAAATTGGAAAACTAAAAGGATAAGTAGTTCTTCAAATGACCAATAGTTAGTAACTTAGAAAATATTTGTTTTCTGGAGAAGTGATATTAAAATTGTGATTGGGGTCTTTGTTCTTTTTTTTTTTTTTTTTAAAGATTTTATTCATTTATTCGACAGAGATAGAGACAGCCAGCGAGAGAGGGAACACAAGCAGGGGGAATGGGAGAGGAAGAAGCAGGCTCATAGTGGAGGAGCCTGATGTGGGGCTCGATCCCGGAACGCTGGGATCACGCCCTGAGCCGAAGGCAGACGCTTAACCGCTGTGCCACCCAGGCGCCCCTGGGGTCTTTGTTCTTAAAAGAGCACACAAAAATGATTTCATCCACATGCAGCCAAAGTATAGGACAGTCTGTCCTGAGTTCTGGAATAGTGGTTAAGGGGTAATACAGATTATACAGGGAAAAGAAATTTTCTTCCTCCTTTTCATGGCAAAGTATAGACCTGGAGGAATATTTTTAAAGATTTATTTATTTACTTGAGTGAGAAAGAGAAAGAGAAAGTGCAGGAGGAAGGGACAGAGGGAGAGAGAATCTTAAACAGACTCCATGCTGAGCACAGAGCCCCATGTGGGGCTCGATCTCACAATCCTGAGATCAGGCCCTGAGCCAAAACCAAGAGTCGGTGGCTTAATGGACTCCAGGTGTCCTGCTGGAGGAATATTTTTAAAGGAAAAAACGTCCTTAATATCTTTGTTTCTTTTTCTGTACCTCTTTCCCATCTTCTGGCACTTCTCTTACAAGGACCATGATATTCTCAAACTACCTTAATTTTACTTCTCTCTCAACTGGGCCCCCATCTTGGCCAGGCCAACCCCAAAGACCTAGCCTCAAGGCAGCTGACCTCAAAACAAATGGATCAAACCAATATATGGATGAAATAAGCCTTCATATTTTCTGTTTTACTCTAAGATGATAGCTTTGCAATATGTAGCCTCAAAAAAAAGTCAAACTGCAAAGAAAACATGAAAACATACTCTCATCTGATGAGCTAAAAATGTTTAAAAAAGAATGAGACTGTCCAGTACGAGAGGGTATGAGAGAATAATAACTCCCCCAAAGCTCCAAGGCAGTGTAAACTGAGTCCAGCCTCTCCAGAGGGCACTTTGGCTATACACATAAAGGTCTTAAAAAAAGCAAACAACCATAACACTGACGCAGCAAAAACACGATTGAGAACTATACAAAAGAAGTAATCAAAGGTGTGCCAGAAGATGAATGTGTATAAAGATGTTTAAGATGTCACTTTTTAAAATAGTGAAAAATCCATAATTTACTGATTAATGTGAATGTCTGACAAGAGCAGATTGTTAAGTAAATAATGGGACTTTCATACAAGGTAATACATGATACCATCAAGTAGCACATCATAGAACCGTATTTGTTGATATGGGGAAAAAGCTTCACGCTAAGTGAAAGGAAAGGATAGACTAGAAAATATATATACGTATTATATTACATCTACAATTTTATATTTATAATTTCTATTTAGGTAATTTATATAATTTTATTATAGATGTATACATATACAAAATAAATAAAAAATTAGACATTCACAAAACTGCAAACAGTGGTTAACCGTTTTTTTTCCCTTGTGCTTGTCCACGATTTTTAGGATTTCTGTATTAACCATGAAATTATCTAGAACATTTTATAATTACTTAGGAAGGGTTATTTATTTTATTTTATTTTAAGATTTATTTATTAGAGAGAGAACGAGGCGAGTTGGGGGAGGGGCAGATGGAGAGAATCTCAAGCAGACTCCCTGCTGAGCACAGAGCCCAAAGACGATCCCAAGACCCTGAAATCATGAGCTGAGCCAAAACCAAGAGTCAGATGCTTAACCAACTGAGCCACCCAGGTGCCCCAAGGAAAGGTTATTTTTCTAATTTAACACAGAACACTGAAAGCAACAACATCAATAGCTCCAGTAGAGAAATGGCAGGAGGGGGTGGGAGGCAGAAGTTGTTGGTTTTAAGTACAGAGAGTTTATAAGTGGGAGATTGTAGACTGTCTCTATGGGATATTAAGATTTGGGATAACACTCTCCCCAAAATGCACACATACACTAACCTCCGTGAATACCTGTTGGGTTAAAAACAAATAAAATAAATATTTATTCCTTAAAAATACATTCCTACCAATATACAATTCCACCTTTATAGTTTTCCCAAAATATTTGTTCCCTCTACTGTAAGAAATACTGTACATCCTGATGCTTTAGAACACTTGAAATCATGTAAATTATTCCTGGGGAATGTTTAAAAATTTATATTATTTACTCCTGAGAGACCATGATAACATCTTTCCAGATTGCTCCAGTCTGTGAATCTAGTATTTTAATTTCTAAGACGCAACAGCAATGCTTTGTGCTGGGATCAATAAAAGGAAATGAACTACTGTGGTTTGTCTGCCTTTTACTAGACCACCCCCCAACACTTATTCACAGCCCTGAGTGTATCAAAACTCCATTTGCAAACTAAACTCGCTTGTCTGATACATAAACAAAGCTAAACCATGTACAGTGCAAACCACACTCATGGCTTTTTCTCAGGACCACGGATGGATCTCTCTTCCCACGCCAGATCCCTAACCAGTGAAGAGATAAACAGGCCATCAATAAACCAGGCTCTGCGGAATCCAGGGTTTATACAGACCTTTGAAATAACTTCTTTATAAACATTTTTGTCTCCTCTCTCTAGCAGCATAGTTTATTAGAACTATCTGCATTAAAAAGAAAAAAAAAAAGCTTTGGAGATAGATGCCCACATTTTCTTCCAAATATATTCCTTTCATTCTCATTCCACAAAATCAGCCTTGCCATTGATTAACATATCCTTTCTCCTTCCTAATTTGTTTATTTACCCCTATTCTTGAAGATGATGATGGCAATTCCTAAATTGGCCATACTCTTATTATGGGCTTGAGGTAACTGCACAATGTGAATATGGTACGTAAAAATTGCTGACATATTAATTCTTTTAAATCCATCCAACTTGTGAATTGCATAACTGGCCAAGTAAGTGATGGCTGGACTAAGAAAATCTAACTGGAACCAATGCTTAGAAATCCTAGGTGAACATAAAAATACTTCTAAATGTCTACTTAGGGGTATATATAATGTAAAAATGGAGTATTTTCAAACTTCGGGATCATGCCAATGTCTGTAAAGCTGTCATGCTTTTCTTTAATAGTTACCATCTATTAAAAACCTACTCTATGCAGGGGTGCCTGGGTGGCTCAGCTGGCTAAGTGTCTGCCTTCGTCTCAGGTCAGGATCCCAGGGTCTTGGGATCCAGTCCTGCATTGGGCTCCTTGCTCAGTGAGGAGCCTGCTTCTCCCTCTGCCTGCCGCTCTCCCTGCTTGTGCTCTCTCTCTCTCTGACAAATAAACAAATAAAATCTTTAAAAAAATAAAAATAAAAACCTACACTTTGCAAGGTGTCACCCTACTCTGAAGTTTTCCGTTGGTTAAGTGGGGCCCCGTTGGAGTTCTTCTCCTGGTGTAGATGACTTATCTGATCTGTGAGCCTCCTTTGTGGTCCAGCTCCTTCCTCCTCCCATCTTTCCTGGGCTTGAACTGCCCCCAGAGCACCAAAGTCTCCAATGCTCCTCCACACCCCCACCTCCACCGATGGGTGCATGTGGGACTGCGTAGGTAATTCTGGGCACAGCATCAGGGAGGCCACTCACACACAGATCTAAGCCCCACACTCCAACCTACAGCTAGTGACATTTTGGTCCTCCCTCTACTGGTTCTTTCATCTAATTTCTCAATTCATCCAGAACCCGGGCAGGAGAGTGAGTATGGCTATGTGGAGGAAGGAGGGTTTCTCAAAGTCCTCATCATCTTGAGCATTCTGCCATGAACTTTAACAATGTGAAAACGGGCAAAATACATTTGGAGGAATTAAGGCTAAAGGTGCGTGGCTTTGAACTTCACTGTGCTTTACTAAGCATGGGCCATAACCGTTTTTAACTGTGGCAGCTTGCAGAGCTGG
The DNA here is from genome assembly GCF_017311325.1 of Ursus maritimus. Lineage (NCBI taxonomy): Eukaryota > Metazoa > Chordata > Mammalia > Carnivora > Ursidae > Ursus > Ursus maritimus. The sequence goes on from NW_024423564.1 coordinate 41,721,558, forward strand.
TACTGGGTCACAGGACTGGAATTATAGCGTGCAGCTACCTTTTAGCTGTTATGGCAACACTGGGTAAACACCAGATGAATTCTGTACATTATCTCGAATTTTCACAACAATCTTAAAAAGCAAAAGCTACTATATTTCAGCAAATCTTAAAATGCTACTAAATATAAGACACATCACTATTTTACGTAATCAGAAGAAACAAAGAAAAAAGCTGCCAATTGAACTGTAACATGTTCAGTGTTAAGACACATCCAAGTTTTAGAAATGTTAAAATGTGAAAAAAAATGTGAAAAATCAAGGAATCTTACGGTCAATCAACTACAGTAGTCACTTCATTTTTCATTCAAGGAAACTGAGGCTCAAAAAGAGTGAAATGTCTTTGTATGATCCCACATATAGAAAATGGCAAAGTCAGGGTTCAACCCACCCATTTGGATCCACAATGCCCATTCGCCCAACTCTAACACATGGCCCAGGGCACACTATAATTTTTAGGTAGATGATTTGTTTTCAACTTTAAGCATTACATATTTGTGGATTACTGAACACTCGGCATTTTGCTCAGCCTTCAGGAGACCTAAATAATGTGAAATCAGGGCTCTTCCCTCATGGAACTTTCAATCATCTCTTTTGATGACTCAAGAAAGACACACAAACTCTAGGAATGGTTTCTTAAAAGCATATGATTAAGTATTGAAATATGCAGCACCGACTAACATGCTATAGGTCTTTAGAGAAGAATCAGTTCAGAGGTGGTGAAAGAAACCAGAAAGGAAGGGGGGAAATGGGACCAAAGGAAGGCACCCCAATTCTGAGTTAGGGTTCTGTCGCCTGAGAAGGAATCTATAATAACAACCTCCACTTACTGAGCACCTACTCGGTCCATGCAGGACTTCTCTCAGCTCTTCAAAACACACCACCTGCTCTCCTGCCTCTGAGGTTAAACACACGCTACTCTGCCCACCTGGGCCAGTCTTTCCCTGCCTCTGGACCTGGTTACCTTATCTGTCCTTCACACTGACCTTTGGCACCATGTCCTCTGTGAAGTCTTAAGTGATCCCCAGGCCCAGCTGGATTCCCTCGCTAAGTGCTCCTACAGCGTTCCCTCTCTTAAACGCTTTGCAGCCCTGGAATCATTTGCAATTATTTGCTTCAAAGTTTATAACCATTATAGTTATATATCCATTAGACCTGATCATTCCATGGTGGCAGGGACTTGGAGTATGCTTACCACTCTGCCTCCAGGACTAACTCATAATAGGAGCTCAAAACGTTGACTCAGCGTTACCTTGACTGAGCATTTGCAAGCCTCATCTCATTTAAGCCCCTCTACTACACTGTGAGGTCGGTACCGTAATTTCTCCCATTTTACCAAATGAAGACGGTGAGGCTTGCAGAGATCAGTTAACCTATGTCCCACAACAGAGAAGTCAAACTCCAGCCAGATGAGCCTGACCCCAAAGACATGTTGTTAACCATTAGGCCATACCTTCCTCCTGCTCAAATGCAAAGACATGGAGGCAGGAATAAAATGGCATTTCATGGGACAGAGAGGCTTACCTGGCTACAATGCACGATACATAAGGAACAGATTCAAACTAAACATGTATTGAGGACCCGCCATATGCCAAGCGGTGAGCTGAGCACCTCTGACATGGGTTATCTTATTTAGTCTCACAATTACCCTATAGGTTTGGATTTATTACTTTTATGATGGAAAAACAGACTCAGACAGGCTAAGTAACATGCCCACCCACACAGCCGGTAAGCAGAAAAGCCAATGTAGTGAGCTGTAACTTTAGACAACAATGGACCCACCAGGGATTTTAGCAGATTTGGGAGACCACTTTTTGGGCTCCCAAAAAAAAAAAAAAAATTCCTGACCCTGTTCCCTGAGCTCAGAGCCAACTATCTTTGGCCGATTGACACTGACAAATGTCAATTTCCAATAACTTCTTCTGACCAGCTCTGATCTTTAGTTACGGGGTTTTGACAAAAGGCTGAAAATGTAATTGAAACACTAATGGACACTGTCATAATTAAATAACATTTAGAAAAGGCAAACCAACAGAAATTCACAGACTCAGCATTAGGCACCATGTTAAACCAGCATCTGTACAGACTGTGTCCAAATCAAGGGGTGGCCCTTCAAGGCAAATTATGTGGCTCATTGCTAGGGCAAGCCAGAGTTGGAAGAGCCAAATTACGGATCAGCTCCTCAGTAAAATTGAATTTGACACCTCTTTCCTCAGGAGATTGGGAATTATCTTCCCAACATGCACTTTGGAACATCAATGTCAGCCCATCTGCTATATAAATTTAGATCTCAATACAGTATGTAAAGCCTTTTTCTGCTGTGGTCATTAGCAGAGAGAAAAACCTCCAAAGGTCCCACCATTAAATGAAGACCCACAGCATCCGTTCGAGCCTCTGGGGGAGCCTGTCATTCATTCTGCAGCTCTTGGGGAAGGACCAAGGGGAGGTGTCTGGGAAGCTAGGAGAACCGTGTGCCGGAGGGTCAGGAGACCTGGGTGCTGGCCCCACTCTGCAGCTCCTAGCTGTATGACTGTGGTCAAGTCAAAAAAATCTCAGGATTGCAAAGAATATTTAAGGTCTGTTAGCTCAGACACTTTACCAGTATTTGAATGTCTTTCGTGACATCACTGCTAAGTGTTGATTCAGTTTACACTGTACACTCAAGTCATAGAGTAATCACTACTTCCATCGCCTTTCTAGTGCTCTGTAACTTCAGAGAACCTTGGAGATGCAACTGTGACCTGAGCACTGGAGGTTGAAGAGAGCCTGAAGTCTGAAAAACAATTAGGTCTTAACAATACTGGAGAATAGGAAGAGGTCACTAGTCCATCTTTATGGAAAGAGTTATCAGTTATTGACCAAGGTGAAGTAGTCATGTAAAGTTCCAAAAAATACAAAGGAAAAGGGGAGTCCTGGATACAAGTGGCTTGCCTGTAGAACGAAAAGAAAACTCTTAACATGTTGGAGCCAGGTTGTCTGCATACAAGGTTTGGCCATAGAGAAAAAAGATATGTAAAGTATATAGCCTGCCTATAACAAATAAAATTGATTATGTAGCAATGCTACTCTAACTGCGGTTGTGAGCTGGTGAAGGTCCACACATTGTTATCAGGCTGCAAGGAGACGGGAGCTTGCACTAGATACCCAAATCAGCTTTGTCACAAAGTGTGTTGCTTGCTGCGGTTGACTTCGTGTGTGCTTGTGTGTGCACCGAGACTTTCTCAATGAAGGAAGCAGCGTATCGATTTACACTGTGAGGCAAGCCCCTCATCTTGGCCCAAATGGTAATAAACAGTTCACAGACCGGCTGCTCCGTAGAGCGGTGTTAGAGAGTAATAGGGTGGGCATTTCCCAATGGGACTCTAATGAACCTCTAATGACAGCTCTTTCTTCATTCCGTGCAGCACAACTCCCCAAAGCTGCCAAGAGCAGACACATCGTTTTCTCATTCAGAGCCTGATGCACTGTCTCACCTAGACCCTTGTAGAGCCTCGACAGATCCCCCTGGCTTCAAATTATTCTGACACACACCGAAACCAGCCTCACACTGCTACTACAGGAATCTTTTGGAAACATATCTAAATATTCACTCCCGGGCTCAGAATCCTCTGAGTGGTCCCCAATGCCTGCTAGAGTAGGATTAACTTTTTGAGTTTAATCGCCAACAATTCTTTGCTACCCCTCAATCCCTGGGATTATCAGTCATTCCCAAAACACATCATATCCTTTCATCCATCTGTGCTTTAAACTCACCTTGTTTCCTTTACTCGGATCACTCTTCCCCTTCTGTCTACCTATAAACTCCTATTCATCCTTTAACAGCCAGTTCAGACGACACCTGCCCCAGAAGTCTCGTCGACTATCCCAGAAAGAACTACATACTCGGATCCTCTTTGGGAAGCAGTTTAGTGCCACGATTAACAGGGCAGGCTCTGGAACTTGACTCCACAACTCCCGTCCGTATAACCTGGGGCAAGTTACTTAACATCGCTGTGCCTCAGTTTCCCTGTCTGTTTTCTCCAACATATTATAAGCTTTGAGAAGGCAGACATTTCATGGGTTTCACGTATCACTTCATCTCTGCGTGTAGCACCATGTCTAGCACACAGAAGGCACTAAGCCACTTCATCTCTGCGTGTAGCACCGTGTCTAGCACACAGAAGGCACTAAGCCAAATGGGTGTGCAATAAATGCAGCATGCTACGGATGCGGGAAGCCAGAAACAGGCTGACTCCAGGCACGTCCATGGCTCAGAAGCAGTTCAGAAAAGAATGCCAGGCCTAAATTCCCCAACCTAACTCACCATAACCACAGAAATAGCCACCACTTTGGACTCGCACTACTCTGCTCTCCATCCCCTGGAGAGTGTCTGTAATTTCCTATCATCACCCTCGTTCCCTGAAAAGTGGAAAGAGAAACTGCCTCCCCTCTCCATCATCACTCACCTCTGCTCAGACCACATAGGAGCCTGAAACAACGGTGGGACCTCTGTGCTTGTCAGCAAAGGGCCTTGCCAGGGTTCCTGACTCAGCCACTCAACAGCTTCGTGATCTTGGGCAAACTCATGAACATTGCCCGATTTCCTCATCCATAAAATGTGGATAGCATTTTCAGCCCGTTGTTAAGGAGAATAAGCAGGTAACACAAGAGTGTATAGTTTATATTATAAAGTGCTAGGTAAATATCAAGAGCTATTACTAGATAATAGTAAAAGCCACTAATTACCAGGTACTTAACTTACTGACAGGCACTGTGCTAAGTGCTTTGTACTTTTTCTTATTTAATCCTTATAAGCAATGCAGTAGCTACTACTATTCCAGCACTAATTAAAGTACCTGTAAGCAAGAAGGGCTGATTCTGCTTGGCTTAGGTTGTTTTGGTTTGGTTTGGTTTGGTTTGGTTTCGTTTTGTTTTAATAAGGAGAAGACAGAGAAGAAGAAGTGGGGATTGGGTTGCTTTTTGTGTGTGTGTTTGTTTGTTTGTTTGTTTTCAAATATTGGAGTCGTTCAAAGAACTAATCAATCCCTAAGCATCCAGGCCAGGCTGGGTGGGGACCAGAGGCCACCCCGGACACTGCAGTAGCCAGAGTTGACATACCTGCTCCCCACACTGTAGGTATAATGATGCCTCCACACCAAGCGTCCCTCCCTCTGTATTTCAAATTTCTAGGCTAGAGAAGCTAACTGTCCTGACTCAATCAGTTCTGTGGCCAGGGAGAAGAACCACGCTGCACAGGCAGCGCATCATTACTGAGAGGGGGCAGTTATTTAGCAAGCCAGCAAGACACTACTAAAGGGGTCTACTATGTTCTCATTTTGTAAGTGAAGACTCCAATTTTAGAACTCATGTTTGCTCAAGACCCTGTGGCTTGTAACTGATGGAGCCAGGTGTCAAGCCAAGTCTCTGATATTAAAGCAAGAACTCTGAAACTCCCCATTGCCTATTATCCCACAAAATAGATCCCGGAAATAGCTTCATGAATATTTTGACTAAGTTGTCAAAAATAAATAAGGATTCCTTCTTCCTTACCTTCAGTGACCATCTGCTGGGTGGTTATGAGCCAGCCTCTGTAGCCATCCCACCAAGATTTCAATCCTGCCTCCTCCGTTTATTAGCTATGGGACTTTGAACAGCGGCTCAACTTCTTTGGGCCTCTTTGTGGGTTACTATGAGGATTAAGTGAAGTAATATATGCAAAGCCTTTAAAGCCATGCATAAGCAAAAGATCCAGGATAGAAGACATAATACTGAAGAGCAGCAAAGTTAGAGGAGTCACACTAACTGATTTCAAAACTTACCATAAAGCTACAGTAATTAAAACAGCACAATATTGGTGAAAGAACAGACATTAGATCGATGAAACAGAATACAGAAACAGATCCACAGAAATTGACTCAAGTGATCTTTGAAAAAGGAACAAGAGCAATTCAATCAAGAAAGGACAGTCTTTTCAACAAATGGTGCTGGAACAACTGGCTCTCCAAATGCAAAAAAAAAAGGGGGGGGGAGGAGAAGCTAAACACAGACCTTACATTGCTCAAAAAAATTAACTCAAAATGGATCATAGATCTAAATGTAAAATGCAAAACTAAAGAACTTTTAGGAAAGAACAGAGGAAAACATCTAGGTTACCCTGGGTTTGGAAATGGGTTTTTAGAGACAACCCCAAAAGCATGGCGTAAGTTAGACTTTATTAAGATTTAAAATGTTTGCTCTGCAAAAGATACTGTTAAATGAATGAAAAGATAAGCCCCAGAAGGTTGCAGATACTTGTAAACACATATCTGACAAAGGACTTGTATCCAAAGAATTCATAAAACTTAACAAGAAAGCCCAATTAAAAATGGATTGGGGGGGGGGGGGCGCTGGGTGGCTCAGTCGGTTAAGCATCTGTCTTCAGTTCAGGTCATGATCTCAGGGTCCTGGGATCGAGCCCCACATCGGGCTCCCTGCTTGGTAGGAAGTCTGCTTCTCCCTCTGCCTCCCCTCTCTGCTCATGCTCTCATGCGCTCTCTCTCTCAAAAAAAGAAAGTCTTTTAAAAAAAGGATGGGGGGGATGACTGGATGGCTCAGTCAGTTGAGTATCCAACTCTTGATTTTGGCTCAGGTCATGACCTCAAGGTCATGATCTCAAGGCCATGAGATCAAGCCCCGCCTCGGGCTCCAAGCTCAGCAGAGAGTCTGCTTGAGATTCTCTCTCTCTCTCCCTCACCCACGGCTCTTCCCCCAGTTCACACACACTCTTTCTCTCTCGTTCCCTCTCTCTAAAATAAAGAAAAAAATATTTAAAAAAAATAACAATAAGAATGGATGAGGGATCTGAGCAGAGATTTCACAAAAGAAGATATATTGATAGGAAATAAGAACATGAAAATATTTAACATCATTTGTTATTAGGGAATTACAAAATAAAACAAGAATGAGATACCACTGCATACACATCAGAATGGCTGGAATAAGAAAAAAATTTATAGTGCCAATTGTCAGAGAGGAGATGGAGCAACAAGAACTCTCATTCTTCACTGGTAGGAATGCAAACAGAACAGCCAATTTGGAAGACAGACTGAGAATGTCTTACAGAGGTAAATATAGTCTTAGCATACAATCCAGCAATCTCACTCCAAGGGTATCTACCCACCTGATTTTAGAATTATGCCCGCACCAAAACCTGCATGCCAATGTGCTAACAGTCTTATTCATAATTGCTAAAAAATTGGAAGCAACCAAGATGTCCTTAAATGGGTGAATGAATAAACAAACTGGAATATATTCATTCAATAATGGAAATGGGCTATCAAGCCATGCAAAGACACCAGTAAGTCTTAAATGTGTATCGCTAAGTGCAAGAAATCAATCTGAAAAGGCTACGTACTGTATTATTACAATTACACGACATTCTTGAAAAGGCAAAACTATAGAGACAGTTAAAAAGTCAATGGTCTTGGGGCACCTGGGTGGCTCAGTCAGTTAAGGATCTGGACTCTTGATCTCAGCTCAGGGTCGTTGAGTTCAAGCCCTGCACTGGGCTTCATGCTGGGTGCAGAACCTACTTTAAAAAAAAAAAAAAAAAAAAAAAAAAAAACTAGTTTCTAGGAATTGGGGGAGAGTTAAATAGATGAACAGATGAAACACAGAATTTTTAGCATAATGTTTAATATATGTAAACTTAAAAAAATCATTTAGAAGCTCAGGGGAATCTTAGGATGAAAAGCAGAATGTGACAGAACAATCTAAGAGTATTACAAATGTATGAACCAACCTTATTAAATAATGAAGAAAATAGGTGCTACCTAAGTGACTTGGGAAATGAAGAGACTGTACATGAGCACTCCACTCTAGTTGATAAATCTAGCGCCACAGGGATATGGGTCAACAATTCAGATAGCGGTATACACGCGTAGTAGACTGAGCAATTAAGTAAATGCAAGGCAGATGGAGTGAAGTTCATCACTGTTGGAGTAGATTATAGATAAGCCAGGGGAGGAGGCTAGAATGATCCATGTGGTAACTCATCAGAGCTGGAGATATCAGTATGAACTCTTAGCGTACTACAGATACAGATGGCTAGATGTAAGCACAGTTATAGATTAGGATATGCACATATATTTCCCTCCTCTGACAGCTGAGAGAACCCATAGGCAACAGAATACTTGTAGCAACAAGCATACCTGGAGCCCGATCTTGGTCTCTAACACCATCCTCCAATAAAAGAAACCAGGGGTCCTTGGAGAAATGACTGATTCTAGGAGTGGATCAGGAGAAGTACCAGATGGGCCTAGAATATCTTGTAGTGCCAGAAAATAAGAAAGTGCTCAAAGACAACAGCAGCAAGAACGAAACTCACAATGATGGAGTAGGTCAAAGGGGCACAAGAGCAAACCGAATGAGTTTCCAGTGGCCAAATCTGGAAAAATTGGAGCAAACAAAATTAAGCAGTATTTTATTATAACCCAGACTATAAAATAAATCTCCATGAATCCATACTGATATAAATAAATAATTGAATAAATAAATACAAGGGCAAGAAGAGACAAATTTCCTGTGCAGAACTGCAAAAAAAAAAAAAAAAATGTGTAGATACTCTGCCATCAAGGAGGTGAAGCATATCTCCCCGTTCTTTAGGTGTCGGCAGCACATAATGACTTTCTTCCAAGGGCACATTATGGCCATGGGGGGGAGGGGGGTAGTAACTTCACAGGGAGGAAACCTGCCAAACACTACTTCAGCTAGGCAATAAAGGTCAGTACCAACCATGGTAAGTCAGTATATGCCCTTGGTAGGATGTGATGAGAACTGCAGTTTATTTCTGTGGTCTCCCTCTCAAAAATCCATAACCCCATTCTAATCATGAGAAAACCTCAGACAAATTCCAATGGAGAGACATTCTACAAAATACCTGACCAGGACTCCTCAAAATTGCCAAGGTCATCAAAAACAAGGAAAGTCTGAGAAACAGCCACAGCCAAGAGGATTTTAAGGAGACATGACAACTAAGGTGTGTGGTACTTTGGATGGATGCTGAAACAGAAAAAGGACATTTGGTCAAAACTAAAAAAACAAAAACAAAAACAAAACCCTGCATAAAGCCTAGACTTGAGCTGATAACCATGTATCAGCATTGGTTCAGTAACTGTAACAAACATGCCATTCCAATATAACATGTTAATAATAGAGAAAACTGGATGTATGCTATACAGGAACTCTCTGTACCGTCTTCACAGTTTTTCTGTAAATCTAAAACCATTCTAAAACATAAAGTTCATTAAAACAAACAGAAATAAGCCATACATGGTAACAACTATAAAAGTATTAGCTGTAACGATGGTGGAAGCAGTATTCCTGAATCTGGGGAAGGCGCTGGGGGGATTCGCTAAGCGAGTCCTTTATGTTCTTCCTGTACAAATTCAGGCTCACAGGCCCAGAAAATAAGCTGTCACTGTGCTAGCCACAAGCAACCACCACTCCCAAACCCTGTACCCCAAACTAGAACAGCACTGCCAATAGCTCTCTGGATTAACGCTGGTGACCTTCTAGGGAGAAGAAGCTCCTCCATTCCCACAATTAAAGGACAGGTCACCTATTACATCCTCCAAGGCTGACAAGAAAATAAATAGATAAAGAGATTGGTGGAAACGTAAATATTTCAATAAAGAGATGCTTTGTAATCGGAAGCATCTGACCAAAGGCCAAGGAACTGACCCTACAAAGCAGCTGCTAGATGACCTAAAAACCCCAGAAGTCAGAATAGTGGTTTGTTAAATGGTAGAACTCCCTGATGTATTGAGAGTGAAATATGGCTTATATTTCCCTTGCTTGACGTCTTAAATCCTCTCTCAATGGAAAATCTCCCGTCAGGTTGATCCATACCAACCATGGGCTCTCTTCAGCTCTCCCCAAAATAAACAGGATCAACAGCCCTCATCTCCCGCCCAATCTCAACACAACCGTGCTGCAGCCACATGTAAACCAAGGACGTGGGCAAAGGAGAGGAGCAAGCTGGATGTACAGCACTTCAAAGGTGCGTGCTGCTCTGGGAAGTGTAAAAAAGTCCCAGGGTTGCAATCACATTTTATTAATGAAACACAAATAAGCAGGGACTATGCTTAATTTACAACAGGAGTTTCCAGACACTAATCTTCCCCATGCCTGGCTGGGCAGGAGAGTGCTGTTTTGTTCATAACACACCTTCAGAGTGGAAGGTGAGACACAAAGTAGCATCTTAAATGCAGCGGGCTTCTGGGGACTCCAACTAAGAAAACCACCGGAGTTTTTCCCGGGTACTATTGCTTTAAGAGTGGCGACAGTGCCCTCTAGTGGGAGAGAAAGGGCCCTGCATGCAGGGTGGAAACCTGTGCCCATCACCACAGGTTCCTCTGAGGTACCGCGTAGTTGGTTCCTGCTTTCTGTTTTCTCCTTTTCATAATCCTAGTGGTGTTCCAAGAGAATCGTCTACCCACATAGCACAAGAAAATTCCTAGGGGAAATGAACGAATCCATTTTCAGGTAGACTGCCCCAGGTTCAGCTTCTCTTCTGATTGGAGTCGGCCTGGATTTGTAGCTCATTCTCAGCACCGAAAACACCACCGACTGCAGATCCCAGAGCTGACATCTCCTCGCCACTAACAAAGATCAAGCCAACTCATTAAGCCAGCAGTAAAGGTGGTAAAGAACACACCCAACTGGGGGGGAAATGGCCCATTTCCAGGGGGCCCACCTTTGGATAAACACCAGAAAGGGGAAGACTTCCTGATTTCAACAAACCATTCTCTCAGACATAGGAAGATGAGAAGCAAAGGGGCTCCGAGTCCATGCCCTGATTCAGAATATGACTGTCCCTATCTAGGTCACCTCATGAGAAGGCAAAATAAAGTCACTCAAAGAAAGCCATGTTTATTGTTTTAAACAAAATACAGTTTTTTAATTTAAAAGTTAGCAACACAGAACAAGCTATACCAACAATAAAACAAAAAATCTGACTTGAAAAAAGTAGGAATGGACTGCCTTCCCTGGATTCATTCCATGTTTTATTGAAAAGAAGGAGGACTATGACTGATTGAAATCCCCTCCCACAGTTTGTTGGCCGGAAGCAGCCATTTGGTCTCATATGTGCACATAGGCAGGTGAGGCCCTGACGTGGGAGCAATTCTAGGGGCTGAGCTGTCTCCCAGGGACTCACAGGTACTCCCTAGCCAGCCCATATGTATTTGGAGCCCTGGGAAGCAGGAATGGAGTGCCTGGCTTAGTTGAAGTCATTCTGGCAGCGAAAAGGGAAGGACAGAGCATTAGCGGTGTCCTTCAAGTACAGGCAAAGGCACAACTCGCAAATAGGCATACCCACAAGAAACAGTACCCACAGCTGTATTCAAAGGGGTGCAAACTAAAGGGGTGATGCTACTTCATCTTCCACCCATCAGATCGGCAAAATGGAAAAGAATGACGCATCCCTACTGAAGAAGATCTGAGGAAAAAGACACCAGGAACCACGAGGTTTTCAAAACAAAAATGTTTTCCCCGTTTCCCCATTTCTGGAAACCAGATGCATCCCCTTAAAAAATGTGCTCAACGTAGTAACATCCAGTAATTCCCTTTTGGGAATTCTAAAGAAAGCTTTGAGCAAGCTTTCCCAACACGAAGCTCTTTTTCTCAAAAGTTTATGAATGATCGCATAACAGGACTTAAACTTTCAGCTTCAGAGAAATAAGAAAATGAAGACACAATTCAACTGCTAAAATGCATCCAAGAATTAGGGAACATGATGAGGAAAGCTCTGGATCTTTTCCTCACTTGTCCAGGGGACGTGGTCTTTGGCTAATCCATGATTGGAAACCTCTGCTCAGAGCTCAGAATAATTTGTCATGTTTCTAGCTGGTTTCAGGAGTTGGAATCCTACACAAGTATTTTGTTTCCAATGTAAACATTTCTGGTCTGCTGGGGTCTTTTGTTTCTGCCAGAGGATCCTCAGTGGATGTGCCCCCCTCAGCACAGGCTGCTCCAAGCCTCAGGCTCAGCCCTGAGAATCCCACAGATGCTTCACTCTTGGCATTCTCAAAGGCTTGGGGGGCATTTCAGAATCTAAGAGAGCCCATCCTTGCCTAGTGCAGTGCTTTATAAACAAGCCCGACCCTTTCATCCGGAGGAGCTCCACAAACGTGTGATGTGCAAAAGTCACACACCTCATCACACCTGCCGGGGCATGCTTAGAAGCTGCTTCTCTGTGATAAATATTTGCACCACGTCTTAAATAACCTGGACAGTAATGAGCCATTGTTAAGGCGATGGCTGTCGGGCTCTTCCAGGATGGATCAGCCGTGCCCTTGGAAAAGCAAAAAGCTAGAAGACCAAGTAAACACTGAAGACATGACAATGACAAAAAGACATGAATAATAAATGCCTTCGAAAATATGATCTTCCTGGGAGACTTTATTTACACACTCAGCCATTTTTCGCTCTTTCTCTGGCTCTCAAAGGGGATTTAATCCCTTTGACAATTTTTCACTCAGAAAAAGACTAACAAACCCACGTTGGGGAGGGAAATATTGTCCCATTAATCAGGTGCAGGAAGCCTCATAAATCATGATGAATCTAAATTTCTACCTTGAGTAGCCAAGTGGAAGGAGCACTAAAGTGGGAGTCAGGAAACCTGGATCCTTGTGACCTTGCATCTCAAAAACAGGCTCTGTGACCTTGGGGCTCAGTTGCCTTTCTGGGTTTTGAATTCATTCTGTGTTTAAAAAAAAAAAAAATGTCCGGGATCCTTTCGAAGGTGAATATGGGATAATAACCGTAGCAGAGCTGGCACTCCATCACATTCCCTCAGCATTTATTATTTCGGAGCCCGCGGACCTGACTCGGACAGCCAGCCCCTGCATCTCCTCGCCTGAGGCTCTCTGGCCAGCAGACCCTCCACCTCCCCGGGGAACTTGGAAGTGCTTGTGCTGCACGACATCCCAGACTTTCCCAGTGGGATTAAGCTCCAGTTGCCTCAAGGATTGATAGCTTGACAATACAACTTCCTCCCCTATCTCACTCTCCACTCCCCCACCGGTGCTTCCTGGGATCATCTCTCCTATAAATTATGTGCCCTGGAATCCTTGTCTCAGCTTCTGCTTCTGTGGGAACTCAAACTAGGTTGGGGAGTTATATGCCTTTCTATCGGGGGCTTAGTCTTTTTAAATGGCCTGTCTTTATGTGGTTAATCCTTCCTTGTGATGTAGGAAATAGGCAATTTTCTCCAGTAGGCTGACTGGCGTGTAAACTTTGAAAGTAACACAGCTTGCCATTGCTGTCTCCCTGCTAATATCTCAAGGCAGCTCCTCCCGGCTCCTCCTGAGTCCTAGAATCCCCAGCGAAGGCAGAGGCAGCCAGCTAAATGCATCTCCTCTCTCGGCAGCAGAACTGAGGGCCACAAGACCACGTCCTGTAGGAGAGGGTTTACCAACATGTTACTGCACACTCAGAAAGGGGCTCGAAGGCCAGCAACGTCAGGTCGTGAAGCAGGCTGAGTGGCAGTTGTGCCTGAAGCTTCGAGGTCCAGCCACTCCTTTTCAGAGTCCAAGTGGTTGAAATATAGGGCTACAGCCGGGCATGGAACAGAGGTGCAGAGAGGCCTAGCTCCTCGGGGACCTAGACCACCTATAGCTTGGCAGCGACCGGCCAAGACCTGCTGAGGTATCCACTTCTGGGTCCTCGCCCACTGCACATCTGGGCTACCCTGAGGGCATCTCTGGATGGATCCTTGCACCCAGTCTGAGGTGCTGTAGTTGTCTCCATCCAGACAGAACAGAGGTGGGAACCAAGCCGTGAACACACCCTGTTTGTGCACCTGGCAGCGTTTCACCAGGCCCAGCACTGCACGGGCCATGCTCCCTGGCAACCTGCCGCACCCCAGCCAGCAGCACGGCTTTCCACGGCAGGCTGCAAGAAACAGGCCCTATCCACAGAAAGGCTGAGATCACAAAGATGGGATGAAGGAAGAATATGCTAGAACTTCAAGGAAATACCAGGACCGGAGTTGTGAATGATCCAACGGAAAAAGGCAACTAAGAGGGAATAGTCTGCATAGACGGGACAAGATGAAACCCCCACACTCACGGATCTCACATCACCAAAGGCAGAGCTGACCAGATAGATCACCGTTGGCTTTACCTGACACCTTTAAAGAAGAGAGTGAGCAGGAATAAAAGAGAGAAGGTAAAAGGAAAGTTGGCGTCAACTTAAAAGAATTGCCCTTCACACCAAAGCACTCCATGTCACAGCCAGCCCACCGGTGTGGTGATTGGAGAAGAGGCCCTTATAGGCAACATAAAGAGGCTCTTAAATGCGGATAGAAAAATGTGACCTTCAGTCCTAGCCAATCTTAGAGGTCATCTAGCCCAGTCTCCTCATCCTGCAGAGGGGGAAGGGCAGTCCAGAAATGTGTAGGCTTTACCTGCGTCACACTGAAGCCTCCATTCTCCTGAACAGAGCTCTTCCCAGCACCACTGCTGGACAGAACAGACTCACGTCATCTTCATGCCCTAGGAAGGGCCCATGTATTTAAGAATGTCACCCTATCACGGGGCACCTGGGTGGCTTAGTCGGTTATACAGTCTGCCTTCAGCTCGGGTCATGATCCCAGAGTCCTGGGATCGAGCCCCACGTGGGCTCCCTGTTCAGTGGGGAGCTTGCTTGTCCCTCTCCCTCTGCCCTCCCCCCAATCTCTCTCTCTCTCTCTGCACTCTCTAATAAATAAAATCTTAAAAAAAAAAAAAAAAAAGAATGTCACCCTATCATCCAGGAAATGTCACCCAACATACCAAACACCTCCTAAAAATCCTCTCTTGCTTACAGATCTGCTTATAAACTAATAGGAAATGCCAGACTCCCAGGGAATATACTCCTTCCTACTGCACTAGAGAGTCACCTTCACGTATGAGCCTTTCCTTCTCCATGTCTGGACACGGCAGACAGAGACCAGCGATGATCTCCTGCTTCTCACTTTACTTAGCTGAATGGCATGTGAAGGCAAAATGCCGCATGTTTGTCTTTGAAACCAAAATGATTTGACTATTATGTGTCAGGCACACATAGGATGAAAAAGATTCAGGCCCCAGGACCCCACATACCAGAAAAGCAGAGAGTATAAGCTACAATATCTTGGCCATTTAGTGAATGATCACCAGGCACCACACACCGTGCTCCAAATTTTACATGAATTATCTATTGGATTCTTGCCTTGACACTATAAGGCAGGCACTGCTATCCCCATTCCACAGACGAAGAAACTGAGGCTTAGAAAAGACCATCAACTATGGATACAAACTAGTAAATGGGAGAATCTGGGGATAAAAGTCTGCCTGGTTTCAAGCCTTTGCTATCCCACCTCCCAAATAAATACATATTTTTACTCATTTAGGTAATCCCCACCTTGGAGCAGAACACACTTAAGGTGGTGATATATGGAAAAATAGAAAAGCTATATTAAAAAGGGCTTGGGGGGATTAGGGAGGGTTTATGAGAGAGAGGACAAGTTATGGCTTGGCTGCCACTGAGCCCCCTGGGGACAGGAGACATGCTGCGGAAGAGAAAGAATGACATACTTTCCTGTGGCTCGGTAGAAAGCCAGCGTCAGCAACCTTAAAACACACACGGGGCCTAGTGCCGCCCAAGAAAATGTACTTCGCAAAAAAAGAGCATTGCAATTTCCCAGCATTTGTTTATACATTGTGGGAGTGTCTGAATTCTCTCTAAGGGAAGGGAGGGGAAGCCAATAACAAAGAGAAAGAAATTGAAAAATATATATATTGGGGGGAAAATTAAGCATATTTGCCTGAAAGTAGAAACCTATTTGCTCAAAAGGAGGGAAAAATGAAATGCAAAAATGAAACCCAGAAAGAAAAGAAACTCCTCGAGCGCCTCACAACCCTCCCATCTGAATTCTCAGACCACTCTCTCTTCCCATGATGAGCAGTTGAAATTTCTGCAACCCAAGCTTTGTTACATACCAAAGACATGCCTTTCGGAAGAAAAGAAATGTTGAAGAAAGAAACATTCTCATTCACAGTCTCTTGAGGACGTCAGGGGTTGGCCTCAAGGGCTTGATGAGGACACACACGTACGGAGCATAATGCCGAGACCCACTCTGTGCAGCCGGAGACACAAATGCGGCTTGTTTTACCAGAAACACAATGTTGCATTTGTTGTATTCATTTATACATTTACTGAGCACATGCCACCGAGAAGTAAGAGGCAAACACGAATGCCCCATGCTCCTTGTTCAGCTTACAGATAACTGGACTACCAGGCAGCCTGTACTTACTGATAAGACAGGTATAAACAACAACATTCCAAATGAGGGAACAATGGGGAAAGAGCTCCAGTTAGATGAGACTTTCTGGGAGACACGGTACTCAGGACATCAGGCTCTGAAGGGTACAGAGAGATGATGACAGATCAAGACAAGGGGCTTCGAAAGAGCGAATACACACAAGAGCAGAGAATCGACACTGAGCACAGGCAGGAGATGAAACGGCAAATTCTCAGTCATTCATTCAGCAAGATTTGAAACATGTACCAAGTACCTCCTAGGGGCTAGACACTGCCGCACGTGCTTGGAAGACAGCACCATGGACAAAACGAACACCCCAGTCTCGTGGAGCTTACATTCTAGCTGAGGGAAGACGGACAATAAACAGATGAAATAAGTAAATTAAGAGGTGTAAGGACTATAAAGAAAAACCAAGCACGGAGGAGGACATGGAATGCTCGGGAGGGTGGTTGCAATTGGTTGGTCTAAGAACACAGATAGTCTTGAATAAGAGGTGAGGCGTTTGAACTTGATTTGATACCCACTGAAGAAGCAAGGGGGGTTTTCTGAGAAAATGCTTGTAAAAGGCTGGCGGTAACAGTCGGTGGTCAGGGGAAGTTAGCTACTGGTGGCAGCAGTTAATCCGGGACGAAATTGAGGATACTAAATTTGCAGCAGCACATGGGATCATTGGACATAGCATAGGAAGTACAGAAGCACGTAGCAGAGATAGCAAGGAAGAGACTAGAAGGTGCATTTCAAGGCAACTGGTCTCACTAGCTACTTCCCAAAAGGGTTCTACCAGGAAAGAAATTTGGGAATGAGGCATGCAACAGCCCAACCCCACCTGGCAGCATAGTAAAGGTTCTGGGCTGCCCTGTGGTTAAACCAACAAACAGAACCATATTTAATTCTGTCGAAATCAGCATTTTGCATTCTTTTCCTGACCAATTCATTTTTTAGGGGTCGCAGGGAGGCAGAATACCTAGTAAAACCTGGCAGGATAAACGTCATGGAATGTTGATCAAGAGGGAAAGTAATAAGACCCTGTACCTTGGAAGCAGAGGATGGATTTCCAAAAGAAGGAGGAACAGCTGACTGACAGGCCGGGGCGACCAAGTACTTGACTGGGAATGGAGAGGCGTGCGGGAAGGAGGGTGCAGGGGAGGAGCCGTGAGAGTCAGAGAGGACAGGATGCCAAGATGCCACTAACGGAATCCTCCAGAACATCTCCATCAAAAGGCGAGCCACCTTCTGGGAAGGTACAATGAATGCTAACTCACTTCCTCTGAAAGCCTCCCACCTGACAGCAATAAGAACGAGGAATTAAGAAAGGGATAATCTTCCTTTTGTAAAAAGAGAAGTTACGGCGTTAGACGGGCAGCATGCTCGATCAGCCCCGCAATCAATCCTGAGGGGATGGGAAAGGATGGCAAATTTTGAAGCAACAAGAAGAGGAGAAGAGTGTGGTTTCGAATTAAGCCTCGTTTAATCAGGCTAGGAATGTAAAGAACATCTTAAATCATTAATCTCGAAAAGCCCATCTTGTCCACTGACGCAGACGTGTATGATTCAAGCATCTCTTTTCCTCAGCAGCTCTGCAGTTTGTATTTACTAAATTGCCTTCCACCTTTTAGATGGCCATATGTTCTTAAAAAGCAAAGACCTAGGACGCTATTTATGTTTATTGCCCAAGTTGGCTTAGAGAACCAACAGGTACGGGCCAGACCATCAATGTCACCTCCGACTCAGAGACCTAATTTGTAAATTAATCTCTTGTAAGTCCACAGTGGAAAACACACACACACACACACACACACACACACACACACACACACAAACTTAGACCTAACATAAATTTCTTTTCTGATTCCACTACTCAGGAAAATGCACTGAGAAAACAGAAGATGACTTACACATGTTAAAATTTTAAAGCCCCTATTAAACTGTTACGTGAAATTTACCTCATTTTTCAACATATATAGAATTTACTTGCTAGCTCATAAATGGCATCAATTCTGTGACATCATGACAACAGTATTCAGGCAGATATATCCATTTAAACAGCCTTGTGGTCCTGAATCGATGTGAGTTTCAAGTCACTAATTATTACCATAATTTTAAGAGAACACCACACCTGAATAGTATTTTGACGCAGAGGTATTCAGGAGACCCATGCTGCTCCCACAGTACTGTGGGGGACTCGAGTCAAGCTGCAGCTTCTGATTCGGAAGGTCTGAGGGGAGGCCTGGGACCCCACGTTTCTAACCTGCTCCCTGGTGATGCCCATGCAGCTGGTACATACCCCCCCTCTTTCAAGGAGCAAAGCAATAAACCATCTTCCTGAAGCTTAAGTGAGGGCAATGTGGTTTGATGAGTGAAGCTGGGTGAAAGCGACTGAGTCATTTTTTTAGTTTGTCTGATGATTCCTGCTAGACCTTCTGGATAAACACTGCCACCCCTATGTCTGGGAAGACCTGGAAAGCTCAGGTTCTAAAATCATAGTTGCAAAATGAAAAACAGCAAATACGAAGGGAAAATATGACATTGTAATAATAGTATAGTTTTGGTGCAAGGCTCTCTGAGCTGCTAAAAATAATAAAGGAGGAAGGGAGTTTTTAGGTGGGCATGATCTGAGGTCCCAAATTTGGATTTTTATAAAAACCCAGCTGATTCTTAGGAGCACACATGTTCTAGACAAGTTACTGCAAGATAAGTATTCTTCTCATTTTGCAAGAAAGAAATTGGAAACTCAAGAGATGCCCAAGTCCACCCAACTCATGACAGAGCTAAGATTCAAACCTAGGAGGTCTTCTGGCACCAAGTAAGGAGCCCTTTCCTCTAAATTACACAGCTTGCCAGGGAGATCCCCAACCTGTTGTTGGTACCTATGTTTGAGAAAATCATCGATGCCAAATTTTCAAGAACTACAGTATTAGGAACTAACAGAGGAGTTCGGTTAACCAGAGTGGGCATGGGGAGGGAAAGAGGTGTAAGGTACTTATTAAAAGAAGTGGGGAGCACGAGGAGCCCGCACAGGCTCATGGTCCGGACGGAGTGCAGGCTCCACTAGGGAAGGGGATTCTGTCCCTGTTTTCTTCACTGCAGACGGCCAGCTCCTAGAACAGTGCCTAGTCCACAACAGGTGCTTAATAAAGAGGTGCTCTGTGATTGAACAAATGAATGAACAAGGAACAGGCCAACACATTCCAACATTTATGGAGCTACTGAGTTCTTAGGAGAAGCCAAGCACTATAGATACAAACTAACACACAGTCCCTGGCTGCAAGCAGTCAACATCTATTCTAATTAATACTTCGGAAAGAAAGTTATGGTTTCTTGCTTATGTGACATTTGATGTTCCGATTGCTCCTTCCTCCTCCCACTTCCTTGACCTCTGGTCAGGCGACAGGGACTTTTTGCCTTCCTTAGGGGAAAGGGGCAATGCTTACCCCCCTCTCGTTCTGGGCCCAGTAGCCTACTGTTATCCCCAGCCCCCATTTCTTAATGAGGTATCAGATGAAGTGGCAAAAACATGGGCTCTCGGGCTCTCAAGTTTTAAAAATCTGGTTCGTTTACTGAGCACTTCCATGTGGCGGACGCTGCTCTGAGACATTATTGGCGCCCATCGTTTAGTTCTCATAGCAACCGTGTGAGGTGGCATTATACAATTTTGCAGACGAGGGGACTGAGTCCAGAAAGTGACTTGCCCAAGGTCAACCAGCGAGGAGGTGGCCAACGACTTAAAACCCGGGCAGTCTGCCTCCAGGGCCCACTCTCCCAACCATAATTCCAACTACCTCTCCAGGTGACGACCTCAAGGACCCCACAGTCCTCAGCACACACCAGAGTCACAGACATCTTCTTGGGCGTGTGTTTGGCACCTCGGACTGTGTGGCAATAATCCCACCTGCTTTAGTAGTTAAGACAGCCTCTATTTCTTTTCGAACAAAAGCTGCATATTGCTATTAGATAACCGTCCTTCCAAGTCCTTACCTCAACCTGAGAGTGCCACAGTGTAATTTACTGAATTGACAGAAAAATGTTTATGGATCCTCCAACATACGGAGGCAAGAAATAGAGAAAAGAAAAAAACCACAGCGTCTGATATTATATTCCAATGGAACTGTTCAATTTATTTTTTTCATATGTTTTAAGTCCTCTTCTTGGATATAACCTTTTATCACAGGAAAAATGGGTGCTGAGTCTGTTATACTTCCATGTCTGAACACTCTGGTTGCAAAAACACACACACGGATACAAACACACACACACACACACACACACACACACACACACACACACAGAGCTTGGTTATTAGTCCAGACTGGGTCCTGGACAAGTGCCCCTGTGATCACCTAACAAGGCTTTGACAAGTCAGTTTGCTAACGGGACCATCGAGCGCCTGGAGAGGAAGTACGTGTTCTTTCTACAATCACTGTAAAAATTCTCCTCTTTTTAAGGACAGAAGACAAGTCAGTGGTAAAGAGATTACTTTTTAAATAAATCTAAAGTTAGTTTGAAACCCTTTCCTGCCAAGATCCATTTCATTAAGTGCAAAAATAGGTTCCTTCTCACGGCCCAGAAAGCCCACCATAAGGGTAAACAGGCTAAGTTGAATTTTCCTAAAAACTTGTTTTAAAAAATATCACGACACACTAGCTTAGGCATCTAATTTCCTCCTGATAAGAAAGTAATCCCTCCTTCTCCCTTTCTCTGCTCTGTCTGCAGGCCAACATTTTCAAACAGAACAAAACCAAAGAACTAGAAGACACAGCGCACCCAGGTCTGACGCTCCTCGAGAACGGACCCGATGCAGCTACCAGCAATGCGGTCCGGAAGCAGACGCGAGATTTAGAAGAAAGAGTCAGGTGTGTAAGATGTGAGGCGTGCCCTCTACCAGCTGGTTCTGCCCATTGCACTCCCCGGGCCGCCAAAGCTGGCTGCTCCCTCACTGGTGGAAAAGGCCTGAACCATGCTTCTTCCCTGTCTTTAGAAAGGCTATGAGTTCTCTGATAAAAGGTACTTAAGGTCCTTCACAGTGTTTGTTCCCATTCTACTTATCTCCTGGAGGCAGAGATGGCTAACCGGCTCCCCTTCTTTCGCTTAGCAGCAAATCTTGCACCCCGCCCCGTTCGAAGCTACGCCATCGCCCCTCCTTGCTGCCGTTGGTGGCCGTATGTCCTAACTCTGTGGGCAGCCATGTGACTTGGGAGTGCCAGGTGCCACCACACCTCATGAAAAGGAGGCTGCCTTCCCTCCACTTCCTCCTGGCCAGTGGTAGCAGCGACACACCAATTGTGACCATGTGCACACGGACAACACCCCAGGAGACGGTGGAGCCCCAAGACAAAAGAGACCGGTGTCCTCGGAAGGTATCTTGAAGCAGAGCCAACTACCCTTTCTAAATACTCAGCTATGTGAGTATTGTATGTGATTTAATTGCCACTGGTTTTTTTTTTTTTTAATCCCTTTGTGACAATAGCTTAGCTTCTTGCGTAACAAATTCACTATCCCGGACTCCTGTCCCAACAAAGATGGAATCTGCCCACCCTTCTCCACATTCCCTCCCGTCTCCATGTCTGTGCCTTAGTGGCACCTGCCTGTCGTGGGGTGTCCTCTTCCAGACTAAATGGGTTCACTCTCTAAGGCCCAGGCGTTAAATGATACCCGTTGCTCAGAAATTCTGTTGCCCTTTTAATCTAAAACTTAGGCTCCCTGGAAAGATCTCTGTCTCATGAGTGTATTCCTTCATGTCTTCAAGGGAGGGGCAAGCAGTATTCGAAAAGTCTAAGATGCTGCATTGCGCCTCTCACGAAGATTTGAAGGAATATATCCTTCGACTGTAGTTGTCATGAAGAGACAAAAGCACATGCTCAAATACCGAGCACAATGAAGATACTCAAACAATTTTGCTTGTTCCTTTCATTTCCGGAGAGGAGGAGCTATCCATGTTCTTTATTTCCCCCAAAACTTCGTTTTAGAACGGGGCATATACCAGAGATTTTAATAAATATTTTAAATCACAAAAATACCCAACTGGGGTTTTTTTAGGCTTTTTTGGTATAAGCAAATATGATGTTGACCATCTGCATAGAAGGCAAGCTTCAGTCTTTCACACTTAAAAAAAAAAAAAACCACAGGCTATCAGGGCACCTGGGTGGCTCAGTTAGTTAAGTGTCTGACTCTTGGTTTCAGCTCAGGTCGTGATATCAGAGTCATAAGATTGAGCCCCGTGTCGGGCTTTGGGCTCGGTGTGAAGTCTGCTTGAGATCCTCTCTCCCCCCTCCCTCTGCCCCTCCTACTCTTTCTCTCTCTCTCTCTCTCTCAAATAAATAAATAAACCTCTAAGAAAACACACTCACACACATGCTATCTTTTGTTAGATCTTGACTCCCCTCCTCTGACCTGGATTCTCTAGGACTTCAAGTGACTTGAACACAAGCCCTCCAGGGGCCACGGGGATACCTCAGAGCTGTGGTTTGCTTCAGGGATTGGCTGTAAGGAATATCAGACTCCCTCAGTTTGGCATGCCAGTGGTTGGACCACCTCTCAACCTGTCCCAAGAGAGACAGGTAGACGGACATCCACGCTCACTTCTTCCCTGAGTTATAGACAAGAGAAACTCTCTTCAACCTGGGAATGGCCCAGCTCTTAGAACTTGTCTTGATCCACTGCAGAAATTCCTTGGCTACGTGAATTGTCTCTATAATCCAGCATTATAAAAAGACCACACTGGCCAATAAAAATGTGCCTTCGGCCTGCCACAAAGGAGACGGGCATGTCCCTGGTGGCAGCTCAGAGACAGAGCTGCCAGGGACATCACAGCGTGCAGCAATGCGACCAACTCTCCAGGCTACAAAAAGGGTCCTTTAACCATCCCTGCATGCACCCCGATGAACTCAAATCATTATTTCAAGAAATACTTATTCGGTACCTACTACAGGCAAGTCACAGAGGATACAGTAAGAAATAAGACAAAGACTTGAGGTTTTTAAAGTTCTATATGAGAGGCAGAAATGAACAGGTTGTTTTAATATAATCTCATAAACATTAGGTTAAGGAAGTGTAAGAATTCTGGGAGTGGCTGAAGAGGAGGACAGAAAGGTAAGCAGGGGGGCACCTGGTCCCCAGGGGCAGCAGGGATGAACCCAATCCCCATCAGACTCCAGGGAGGTGTGGAGCGCCCCCATTTCTGCCCCTTACCTAGCAAAAGAAAGGCCTTCTGTTTTTCAGCAGCACTGCAAGGGCAGCCAAAAGTACAAGGGGCATGAATCGCCCGTGGTGTTAATGAACTACCCTGTAAATGCCAAACGGGCAGAAGGCAAAACTTCTCTCTCCTCAAGAGATCTTGATTTCTGCTTCCACGGAGCATCTGATTAATCCCTTTCACCATCAAAATCAATAAGAGCTGAGACAAGAGACACGCAGGGGAAGCATCCGTTTCTGTAGTCAGAAAACCAAAATTAGACCAATTACATTGTTCAAGAGCCTAGATTTCGTGGTGAGAGGCACCATATGAATAAACCAATGATTGATAGATACATCTAACACGAGCACTGAGCAAAGCAGTGAGGAGGTAAAGAGGTTCTCTTGTTTGGGAATAGCTTTTGGTTTTATTACAGGTGGGGACGCAGATCTTATTCACATGCTACTCCCATCCTATGCTGCTTTGAACTTCCTCTGTCACTGGGAAAGAGACATGCATGGAATTTCAGAGTTAAAATCTTAGAGATCATCTAGCCAGTTACTCGTTTTACGGGTAAAGATGCCGAGGTTCAGAGAAGATAAATGCCTTGCCCTGCTGGTTAGTGATGAAACCAGAATTAGAACTCCAGTCCTGAACTCAGCTGAGTGCTTGTCCCACTAATCCCTGGTGAGCCTAGAAACCTGCACTAGACAAGTATTTATTTGAGGAAGATTATGATTTGCTTAGAGACCTTTTTCCTTCAATACCCCTCTCTCTCTGAGAATCTGTGTCACTAAACATAGCTATCAGGGCAAAAGCTGTAGCTATTTAAAAGTTTTCAGCCTGGCTTGCTACAGGGATGAAGGCCAAGGCACAAATGTGCCAAAAGAGAAAACAAAGCCCCTGTCACCAAAAGAGGGTGTTTCCCAAGTTCACAGTATGTGTGCATGTGAGGGTGTGTGTTTGTACGTGTCCCTGCATGTTTCGACATGTATATCTATGTGTGTGTAAGGAGGAGTGCTGTGCACGTGCATATGTGTGTCTGAGAGTTGTGAGTATGTGCGTACATGTTTGGGAGGGTCTTGTTTGTGGATGTGTATGTACGCGTCTTTGCCCATTACGGCTGCTATAACACAACACCACGGACTGTGTAGCTTCTAAACAACAGAAATTTATATTTCACCATTCTGGAGGCGGGGAAGTCCAAGATCAAGGTTGCCAGCATCTTCAATGTCTGGTGAGAACTGGTTCATAGACAGCTGTCCTTTTGCTGTGCGCCACACGGTGGAAGGGACTAGGGAGCTCTTTTCTAAGCATACAAATCCCATCCGTGAGGGCTCCACTCATGATCTAACCACCTTCCTAAGCTCCCCCTCCCACCTTCCATCACACTGGGGGTTAAGATTTAACATGAATTTGGGGAGGGGGTACAAACATTCAGTCTCAAGAAGTATCATATATGTGTGTGCATGTGTTTGTGAATGTGACTGTGTGTATATGTGGGTGTATATTTATACATTTTTAAATTCTACCTTATATTTATGGGGGGGGTTAAGAGAATAGAAGAATCTTCAAAAACTGCTTTGAACTGGCTTTACAAAGTTATGCATCTATCTCAAGAGAGATTTACTGGGGGGGTCACTGGCCTGGCAGCCCTTTTTAATGTCTGGTGGACAGAAAAAGGCACTGTACTACAGTTCTAAAGAGTAAATGGAAGCCTGAAAAATGCATATAAGAAGCTTTGGCATACCAAGTCAAAAATACTCAGGAGATTTCACTTCTCTCCATATTAGACAGAAATCATGCAAATACTTGTTGAGGAGAGCATGGAAATTCTATTCAGAAGGCTGTTTGTACCTGCATATAATGACCCACTGGGGAGGGGCTCAAGAAGAGCATTAGAGGGGCAAGGCGCAAGGACCCAAGCATCAACTCTGGCCGTGTGGCTAATGCTGCCTCTTTTAAACACTGGCCTGGAATCATGCAATTGTTTCAACTTCCTGGCTGGCCTCATCATGACCTCGGGAAATGGCCTACACTGTGTCCTCAGGAAGAAACTTGCAGGACACATCACTGCTAGGACACTCTGCTGTATCACCCTGCTAACGTACTATGCGCTTGTCTTCCTAAGGGCCAGGTACCTGCCCTTTACAAGTCCTTCTGAAAATGATGTTACCTTTTCTCACATTTAAAAAAAAGGGTGACATTTTTTCAATTAGCATTTTTTTTTTTTTTGACATTCTGACACCGTGATCTTCTTCATTAGACTGTAAGATCTTTGAGAGCAAGGACCATGCTTTTTTTCTCCATATCCCCAAGACCTGGCATGGTGCATGGCATATGTTTAAGTGAATGGAGATACTTCTTAATATATGTCTGAGAAGCATGGAGACTGAAGTTTGACCACAAAAGAATGAAGATTTGTTCTTAAGATGATGCAACAGCACTTAGGTAAGTCTCCCAAGTCACTTAACTACAGGCCAATACACTGAGCTACTTGCCAAAAGCTTAACAAGGAGTGTCTGGGGCAAGGATTTGAGGAAGACTTCCTTGGGACACCAGTGAATTCAGAGTCGCAAGCAGCTGAAAGCAAGAAGAGCATATTTAAATAGACATTTCCTGCTGAACCAGATAAGCATTTGGCTTTGGCTACAGGATTAAATCCCTTAGAAGGATCTCCAGCCTAGCGATTCACCATCTTGAAACCCACGACAACGCACATTTTCTCTTGGCACGGGCATGGCCTCGACTTAATGAGAAAGGTAGCCCATAATGCCTCTGGCTCAAATACTGAAGATTACACATAAAGGATTATTAAATCAAAATCTTCTGAGGTCATGGGGGAGGGGGGAAATTCTGCTGTACTGGAAGTTTCTACTTTAAGCAAAATATCCTGAACTTTCCTTGCAATTGTTTGGATCTTATCTCAATCCATTTCGTACTTTTGGACCATCAACACCCACCTCATAGGAATGTGTTTCTACCAACACACTTCAGCTGTGGAGCATGTTTACTTAGAACAAGTTAAAGGAAGTCTTCTCGTGCGCATGCAACTGGCCACTGGGCCCCAAGAACTCTTCCAGACACCAGCTCTATAAAGCAGCCAACGACTGCAGGTACCTAAAAAGGGGGGTAGGAATCTGCGAACACTCAGGCTTCCCTGAAAGACGTAATCTAATAGAACTGACCAAGTCTGCAGAGTTTTCTGCCAGGGAGTCACGTGACCTAGCAGTCACCTCCTCTCTGTGTGAACAGGCAGGCTAGCGGCACAGAGGGTGGCAGGGAACAGGCTCCCTGGCAGGCAAACCTCACTTTCAGTCCTTCCTCTGTCTTCTTGGTTGTACAGTCTTGACCAAGG
Source organism: Ursus maritimus (assembly GCF_017311325.1). NCBI lineage: Eukaryota > Metazoa > Chordata > Mammalia > Carnivora > Ursidae > Ursus > Ursus maritimus. The sequence goes on from NW_024423564.1 coordinate 41,748,426, forward strand.
TGCCGAACCAATCTGAGTTTTGGCTTTCTAATAAAAGAAAGTAGCTAAAAATATCAACTTCATGAGCTACTGTGAAGATTAAATGAGATGCTGTTGTTCAAGCCCCAAGAGCTGCCTCTGACACCGGGCAAATGACGGCTAGGATGGTGACGAGGATATGGATGAGAACTGCCATTTCTGAGCCCTGCAGATTCAGCACACTTGGGGGAAAAAAGTCTCACCAAAGGGTTAGTGACAGAGTCTGCAATTCCAAATCATCCTCACCAACGGAGTGAAGACACAACTTCCCAAATATTTCAAACCTTTTCTAAACAACAATAAAAAGGTTCCCGGAATTGGTAGGCACAAAAGACGTCACAGAATTTTGGAGTCAAATGCTTCCCCAGCTTTGATACTTAACCAACTGCGAAAGTTATTTATTACCCAGCATCTTCTGGGTCCTCTTCATCTAAAAGAAATACTTCACACACACACACACACACACACACACACACACACTCTGGTGAATAGTCCCCTGGAGGACTTTTTTTTTTCTCCTGTAAAAACTAAGTGGGATAGAATTAGCTTAGGAATTTCTACACATAATCACAGAAGATACTACTTAATAAGATTAAAATTGAGTTTGTCAAAGATGACTAGATAATATATTATAGACTGCAAATTTAGCACTAATTTCGAAACCCTCACACATTAGCGAGTCCTATAAATTCATTTATTTGTAAACTGTACATCAAGGAACAAAGCATCTATTGACAGCAAAGCTATTTTGGAGAAAATTTGCCTCCCCACAGAAATAAATGTATTTAAAACAGCTATTGACCAGGCTCCCGGCATTTAGGAAACCTTCTGAATTTGGATTCTGAAAGTGTATTTATAAGTGGCCTGTAGCTGTCTCTTTTTATTACCTATTTACAATGAAGGATATGAACTTCTAAAACAGAGCCACCTGTGTTAAAAAGGTTACTACTCTACTGTGAGCCTGGTAGGGGCCAGCAGCGCTGCTTCTCGGCCCTGCGTCGTGGATTCCAGAAGTCTGCACATGAGGGGCGCCTGGGTGGCACAGCGGTTAGGCGTCTGCCTTCGGCTCAGGGCGTGATCCCGGCGTTCTGGGATCGAGCCCCACATCAGGCTCCTCCGCTATGAGCCTGCTTCTTCCTCTCCCACTCCCCCTGCTTGTGTTCCCTCTCTCGCTGGCTGTCTCTATCCTGTCGAATAAATAAATAAAATTAAAAAAAAAAAAAAAAAAGACTGCACATGAGCAAGCACGAAGCCCTGACCTCTAAAGGGCCCCCATCCTGAGCCAAGGTCTTTAACAGAGCCAGGGCAGAAAAGCCTGGGGTGTGCAATCAAATCACACAGTCACGGGTACAATCTGGACAGAGCCAAGCCTTTCAAGAGCACTCCGCCACAACCCAGCTCGGGACGTATGTGACACCTGGAATCAATCATGTGTGCCCAATATTATAGCAGAGCCCCACACGCAAGAATCTAGGCTGGGAAGAAAAGCAGAACATTTCACCCCATGGCTGCGTGCCGAGTTGGGCCTGGAAGACACAAACACCCAGAAAGGCGGAGTTCCACCCCAGTTGGCAGGTACCGCTACCATGGACGTCCTCACCTGACAATCCGTTCACACCATGGTATAATGAGGTGGCATATTTGATGGCCGCTTAAATGCAAAGTCAAAAGAACACAGGTTTTTGAAGTCAGCCCCAAGCCAGATGAATTTTGACTCTGGCTCTTCTTAGCTCTATCACCTGGGCAAGTGACAAAAACTTTCAGAGTTTTCATTCCCCCAAGTGCAGAAAAAGGGACAGTAAGGTCCACCTCACCACAGTGCCGTAGTAGAGGAGCGAACTGATGTAGAAACACCCACTTCATTCCTGTCGTCTCAGTAGATACTCAGTATTTACTTCATCCTTAAAACAAGCCATGTGACAACATGCAAAATCCACAGCTTTGTGCAACTGAACAAACAAATACACAAAAGAGAGTAAAAGGAAATACACTAGAATCTTAGCCACCCTACCTTTCTGTGGGGGGTTAGGAGTAAGTTTTTTTCCTCCTTTTCCAAATTGTTTTAAGAAGAAAATGCGACTTTGTAATATCAACAGTTTATAGTTTTTGTAAAAGGGAGTTGTAAAACAGGTTTTGAAAGAGACAGTTTGTCTGAAGATGGGTGGTTTTTATGACACGAAAACAAACCAGCATGTTCTCCGAGCAGCCAGGTTCGGTCACCATACCTCACAGGAGACACAAACAGGAGTCAAGGGAGTATTCTGGAGAGCCTCAACAGGACTCACTGTCGCGGGCTGCACCCACTAACAGGAAGCACATAGCTAGTGGGCCTCCCAGGATACTGGAGGCGGTCCATACCCTCTGGGCGTCCTTCTGGCAGCCACCTTAGAATGGGGCTCTTCTCAACACAAGTATTAGAAGCCATTCAACATACTGCAGCCCAGGCACTGGCCTTGGGACTTTTGGAGCTTGTTAGGTCTGTGGAACTGCAGGTGGCCGCAACACCCACACATGCTGCGTGAGACTGTGGCAGCAGGGGACTACACCGTGGCGCCAGCCTCTCAGATTCTGGACACACAAGCTGCCTGAAGCCACTGCCTGATACACACCCTTTGAACTGCAGCTTCTCACTGATGTTGGGCTCTGGTAAAGACTGAATGTCTGATCACTGAAGCACTTTTGTGACCTTGAGGCCTGAGGGGACCATCCTTGCCTGGGTTCTCACAAATCCCACTAATAAAACTGGACAAGCCCAGCAGTTCCATCATCAAACGGACATGGCACATCCAAGACCGATGCAGGCCAGGACCCCAAGGGATCAGTGGACTCCGGAGCAGTTGTTAAACCTGCCAGAGGAGACGGAGCATCCTAGGAGACCTCCCCTAGCCACTTGGGGACCACCACTTGAAGAGGTTCTGGTTGAAAGCCTGGCCTGGTTGACGAATGGTTCTGCAAAACTGAAAGCTGGAGGAGCCCACTGGGCCGCCATGGCTACCCACCACATGGATGGCCACCTCTTAATGGAAACTAGAGGAGGATGCTTTACCCAACGGACCGCATGCAGTGGTGATGACTGTGCAAGCCACCCCCACCTAACACACCTCACTAAATCTTTACTGATTCCTGGGCCATGGCACATGGTCTAGTCATTTGGTCAGGAGTCTGGCAACTAAAGACTATTAAGGCCCGGGGGCAGATAAGGGGGTCACAGAAAGGCACGATACCAGAATTCCCCTGGTAGTGTTAAGAACTTCCAAGTCCCCTGTACTGGTGGGTGAGGTTATGGGACATCCGAAGTTTATACAGGATGTAACCTCCTTATGGGGATTGAATGATGGGGCTGGAAGTCTTGGGTGAAACAGCTAGAGAAATGGGTTTCTGAGGAGGTGCTGGCCCCTGGTTTAGGATAGAGGGATTAGATGGCCATCCTTGGATACTCTACACCTCAAGTGACACAGAAACATCTCCTGCCTCAGGATGCATGGGAGTAAGGGAGGAGAGGGGACACTGATCTCTCTCTCCCCACCCAAGACCCATAGTGATGTCTGGATTGATAATACCTTCATCAAAATCAGCACTGCTGTTGCAAAGGGAGATGACCAGAAACAAAACTGGATCTGACAGCCAAAGATCCCTTTTACCTCAGACTCCCATCTTAGTGGCCTGGCTAGTCCACAAAGACACAGGATTTCCTCAGCCCGTCAGTGGACCCACCCATCAAGTGAGCCCACTGATACAAGTTAAGGTGCAAGATCATTCCAATGTCCTCTGCTTTAATGTCACCTATAACATGATTAGAAAGGACCCCTCGTGCGGTAAGGTGCTGCCAACTCATACAGGCAATTTGGGCAGAAGCCGATGTATACATTTTTCTTTCTCTTTCTTTCTTTCTTTCTTTCTTTCTTTCTTTCTTTCTTTCTTTCTTTCTTTTTCTTTCTTTCTTTCTTTCTTTCTTTCTTTCTTTTTTAAAATATTTTATTTATTTATTTTTGACAGAGAGAGACAGCCAGCGAGAGAGGGAACACAAGCAGGGGGAGTGGGAGAGGAAGAAGCAGGCTCCTAGCGGAGAAGCCTGATGTGGGGCTTGATCCCAGAACGCTGGGATCATGCCCTGAGCCGAAGGCAGACGCTACACGACTGTGCCACCCAGGCACTCCCGGTGTGTACATTTCATCTTCACGCCACAAGCTGACAACAACAGGCAGAGACAAGGCATAATTGAATTAATCAATGGCATAAAAACCACACCCTGACGGAGGTCACTTATTCTCCCCTGGAGTAGGTTTCTCTGTGGACCTTAAGAGGTAATGGAATGCATTTCCCCTGAAGAAGAGTCTTGCTGCCTCAGGGTCCTAGAACCCACTGTCCACATGATAACTGTGTGGCAGGTTGGAGGGTAGCCATCTGCCGGCTCATCACAGGGCAGCAGGTGACATCCTTCCCAAGGGGCGGACTAATGACTGGTTCCACCTGACTGTCCAAGTCTGAATACCAGAATAGCATACAGGCCCTAGAAAAGATAATACACAAGCTAGACAAGCTGGTGATGAGTAACTGGACTCTCCTTCATTAGCTTCTGGCAGTACAGGGTGGAGTCTGTCATAGCCAACAACTCTTGCTGTATGGACATCCATGATTTGGGGAAGGTCAAGACAGAGCTGAGAAAATCCACACACTGTTATCAGTGAAATCACAGTCCCCATTAGTACTCATTCTTTGACCTTTTTAGCTCTACACCCTGATTCCTGGGGTTCCTGGCTGAGAGACATACCCCAGAGAGGTCTGATCATCCTCCTTATAAGATCCTATTAGTGGCCATGACCACATGCCATCTCATTTGGGCAGGGACGCTCTGATCACACCCAGACCACATAGGATATCCCTCCATCTCCATATTCTGGGTAGGCATTTTCTTATCCAGTGTGACATGCTTTGTTTGTTCATTTTTCCTGGCATCAATGAGAGCTGAGGGTGGATGACTAAGGAAGTATCCCAGGACAACCAATGGGTTCTCTGGGCCTGGATCATCCCTTATATGGAGGCCAGGTGCCGAGCTGTCACTTGGCCCCAGATTCTTCTTCCTTATTAGGAGAATTTGTTCCCTCTTCTGGGTAGGCAGCAAATTTCCTTGCATTAAGTGTGTTATATCGCACCTGGCCAGATCCATTAGTATATCTGGCCTGCCACCCCCCGCCTTCTCCTCAGGGAGGGAATGGGGTCTTTGCCAACAGAAGGGTATGTGCGGTTCAGGCCCCTAGTGCCAGCCAACAGGAGGGAGCCACTGGCCAGGAGAGACTGGGCCACACTACAGACACTTGCTGCCGATCTTGCTGCTCACTTCTTCTTTCTGAGTAAAGAGCTGTTCCGACGAGCACTTTGTGTGTTGACTTGGAGCCCTCAAGTGGGCACTGTTATGCTCTTTACCATCTTTCATGCAGTGGGAATCCTCACCTGGGACTGTTAGCTGGATCTTCCTGCTCCACACATAACAACATGTCAGGTAGCAATAACTCCTCTCTAGAAACACAAAGCAGGGTACGAAAAAGAGAGATGCGGGCAGAATAACAGAAGATGAAGCTGGGTCACATAGAGCCTTTAAGATGATGTAAAACCATTAGATGTGTTCTACTGTGATGAGTACAGTTGGGGGGGGGGTGTGCGCATGGTCACCTACCTTGTGTAGACAGTCTCAGGGCACACCTTCCAGGGTTCCTAGCACCCACGGGAGGCTGCCTCCCTGAAGGAGTAGTCAGCTGTTCCATCGTCCGGTCATCTCAGAAGACAGACACCACTGACACATTATCAAGTGCCTTTGCGGAATCTTTATTCCAACCTCTTGGTGCTACTGGAAATAATACCTTCCTCAGTATCATGGTGAAGCATAAATGAAAAAATCGACATAAAATGCTGAAAACAGTGCATGCCATATTCACGTAATAAATGTTTATTATTTCACCACACAGTACAATATACAAATGAAGTTTATTGTAAATACAGACAGAGCCTTGACTTTATTTCCATTTCAGATTTGCGATAAAGTCTACACTTTGTAACATAGTTCTTGCCATACTCCTTTAGTTACTGTTTAGTTCAGGCTGCTGTAACACAAATACTGTAGACCAGGTGGTTTAAACATTTCTGGAGGTTGGGAAGTCCAAGATCAAGGTGCTTGCAAATCCGTTGTCTGACTTGTAGAGAGCCACGTTCACGATGCATCCTCACATGGCCAAGACAGAGAGACAAAGGACGAAAAAGAAAGGAAGAGAAAGAGACAGAAGGGAAGCAAGCTCTCCCGTCTCTTGCCATAAGCCTACTAATCCCATCATAAGGGCTCCACCCTCATGATATAATTACCCACAAAGGCCCAATCTCCAAATACCATCATGGGGGATTAGGGTCAATATATGAATTTGTAGGGGGGGCCTGCAAACATGTAGTCCATAAATTACCCCTTGACCATCCTCTGTTAACAAGAGAATAGGAAATTCATATTTTTCTGCCAAAGCAGATACAGTTTCACTCTGCTGCCCATAAAAATATTACTAAGGCCCTGGAGCTCTCATGATAGCTTTTAATGCTGATTAATAGCCCAGGCCCCAGGGATAGTCATTTTTCCCCCGAGGATGCTGTTTGGACCTCTCCAGGCTTCCTGGGCTCCCCGTAACAGCAGCTTCCTCATTTATACGCCAGCACACATTTTTGAGGCCACACATATCACACAGCCCATCACAATGAGAATACAAAAATCTTAAAGAGGATTTCAGAAACCTATTTCATACCTCAAAACTCCCCTTTTAAAAGCATCAGTGAAGAACTGAGAAACCTTGAATTTTGTTGTAATGTTTCTTATATGCTTCATGAGAAAGTTTTAAGACAACACGATCTAGTTTAATGAAGACATGAAGATGACATATTTGCTGGACTCAAGAAGGCCAAGAGAAGCCGTTTATCAAAGATTCTGGTTGGAGTTGTTTAGAACTACCATTCGAATGTCCACTAGGTGCTAAACCCTCATTCATTCTTTTTTAATTCTTAACACAACGTGGCCAATACATATTATTAACTCCATGCTACAGACAAGTTAATGGAAATACGGAGCAGTGACATCATTTGCTCAGAATAACAGCAAAGCTAGGTCTCGAACCCTTGGCTCTGATTCCAAGGCACACACTCTTTCTTCTGTTAGACGCTGCTCCCCAGAGCAACAGTCGTCAGGGAACCATATCCTTTATGTGAGCATGGAGATGCTCATTTGATTTAGGAAAAAAAATAAATGCTCTTCATCATGAAATGTATTCACTTAGGTCTATAAGAGACATTCATTCTTCACCAATGCAGAGGAAAAATGAAAGACTTTTCCCTTATGGGCACCACTTACCAAGTTTCATGGATCGTAATTAATGCCATTTGAAACAGGGGCCTAAGGTTAATGAGTGAGTGAGAGAAAGAGGAAAAGTAATATAGGGGAGAGGCATTAAAAAGGCACTACAGAGATGGAAGGGCATGGATAGAAAAAGTATTAAGAAAATAGAAGTGTTTTTGTGTTCTGTTTCCCTTGAAATATTAGAAGTAACTTCCTTATCAGCAAGACTCCTGAGACAGACCTCTGAAAATGTCTTTCAAGGCAAAGAAATGAGGCCCTACACTATCCTACACTATTTGGGGGGGTTCTATATTAACTTAAGCCTTGCAAATCCAATAAGATTTCCAGACAGAATCCCAGGAGACCTTGCTGTCTCCAACATCAGCAGGAAGATTTACACTAACCGAATATGGCTTTTCAGCGGGGCCCGCTCAATTGGCTCCATCTGTCTAAATAGGATTCTAACACAGAGACTGGGAATAGAAAGTAGGAGACTGGTCTGGTGGGTGTCGGTGGACACTTCTGCACGCACACAAGTTGCAGATCCTGCTTGGTATTTAAAAATACTCCAGGATGAAGCAGATCTTGGTGTTAAAGAGAAAGCAGATAAACCAAACGTATCAGCCCGCAGATCCACAAAAGGGGAGAAGATGCCAGAAGCAGTCAACAGCAAAGATTCTGAACCCAGCTACAAAAGAGTCTGCTGTTTGCTGATGGGAAACACATGCGTTGTTGTACAGAGAAACCCGCTTCTGATCTTCTGAGTGTATTCTAGGTACTAAAAGAAGATGACAAAGGATGCTTTATGGCTCTTTCCAGATGGACCACAGAATCTTGCCGCACCAAGTTGAAAGACGTTCGATATGAATCTGAGTCCCAAACAACCATTCGTATTCTAATCACAAGCTATCAGTGTTTCATCATCCTGTTGTATCTTACCCTAAACAGTTTCAAATCCTCAGATCCTACCAAAGTCACGAGCAAGTGGGTGGGACACAACACAAATGCAGAGTATAAACAGCTCAGAAGGACAGTGAGATGCTACCGTGTCTCCCAGCAGAGGGGGTGGCTCTGAGGGAAAGAAGCAGGACCTGACTGGACACTAACGGGCTATATAACTGTTACATCACACTCCTAAGTCACATCTTCAAGGAGACATGAAATACACCGTCCAGCGAGAAACAAAGCCCATTTCCCACATTTCACATTGTCAGTGTGACTATCTCAGTCTCGCACTTGGCCATCATTCCTTGCAACTCTCTAGAAGTTAAATACTTCATTCCAGGGGTTCCGGGTAGGTGCTGCACAGCCAGAAAGGCATAGGCTCTCATAGAGATCTTGTCTCATGCACATCTCAATTATAAACTGCTCTAAAGTTGCCACTGGGTCTTAGGAAGTCCAGGGGAAAGCAGGTTGGGTAAATGAAAGCCCTAGTCACACACGAACGCAAAACAATTATTTTGAGTCATTAAGTGTGACTCTCCCTCATCAGGTCGTTCACCAGTATGGGCCAATCAGACCATCCCAATGGCTGGTAAACAGTCACTAGGACCCTGTGCCTCCCTGTGATCCAGCAGCTACACAGCGGAGAGCTCACTGGGGGAGAAGAACCCAGTCGGGGGGGGGTGGGGGATGGCCAGCCGGCATGGTTCTGAGTGGCTGTGCTCTTACCCCACCCACAGGCAAGGAGCCAAGGGATGAGAGTCCCACTTGTACTTCCCATCCGATGTCATAACTACCCTGAATAGCTGAATTCGTTATTCATTTACTCCACAAAGACTGACCAAGGTTACTGTGTGGGTGAGACGCTGCACCGGCTCCTTGAGATGCAGATAAACAGGCACAGGCTCCCTGATGTCCTGCATTCACAGAATGAAGGGCAGGGAGAACCAATTAAAGCAACAACCGTGGCCCAGCAGCACTGTCAGGATGGCAGCAGAGAGGAAGCCTGGAGCCCAACAGGAGCACTAACCTAAACTGAGAAAGAACTAGCCAAGACAAAGCAAGGGCAGCCGGACTTGTGAGGCAGAAAGATCCGATTCGGCTGGTGTCTACAGAGCTGGGGCTGATGGGGGAGCAAGAGATGAGGCTAGAAGGAAGCCAGAAAATGAGCGTCCTCGTAGGCCATGTAAAGGAGTAGGACTTGAGTCTAAGAGCAAAAATCTTTATGTTCGAGAACAATCACAGCTGTACCGAAGAGAATGGGCAAGAGGAGAGCAAAACTAGAGGCAATGAGGTGGGGAGTGGGGCGACTGAGGCAGACACAGAGGGAGAGATGGGGTCGTGAGCTAGAGTAGCAGCAGAGAGTCTGGAGAAGAGAGTACATGCAAAAGATTTAGAAACAGAACTGACGGAGCCCGCATGTTGACTGGTGGTAAGGATGCAAGAGCATCAAAGATACCATTGCCTGGGTGCCTGACTTGGACTAGTGGGTGGATGTGAGCACCATTCCCTAAGATCTGGGACAAAACAAACACGGGAGGAGGAAGAGTCCAAGTCCCACTGAGGACATACCAAGCTTTGAGGTACCTGCAGGGCAACCCAGTGTGGTCATCCAGGAAGGGGCTGAGCTAATGATGTCAGGAGAGGGGTTGGGGCAGGAACACAAATTTGAGTGTTACCCATCTAAAGATGACAAGCATGGATGGGATCACCCAGGGACAATGTGAAGGGAAAAGAGGAGGGGAGGGAAGTGGATGGAAGGGAAGGAAGAGGCCGAGGTCAGAACTGTGAGGTCACTCACATTTAGGGCTGGCTGGCTGGGGGCACCTGCTGAGGAGTCCTAGAGAAAGACAAGAAGAAGAGGCTAAGTACCAACCAGGAGCACCTCAGTGATCAATAGCCTCAACGCCTAAAACCTGAACAGGATCTGATTAGTGGGGCCAGGATCGCAAAGGCAAGGGGTAAGGAGGGGAGAGGAAATCCTGCGGGGAAAATTAAACTCACTCGATGTTCAGCTCTAAGAATAGATTACAGCAGACAGAAACTTTATGGGCTGCTTCTTGGTCAAACAGGTTGAGGGACCATCCCAGAGAAAGATAAGGTAAGCCACAAATGTAAGCCATATTTGTAATCTTAAATTTCAAGTAGTTACATTAAAAAGTAAAAATAAATAGAAGAAATTATTCTAATACATCTTTTATCTAACCTAATATATATCCAAAATATTATCATTCACAAAGTAATCAATGTAAAAAATTATGAATGAGACATTTTACTTTTTTTTTTTTTTTTTTTTTTTTTTTTTTTGGTATTAAGTCTCTGGAATCTGGTGGGTACCTTACTCTCACAGCACATCTAATTCAGACTGACCACCTTTCAAGTGCTCGGGAGCCACATGGAGCTGGTGGCCACCATATTGGATAATGCAGGTTTACAATTTGTATACAAACAACTTACCTCTTCCCAAATCTTATTTAAACAAGTAAAAAACCCTGAGGAAGTATATGATCAACAGGAGCTCTCTAAAAGGTCTAGGCAGCAAGCAGGATATCAAATTCACATGAAGAAGAATTGAGACAACTGGGGAGCCTTTAACACTGTCACAAAAGGAAAAGAAGCTGGGGACAGGCCGAGCTCATGCTCACTGCTGAAGAGTAGCACAGATGGTGGGAGTGTGAAAGGGAGATGAGCTGGTTCCCTGGGAGGAGTAAGTCAATACAGCATCTCATACATGGAGTACTGCATGTCCCCCTCCAGGGACGTGGGGGAGGGCTGCAACTCGCTCGTGGAGAGAAGCCCCTCCCCGCCGACGTCAACGCCAGCTGAAAAGATTTCTATCTGGAACTTCTCAAAGTCTTTTAGTCATGTCCTCACATCACCTTGCAAGGATATATGTGATCTCCTCACCATCGGGACACCAACGGGACTTGGAGTCCCTGCTCTCTATCCCCACCTCAGCAGCAGCAAGGCGGGCTCCCCAAAGAGGAAGAGCAGACAGGGGAGCATCAGATCGCCCAGCTCAGATCACCTGGCACGCCAGGAATCACAGCCAGCAGCCCAGCTCACTTTTGCAGGCCTCACTTTTCCAGGTTTTGGACCTCACCACTGTACCTGAAACCAAGAATATTCTTTCTCTCTCTGAATAACCCCAAATATTGTCAGTTAGAAACTCTCACCCCTAAGAGAGAAAAAAGGGTGAAATGTTGACACCTGGGCCTAAGGAATGGAAGCACGATTAACCATAATAATGGTTATACAGTTAACGCGCCAGGCTTTAAAGACTGCTGACATTTGCTAGCTGTGTGACCTTGAGCAGATTGCTTGACCTCTGCAAGAGTTCCCTTATCTGAAAAATGGGGAGAATAACCATGCCAACCTCAGAGAGACCTGTGAGGATTCAAATGAGTTCTTGCATTAAACTAAGTGTATTAGAAATTCAAATGAGGGGCGCCTGGGTAGCGCAGTCATTAAGCGTCTGCCTTCGGCCCAGGGCGTGATCCTGGTGTTCCGGGATCGAGTCCCACATCGGGCTCCTCCGCTGGGAACCTGCTTCTTCCTCTCCCACTCCCCTGCTGTGTTCCCTCTCTCGCTGGCTGTCTCCCTCTGTCACATAAATAAATAAAATCTTAAAAAAAAAAAATTCAAATGAGTAGAACTGGGCCTGGAACATGCTCAGAAGTATATAAGTGATTACTATTATTCTTTGCATCACCCTTGGGTGTTCCGCAAGTGGTAGCTATTATTATTGCTATTAAAATCTCTACTCCTTCTTCTAAAGCTTCCCTCAGCTATTACCTCATTCTGTTGGCTTTTGCTGTCAATGCCACTCTACCAATCCACTACGTTCCACACACAAAAGCACACTCACATGCTCACTTCCATCTGATGTCCCCCCCAGGCACCTGAGGTTTCCCCCTCTTCCCATTCTTAGCTCAATGGTACTGTACATAATAACTATGTGCCTGTGTGTTTGTCACGTTCCCTACAGCGCTGCTTCTTAAACATTGACGTGCAGATCGATCCCCTGGGGACCCTGCTAAAATGAGCTCGTGCACCCCCAACAAATTTCCAGGTGATGCGGACACTGCTGGTCCACGGCCATGATGCCAGGAGCACTGCTGTAGACCCCAGGGTCCCCCAGAGCCTGAAGATGTTGGCTCTTCGGGTCTCCTGCCCTCCCCTCAGTCCCTGGTTCGTGGCAGACGCTCAACGAACTCCGGCTGAACTAACTGGAAACCATGCCACCCATTCCTGGAACTCTGGCGCCTCCTTTGTAGCTCACCCACACTTCCAGAATCTTGTGAGGTACTCTGAGGTCAAATGACTATTCTCAGCCATAATTACCCCCATATTAAATTCACCCAAAAAACTCTGCTTAGTCAGGAGCAACTCTGGGGTGTGAAAACACTATATGCAGGGTCACCCTCTCTCCGGACAGGGTAACATAATGTGTGCACACAATTACAAGTAGAGCAGAGCTAGCCAAGGAAGCTCTCGAGGACTCAGTCATGCTGAGAAATTCTCTGTGCACAAATGAATGCTCCCTGCGCTTGCAGTGGACAGGCCATTCACCTGTCTGCCTCTCCACCTCCTGGCATACACAGGGACACATGTGCCCCAAGCTGCTTGGTACTGGGAGAGTATCAAGCAAACAAGACTTTCTTTTACAAAAGTGTACTTTTCTTTAACCACCTTGGCAAGGAAGCATAGGGGAGGAGAGAACATACCCCATCCGCATTTAAAGCCTGCATTTAAAGCCAGCTTTCGGGGGCCCTGGGTGGCTCCATCGCTTAAACAGCCAGCTCTTGATTTTGGCTCAGGTCATGGTCTCAGGGTCCTGGGATGGAGCTCCGCATCGCATAGGGCTCCATGCTCAGTGGGGAGTCTGTTTCAGGATTCTCTCTCCCTCTGCCCCTCCCCCTGCTCATGTGCACTCTCTCTCTCTTTCAAATAAATAAATCTTAAAAAAAAAAAAAAAGCAAAAACAGCCCAGCTTTCATTTATGTGTTTCTTAAGTTCTTGCTACACGCAAGGCACCATACCAGGGTCTGAGAAAATGCAAAATTCTCTGCCCTCACTGAATGATCCTCTCAAGGAGAAAGACAGAGGACACACTTACACACACACACACACACACACACACAATACGGTCAGGAAAGCTAAATGTTCCGATGGGAAAATAAAGCAGGACAGAAGAACAGTGTTGGGATGGTCAGGCTGACATTGGAAGGCAGCCCCGAGCAGATACAATTTCAGCAGAGATGTGAAAGAAGGGAGGGAGTAAGCCTCGCAGAGATCTGAGTGAAGAATGTTCCAGGCATGTTTAAGCAAGACCAGGAAATCTGGTGTGGCTGGAAAACAAAAAGTGAGGCAGAAAGAGGAGCAGTGAGACATGCAAAGCCAAGAGGGCCAGACGGTAGGGCCCATCACCCGAGGGAAGAGATTCAGATATCTTTTTCTGAGTAAGATACGAACGTCCTGGATGGCTCACGTGCAGAGGAGTGGTGTGACCTAACCCAGACTAAAGTCACTGCAGCTGCTATGCAGAGAAGAGAGAGTGGGGAGGCAAACGGGGTGCAGGGTGAGCAGCGTCAGATCAATGGTCCAGGTGAGAGAGGGTGTGGGCAAGGGGGAGGACAGAGATCCCAACAGGATTTGCTGATGGAACGGAGGGAAGAACAGAGGCAAGACCTTGGTTTGGGCCCTAAAACTTGGTGTGGTGTGCAGAATAATGGCCCCAAAGATATCCATATTATCTCCAAACCAGTGAGTATGCTAGCGGCCCTGGCAAAAGGGACTTGCATGCAGTTAAGTCATGGAGCTGTCGATGGAGAGATGCATTATCTGGCTGGGCCCAATATAATCGCAAGGGTCCTTATAAGAGAAAAATGGAGGCAGGAGGCTCAAGTAAGGGAAGGAGATGTGGTGATCAAAACAGAGGTCGGAGTGATGCAGGGCAAGGATGCGTGGAAACCGAGCAGCCTCTGGAAGCTGGAAAAGGCAAAGAAGAACGGATTTTTCCCTCCGAGCCTCCAGAAGGAACGCAGCCCTGCCAATCCGTTTTAGACTTCTGACCTGCAGAACTGTGAAGTAATAAAATTTATGTTGCTTTCAGTTGGTGGTGATTTGTTACAGCAGCAACAGGAAACTACTACCCCTGAGTTCACTGTGCTGCCTTTTATTGAGACAGAGAGCGGGGGGAGAAGCGGCTGGAATCAGGAGCTCTGTTAGGTCATGCTGGATTTGAGGCGCCCATTATCTATCCAGGGGCAGATACCAAGTAGGTAGATGATAACCGGTCCTGCAGCGGCGAGGGAGAGGGGAGCTGCATGTGACCTTGAGCAAGTCCCTTAATTTCTCTGAGTTTCAGGGTCTTCTATAAAAGAGGAGTTATATCTTCTTTATCTCAAGGATCAAAGGAGACATTTTATACAAGTGTTCAAAGAATGCCACTAACATAAGGCATTTATTATTCCTAGAAATCAGCCTCTAATCCAAAAGCAATGGGAATCATTTTTCAGAGACTTTCTAAAGTCTTCTATCTCCACAAAGCTCATCATATCCCAGGAAGCTCCACAGAAAGCAGTGAGCAGTACTTGGGGTGAAAAATGGCCACAATTCTCAAGGAAACCCCAGATCGCCTGGGGCATTCCCAATTAATAGAGCCATAAGGAAATCCCACCCTCCCCACTCTCACCGCGTGCTACTCTCTCCCCAACTCCAGCCTGGCCAGCCTGACTGTGACTAGGTCATGGCCAATGGCTAAGTAATGAGATGAGGATTCCCTTTCCTGCTAAATTATTAGTGAGTTTTAAAGAGTCTTAGAGCCCAGAGAAATCAGTCCAAACCCCGACCAAATGCAGGATCCATTTATTCATTCATTGCGTGATGATTTGCTGAGCACTGGAAGAACCAGGCCCCGTCCTGGGTGGAGTGGAAAAGGGCAGGGAGGTACTCACAGAACTTATTCCTCCTACAACCTCTCATCCACCCTGGGAGGCATTTTCTCTTCACAAGTCTCTGGAATCCTACAGATCCACCGCTTAGGGTACCCTTGGGCCAATTCCCAAATCTGTCTGCATCTCAGTTTCATCATCTATAAAATCAGGATCATGATTCCTGGAAAGCATTTAGCATAGGACTTGGTACTCACTAAGGGCCCAATAACTGGCCACTTTAATTGTTACAGTTATTATTGTTCAAATATCATCTCATTTTTTTTTATAAACAGCCTAAAATATGTCTCCCTGAAATATCCAATATGACAGACTAACTAAAATCCCTCCTTCTCCAGACAGCCCTAAAATATTTGAAGGCACATTTTATCACTCCTCTTCATCTTTCTTCTAGTGTAAATATACCAAATTCCTTTACCAGCCCTCACAGAACCCAGCTCCCTGAACTTCACTGCCTGTTCTTACATATATTATGTTTGGCTACAGCCCTCTTAAAATGTGGTGCTCAATGGAACATCGTGGTCTGACCAATGTCAAGTATAATGGAACTGGTACAGAGAAATATTTAGCATTAAAGGACTTAATAATCAGTGTCTCAATTACTCAGGAGCAGCAATTCCAAAGATCTGTGACTTGTTCTGGTGTGAAATTTCACTGAAGTACAAATCTGGATATTCCAGATGATGCACCTAGTGTTTGGGAGGGTTACTGAGGTTCCAAGGGCCCAGCATCTTTCTGCAAATAAGATTTGGGGATTCCCTCCTTGTCCTGAGGTACAATAATGCCCATGACATGATTCTAAACTCAGGGGCTTATGAAAACTTGACAACAAGCAGGAGAAGTTACTTCAGTAAAAATGTATTCACGTAAAAAGCTCTGCCCAGGAAACAAACGTGATCCCAACAGAAACATGATCCTAATAGAAACATGATTAGGGATAAACAAGGATCCAGATAAACATTGCCATGTTCACAAGTCTGGAGGTTTGTGGTGGCCTCTAATGTATCTTTCATAAATGTCAGGCATCCTCTGTCTACGTATCAATGTAGCTGAAGAATGCTCTGGGGCTTCTGCACAGGAACAGCGCAGTGGGTACAGAGCTGAATTAAGAGACAGGTCCCTGAGACCCAGCTCTGCCAGGCACTGCCTGACCTTGAGAAACTGCTGCTCTTCTGGGTCTCAATCTCCGTGCCTAAAAAATGAGAGGTTGGATGGAGTCAGGGACTCTTAACCTACTATCCAAGGACAGACAGGTCTGGGGAGATGTTTACCCACTGAAGTTTAAAGGATATGAATCTGTACAATTTAGGGGTAAAAGAGCCATAGCATTTATCAAATTCTAGGCATTGTGGTAACTGCTTTATATAATAAAACCTGTAATTGCCAATATTTAAGAAGTTACTATGTGCTTTGGGGCACTGGGGTGGCTCAGTTGGTTAAGTGTCTGCCTTTGGCTCAGGTCCTGATCTCAGGGTCCTGGCACGGAGCCTCGAGTCGGCTCCCTGCTCAGTGGGGATCCTGCTTCTCCCTCACCCTCTGTCCTCCCCTCCCCCAACTTGTGCTCATTCGCTCTCTCTCAAATAAATAAAATCTTTTTTTAAAAAGTTACTCTGTGCTTTATAAATATTATTTTACTGAATCATAATATTCCTATGCAGTAGGTACTGTTATTACCCCATTTTATTGATAAGAAAGCTGAGATTCAGAAAGATCGGGTAACTTGCTTGAAGTCACCCAGCAAATAGCAGAAGTAGAATTTCCACACAGGTCTGAATCCACAGGGCCTGTTCTTACCCACGATACCACGCAGCCTCCCAACCAGCTCAGTAACTAGGTAACAAGACTAATTTGGATATCGCACCACAGTGTGGAATTGTCTTTAATTTGACCACTCTTCAGGCTAGCACTTTCTCAAATCTCAGCACTGGTTGGCAGAGACTGTTCATTCAAATTAGCAGGCCCAGAGGCCAGACCGGTGCAAGCGACCCTGCCATTAGCAAACTTGCTCTCTCCAAGAGCTGATGATGCAGCAAAGACAGAATTAGGAAAATGCAGTTGGTCACACGTAAAAGTAAACCACGTTTTTAAATTTATGCTAATATTATTGCTGTTTGCATCACCTTCAAAAAGAAAGAAGACCTGAGTGGGCTGTAAAGACTCATAACAGCGAACACGCCACAGGTAAAATTTCATTTCTTATTAAATTTTTACAATCAAATCCATAAATTATTTTGTTAAGTTGCTAAAGTATTTCTGCTTATGCAGCAGAGTTTCCTTGGGTCACATTTCCATTCTTGAGAAATGTTAGATGAACTTAACTTCCCCTGTTCCTTTGTATCTTAAACAAAACTAGAGGATAATTGACTTTCCATGAATTAACAAGCTTTGAGGCTCATTTACAATCAGAAAATGGGCCTAAAGCAGAATTATGATATATTTCTATAAATATCTGCACACACAGAAAGAATAATTCTTACATTAGTAACAGAAACTAACTCTGGCTAGTTTAAACAAAAATTAGATGTTTTCAGAGGAATACTATTATATTGTGGAATCCAAGGCTAAGATACATGCTGGAAAGATCAAGAACCAAGGCCTGGAGCATGTGGAGAACGAAAAAATAATGTCATCCCATGCTGATTTCACCTTAAATTCCAATTCTCTCTGCAGGTTTGCTTCATTCCTCCATCTCTGTGCCACCAGCCACCTGACAGGACATGGGCTCCGACGGGGCTTCACTTTGCAGGTCCTCTGTTGCAGCCACCGGGAGAAAAACTAACTTCACCTTCTCAGCTGCAATTCTAATACCCCAAGGAACCAAGTAAGAAAAACCCCTGGAGGGCCCCTGGGGAGTGCAGTCAGTTGAGGGGCCAAGTGGTGGTTTTGGCTAGGGTCGTGATCTCAGGGTCATGGGACTGGGCTCTCCCTGCCCCCCTGCTGAAGTCTGTCTCTCCCTCTGCCCCTCCCCACACATTCTCTCTCTCTCTCTCTCAAATAAATAAATAAATCTATAAAGGAAAGAAAAGAAAGAAGAGAAGAAAGAAAGAAAGAAAGAAAGAAAGAAAGAAAGAAAGAAAGAAAGAAAGAAAGAAAGAAAGAAAGAAAGAAAGAAAGAAAGAAAGAAAGAAAGAAAGAAAAAAAGAAAAGAAAAAAGAAAAAAAACCCTGGGCCAATCAGTTGTGTCTGGGACACAGAATAGCCTAATGCAACAAAGTTGCTTCCATGATAACCACAGAGTGATAAAGAAGCAACTTCCAGAACTGGGAGGGGACTAAAGGAGGGGTGGTCAAGCTAGAGGTAAATAAAATGATACGTGTCCCCTACACATATTTCCTGGGATAGATACCTTTCTTAGGTGGGTAGAAAGCTCCTAGCTTATAGAGTCCAGAGTCTTCAGCATGGCCTGAGAACCCTCAGAACCTAGCCCCTGACCTCCACTCAGTCCTCCCTAGGGACACACACCTTCCCATGGCAGCTCTGGCCACTGCATTTTCTCAGCATCTCTATGACAGCCGCTTCTGCTCACTTTCAGGTCTCTGCATGAGGTCACCTGCACTCTCTCCCTCCCATCCAGCACCCTCCCCTTAACCTATCTTCTCCCTAGACATCCTCATGACACCCAGGCCAGACTAGAGCACTGATCACACACACAACTCAAGGGCCCTGCGGCTTTTGAGTCGACTTCTTTCTTCTTTCTTCTCATACCACAAACCTAATAAGGGCAAAGCTCGTCTCTCCTGCTTGATTCTAATTCTGTAGTGCCTACTACAGCGCCTAGTACAATAGTAAACACTCAAAAAATATCCAGTGCGTACTCCTGAGTGAAAAAAGTGAGCAAGCGAGCCAGGCCAAATTCTAAACTTTCAAATTTAATGGTATCCAAAAGGTAGGAGTGGCCTGGGATCAAATAAAGCATTTCTCACACCTCATTTTCCGACTCAGAACACTTACATAGACAGGAACCAATTGGCAGGTGATGGCTGGCAAGGGCAACCCCAGAGGCATAAGAGGTGCTTTGTTACACCAAGGCAACCCTGAAAACAAAGTCAAACTGTGGTCCACCAAGAAGCAGGAGTCCTGCACTCGAGGAAGCCAAGTCCATGTTCCCGTCCCCAAGGCCTTTCTCAAAACAGGCTACTAGCCACTCATCTGAAAACCAGAAATCCCAACATCAAGGTTCTTTTCAACCTAAAATCAAAAGATGCATTGCCAAAAGATCATTGCTTAAGACCCGCAGCCCCTGTCAAATGTAAATGACTCCTTCTGTGGTTTTAATACTAAGTGTGGCTTTGGAATACGATTGGCATGTTGTAAATTTAAATTCTTTCCCTTCTCACTGACATTAAAAAGAAAACTACAGCTACCCCAAATCTGTCACAAATCATTGGGGGGTGAGGGGTAGCTACCCAGGTTTACTTAGAGACACAGAAAATATATGAAAACCAAGCCTAAGCTCCAAAAGCCAACTTTCCACCAGGAAGTGCCTGGAAATACATCCTGAAACGTGACACATCGAACACATGATCCTCATTAATTAGTAAAGGCTTAGTAGCAGCCTCATTAATTTTTTTTCCTTGACAAAATAAAACGCAATGCTAAAGGGTAGAGAACAAAACACAAACTGTAATTATTTTAAATGAAGATCACGCTGCCGTGTCAATGACCCGCTATCATGAGGATAGATTCTCCCTGCCCTCAGCAAACTTTGACTCTTTTTAGGGTTCTCCTCCACTAATCAAGTTCTTAGGTCTAAGGAAGGAAACCTACCACTTACCTACACTTCTCAATCTGTCTTTGTAGGTCTCTACTTCAGTGGCACAAATTTGTTCCTTAGAAGTAATATAGAGTACTTGATTATGTTTGCTCCATTTTGCTAAGACTTATATTTTATAATCAGGGGGAAAAAAATAAGCTCTTGTAGAAGCTACAACACTAGAGAAAATCAGGAAGAAGAAAATGAGCACTGCTCATTCCAGCACTGAGAGGTTTAGTTTATAGGAATCTGGGCCTGGCACAGGACAGAAAGTCTTTGTCCTAGGAAAGGAATTGATAACAAAGCACAGAAGTAATGAATTTCGATTTTGATAAATGCTACAAAGAAAAAGTATAAAATTAGATACAATGAAAACTAGGATGGGACCCCTCACTCTAGTTAATATTTTGAGAGCCACGCTTCCTACATTTTTTCAGAGCAATTTTAAATATTCATACATTTTATGCACCTGGGATTGGATAGTGCGTACTGTTTGAGGATAGACTTTCCATTTGTCATTTCCAAAGCTAACTTCCACAGACAAAGGAGTTGTTTGTCTCAGAATTTTCTGCAGAAATCCTAGGAAACAACAGTAGACAAGACAGCCATCTGTGAGTTACAAATGGCCACAGATGAAACCAGGGAATTATGTTTTCTAGATCTCTCTGAAGCAGTCAACCTCTGGCCAAAAGGGGGCCCTTGTTGAGATGTGGAGGAGATTCACCACCTCATCTAGAAGGTACAATCAAAAGCATATAAGAGGGACGCCTGGATGGCTCAGTCAGATAAGCATCTGCCTTTGGCTCAGGTCATGACCAGAGTCTTGGGATAGAGTCCTACATTGGACTCCCTGCTCAGTGGGGAGCCTGCTTCTCCCTCTGCCTGCGGCTCCCCCTGCTTGTGCTCTCTCTGTCTCTCTCTGTCAAAGAAATAAATAAAACCCTAAATAAATAAATAAATAAATAAATAAATAAATAAATAAATAAATAATAAAAGCATACAAGAACACATCCAGATTCTTCTTCTTCCTGCCAGGGTCTTATAAACTTGTCAAAACTGCTTATCTACCCTTACTGCATCACAGATTTTCAGATAAGACCCCATAATAATGTCATCTGGTAACTCCTTCACCTCATCTGCCCTTTAAGATTTGATTAGATCTGAAAAATTGACTAGGGACCCCCTCAATTCCATGCCCGATGGAAATACAAATGTCTTACTAAGATTTCTGCAAATTTCTAGGTGAGGCTGTGTTCTCATTGTCAAACTTTGCTTGTAAGATTTTATTTCCATACCTGCTAGCTCCATGCCAATGCCCAAAAATCTAGAAACAAAATCTCAATACTTTCCTCAGTGTCTACAAAATAATCCACTTAAAAGCCATTTGAGAGTAAAATTAGAGTTGCTAAAGATTAGTAGGTAACAGGAACTACATAGATAGCACACTGAAAAGCAAATTAAAATCTCACATTAGACATTTCTTCTTGGCCTTGTAGAACGCATAGCACCCTGTCTTTTGCCATCTCTCCAAATTCTCCTTTCCCTCTTCTGTCTCTGCTCCTCTATTTTTTTCTCCCCCTCTGCCTGGGGCAGAACAAAACATAAGTCCCTTTCACTTTCTCATACTCATTTTTTTAAAGATTCATTTGTTTGAGAGAGAGAGAGAGAGAGCACATGCACAAGAGCGGGTGGAGGGGCTGAGGGAGAGGGCGAGACAGAATCTCAAGCAGACTCCCCCCTGAGCATCAAGCCCAGTGCAGGGCTCAATCCTGCGACCCTGACCCTGAGATCATGACCTGAGCCGAAATCAACAGTTCCATGTTCAACCAACAGAGCCACCCAGGCGCTCCAACTTTCTCACATTCAAAAGATTAGCCATCTTTCTGTGGCTTGGGCTCCTGCACACTGATGTTTTCACTACAGACTAATGTTTTCAGTGTTTCACCATCTGCTCCAAATGACTGATCATGGTATTTCCCCCCAAACAAAGGCAGTTCCCTCCCCAAGATAAAGTCTGGTACCAGCTATAAAGATTATAACATTTTCTCCATTTTATACTTGTTTTGTAGGAACCAAAGATCACGACGAAACGGACTTGTTACTCTAAGACCATCCACTGGTGGGCACCTGTAGTCTGTCTACATGGCATGTTTCTTCAAGACTCAGCTTCAACTCCTCAGACTCTCAGGACTGGAAGGGCCCTTGGAGATCACCTAACACAACCGTTTCGTTGTACAAGGGTGTAGTGAGCTCACTTCCCCAAATCCACAGTGCGAACTAGTGGCAAGCCCGAATTCTGCCAGGTCTCCATCTCTGCAGGCCGGTGCTGTTTATAAGGCTTACTCACACACACTTCTGTGTTGCAGTCACAGTGTTAATCCAGGCAATTCAAAAACAGAGCAAAGCATGAAAGTTTCAAGTTTATTTTTCAAATGTACTTAGGTATTAGTTGCTACTACCTCTTTTGTAAAGGAGGCAAAGTCTTTTAATTCAAAATAAGTAACAGCATTCTGATTCCCCTGGGAGAATCAATATCCAGGTTTGCATTCACATTAAGGTGTATAAGATGGAGGTAACCAAGATCAGATTCTTTTCTGAGATCAAGATTGCGGGGAGGAGGGGATGTAGAGAATATGCGGGTACTAAAAGAATAAAAAGACATTATAATGAGGCCCTTTGGGTAGAAGGTAGAGAAAGAGGAAGTGAGCATAGCCAGCCCTGTTAGTTTCCATCCAGATATCTACAAGCAAGCAAACAAATTAAATTTCAATGCTAATTCTCAACTCACTGCCTGACCTTCTCATAGTCTGTCTTATAATTTTTTAAATGACTGTGTAATTTAGTACATTTTCAAATGCTTTCAAATCCCCCTTTTTTCCCCCGGTGGAAATTTATCTTAATAATTTGTTAGCAGAGGAAACAATAGAAGTAAGAGCAATGTGATCTGCCTTTAAACCTATGCTTGAAAGAACACACTCCCAGCCTGACTCTCAGCTAGGCTCTGCTTAACCTTCTTAGTTCCTACACGTCAGGAGAAATTTCCCATCTCAGTTTTCAGGGAAGAATGACTTCATCCAAAGTGTGCCTGCAAGCCCAGGCTCTGCATGGTGCCCTGGCACGCAGGCAATGCCAGGACCGGGCAATGCAGATGCAGCTTCAGCCTCTCCCCACTCAGCCTGAGATGGATCCATCCAGGACAAAGAGAAATGTGGGTTCTCCAAAATGCTACAGCAAGACAGTCAGGCACCAAGCAGGACACACTGCCCAATGGACAGGAGCCACCAAAGACTTCAGAAGGTGAAGACAGAGCTTGGCTTCTTTTCTTTTGGGCAAAACATTCCAAAATGAAGGGTTCTATACAAAGCTCTGGATGAGGAGCCCTTCTGACCAATTATGTCACAGAGCTTAATAACAAATGACAAATGATCAGCTCTAGGATTTGAGGCCCTTCCCACCGCAGCTCAGTTTACAGGAGGCTTTGGTTTTCTGCATGGAAACACAGTGCCGTTCTAGCTTCAGAATTCTCCAGTTTCTCTTCATGGGGCAGGAGGCAGTGAGAGTATAACCAGAAGGAAAGTCAGCACAAAATTTGATTCACTCTTTTGTGATTGGCCAATTTCTGTTTATGTTGACAGAAGTCAGACATATCTAAGTCACCAACATACACCACTACAGCAAATGAGGCCTGGGTACTGTTGTTCTGTTGTTCTCTTCCTATATTCTAGGACTCCAAGTTATATATGATCCCTTCCAGGAATGCAAAGGCTGCACCAGATCTGTCAGAGAAACTATAAATCATCTAATTAAGTAATATGAAAACAGAGTCAATGAAACCTCTGAGTGTGGCAGCTTTCTGATTAGCTGTCATATTGCTATGGAGTAAAAAACCTCAAAGGAAAACGCTCATTTCTTTAGATGTGAAAATTTTCATTTTCTTCAAACATTATACACACACATGTGTCTATGGATTTAAGAATTCAATGTACTGGTATTTCTTTTTTCAAAGTAACCAAGCCTTTTGCAAATACCTAACCCACTATGCCTAACCATTACCGAGATCTTCTTTTTCATCCCTCCTAGGATCTTTATTTCAATCAATGGATTTAAGCTCCCCACAAAATATTTTAGTGACCCTAGACGTGAAGGCTCAGAAGGCCACCTGGATGAAGATGGCACCTTTTTGATCATAAGTAATTCTGCACAGCTACTTTGTTTCTATTTTAATAATCTTGTAAAGCTTCAGTGATGAGCCAAAAAGAACTTGGCTGAATACAGCTCATCCAAGAATCTGGGTTCAATACCTCCCTCTATTCATAATGGAAAAGGCCTTGATTTAGAGATTAGAACATGATTAAGCAAGAAAGGTGGTACATCCCAAAGTTGGGGTTCTCAGCCAGGAGTCCTTAGATGGGCTTTAAAGGGTCTGTGAACCCCTTCAAATTAAACGCAAATCTATGTTATATATTCTGTGGATTTTTACGTAAAAAGAGTCCATAGC
This sequence comes from Ursus maritimus, assembly GCF_017311325.1. Lineage (NCBI taxonomy): Eukaryota > Metazoa > Chordata > Mammalia > Carnivora > Ursidae > Ursus > Ursus maritimus. The sequence continues at coordinate 41,772,956 of NW_024423564.1, forward strand.
TTTTAGTAAAAGGGTTGGTTGATTCAATGAAATTTAGGAACCTTGAGGAACATGGGCAGTAACTGTTTGCTGAGTAAATGAATAAATGAACTCAGGGAGAACAGCTTCATACCCCCCATGATCTGACCTAGCATGATCAAATTCTTCTTTAGAAGCACATTAAAGAATGCTGGAAAGGAAACTGGGAGAGATTGAAGCATATCACACAGCCTAAGAGTTAGGCTTAGATCAAGTTGCTATCCCGTCCCCCAACTCTTCTACCAAACAGTACTTTACTCTTCATAATTCTCACCTCAGCCCAAATATGTAACTGAAATCATAGCTCTTTTTCACGTTTTTGAAAATCACTTAAGTGTTAGGGATCTGTAGCCAAGACACCAGTAGACGTAAATGTCATCAGACCAAATGCCAAAATGAGAGCACCAAGGTTGATGGAAAGGAGCAAATGGACAAGACAATAAATTAGGGTACAGAAGGAAAGAGGAGGTGGACAAAAAAAACCTAGAAGCTTCCTTTCTTCTCCACATTGCCTCTTCCGTGAGCCTCTGCACATGGACCACCCACTCTGGTCCACCTGCAGGACTCGATGTAAAAATGAGGTGAGCTAGGGAGTGGGACAGGAGGAAAGAGGGACTCAGTCACAAAAAGGTGCACACTGATTAATGGGGAAGGAACTAGGAACAAAAGCAAGAGAAAAGAAGCCTGTGCATACCAGGAACAATTAAAAAGAACAGGACAGCCTCGCATACAAGAACACTTACAAGGCAAGGAAATAATCATGGCATCAGAGACTAGAATGGGGTAAAGAACACACTCTCTAGTATCAGACCAATCTGGGACTGAGAGCTGGCTGTCCCTCCTAAAGCTGTGACCTGGGCAAGTTCCTGAGCCCCTCAGAGGCTTCGTTTCCTCCTCAGTGAAATGAGGATAAAAATAGGACAGACAGCACTGGACCGCTGAATATTGTGAGAGAAAATAAGACTGCATTTTAAGACTAATGTATCTGATTACCAGCAATAGCTGCTTTATTCTCATGAACCAGTATATTCATGGGGTGACTCAGGGAAGAAGTTAGTCAGGACAGAGCAACCACATGCACGAGGCCTGGAGGCAGTGCGGACCCTAGAGCTACTGACCGGCAGAGGAAATCCCCTTCAAGACCAAGGAAACCCCACGTGGCCGGTGCAGACCCTGAATGAAGCCTGTGTTTCTTTCCCCAAACTCCTAACTAGGGAGCATGTGATGATTCCTCATTCGGCCCCCAGGAAGGGAAAAACAGAAGTTAACTTCTCAGGAAGACAACAAGGAACTGTCTTTAGGCCTTTAAAGTGTTCAAAGGGAGTGGGCACAGCCACATGGACAGCAGTGGTGAGCCCGGAGAAGACAGTCACCGAGGAGGTGCCACTATTTTATTTATTTATATTTTTCAGCACACTGATTTCAATCATTATTCTCGATCCCAGGCTTTCGTTTTTGTTGCTGATAAGTCCACTCTCTCCCATCCAAAAATCAACATTCCTCATATTGGAATTATGGACTTTTCTGTATGCTTAATTCAAAAAGAAAAAAAAAAGTATTTCATAGCTATTACTCTGCCTCACCCCACCAGGTGACGTGACTGTTTCAGCGGCACAATCTGATTCGTGCACAGAGCCCAGCAGGCCATCAACAGAATCACATGGCGGACACGGTCGTCCCAAGCACAAAGAACACGGCTGCGGTCAAAAGCACAGACCAAGACTTGCTCAGAGAGCGCCACATCCCAGAAGCACAGAGTACGAAAGCTAAAAGCAGAGTTCCCAAGGTCATTTTATGGACTTAGCAAAGCTCACCCTGTCTGCCCCTCTTGCCCTAACCAACATTGTTCAGATCTTCTTTTTAGGGATGAGGGTTAGAGAGGAAACAGACACTTGTTCTGGAAGAGAATGACCTGTTAAAAACAGTAACATCAACAATAATATTCCCAATAATAGTAATAACTAATATTCACATTTGCTCTGTGAGACACCCCGTGCTAAACACTTCACATAAATCAGCTCAGGTAGCCCTTATAGGTCCAAATCAAGTAGGCCCGATTATTATCCTCAATTTGGATAACTGGGTGAACCAGAAAGTGACCTATGGGGGACAGACTTACAGACCAAGCCTGAATTCCTAAAATCCTGCCATGGCATTACAAGAGGCTATAGGGCCCTCAAGGACATGGACAACATTGCTTTTTTTTGCCAGGTACTTTTATCTTAATAGTTAAACTTTACTTACTGCAACTAATGATGGGAAGGTTCTATCTCTATTACTGAAAACCCCGAATTATAGAAAATGTACACAATGCAATTATATCTCTCAGGATAAGTTCAAGTGCATCAGACAGAAAACCCAACTTAAACTGGCTCATACAAATGAAAGTAATTTATTAGTTCATGTAATAAAAAGAGTCCTGCAGTAAGACAGACTTTAGAGATGGGTTGATCAGGGTCCAGCTCAGTCTCTTTGTAATTCTTTAACCTCTGCCTTCCTCCTTGTGTCTGCTTAATTCCTTGGCTGGCTTCCCTCGTGGGAACAAAATAGCTACAGCAGATCCAGGCCTCACATGGGCAGCCCAGACCATTTTGAGCAAGAATGATTTTTTCTTTCTCCAGCCATCAAACAAAAGTCCCGGGCTTCACACTGATTTGGCCAACTTAGGTCATACGCACAGCACTGAACACATCAATGCAGATGGAAAAATGCTATGCACTCACTAGGTAAGGCCCGAGTGAGGTCTGCCCACCATTCCTCAAAAAGCATGGTATTGGGAAAATGGCTCCATGCCAATCAGGGTCCATCCCTCCCAAACGCAGTGGCTGCTATCAAATGAGGTATAAGATGGTTCCCAAAAGGATTTTCTGGGTTCTGTTAGGAAAAGAGGAGGTGGATGCTAAGAAAGTAACCAACAAATGTCTACCCACAGGAGTTACATTACTTTGCTAACCAAAATTGTGCCAAGCAGAGAACATTTGAAATATCTGCAATCATAAACACATTAGAACCATTTGCATTTAATTCTGTATGTAGAGAAGTGGTAAGATGCCTAGGAAAAGTTTACTTCCTTAAATATGTTCAATATTCCCTTTGTTGGGAATATGATTCATTTCCTTAACCATGGCCACCTTCAAAATTAGCACCAGTGTAGACTTTTGGCCAAGCCCTCCATCAGCCTGGTCACAAATTCCAAATTAGCAAGAACCATCTGCATTAGCAACATTTTTCTGATTGAATTCTCCCCGTTCAATTTTAATTCTCATCAGATATGTTTCTGTTTCAATGAACTCCTTGGCATCACCGTGACCTCAAGATGTCCTGGAGGGAAGCAATATAGCAGAATAGTTAAGACCACAGGCAAATGGGAAGATCGAGCTTAATATTAGCTGTTTCTTATCTGCCAGAAATCCCTGACAAATTACTTGACTTCTAAATTTCTTCACCTATGAGTAAGGATAATAACATCTATCTCATAAAGTAAGATTAAATGAAACAGTATACACAAAGCACTTAGGAACACATGCTGGAACACAACAAACGTTCAACCCATATTAGCTCTTTTATTAATAAGAATTTAAATTAAAGTTCAAGTAAGTGCTCTGAGCCATTTTTTAATCTCACAAATAAACTGACTAATTAGAAGAAAAAATCTCCATTTGCATTTATCGCCATCACAACAACACCACTATATGATTTACTGACTGCTTACTATGTGCAAGGCATGCTTCTAGGTGTTTTATAGGTATAAATTCTAAAAGACAAGCATTTTGTTATTTGACAAAAGAGAAAACTAATTCTCAAAGAGGTTAAGAAACTAGCCTAATGCCAAAGAGCTAGTAAGTAGCAGAGCAGAAACATGAACACACAACAGTCTGACTCCAGAGCTCATACGTGCTCCAAGTTACCTGACAATTCTATTTTCTCTAGCAAGTGAAGGATTGTCGCTCATAAAAGAAAGCTCATCTTCCCAGTTAAGAAGAAAGAAAGAAAGAAAGAAAGAAAGAAAGAAAGAAAGAAAGAGAAAAGAGAAAAAGAAAATTGTTTAAAGTGGTATTTGTACAATAATTTTAGAAAACGCAATAGCTGATGATAATAGCACTAGCAATCCTGGATGTATTTTATGGGGCTATTAATATATGCTTCGAGTGGTCAAAGGCTTTGCCACTCACTTGAGGCAAGTAGTAATGGCCGATAAAACTTGCCTCGTCGTGTCTTAATGGTACATTATATCATCACACTTGTAATGAAATGGTCCCAAACTTCGGTGTTACCAGAACAGAAAAAGTGGTGGTTAAGCAAGCTAGCAAAGTGAGAAGGAAGTGTAGACAAGTGGAAAGAGCCCTCAGCTAGGACCCTGGCCTAACTCTGCTGTGCACCTGCGTGACCATCAGCACATCTCTGTGTATCTCAGGATCCCGGCATCTCCATCTGTAAACTGAGGTTCATTACCGCAGGCAAAGACCTCTTCCAGCTTCTCCAGCTCCAACAGTCTATCGTTCTACAGAGAACTTCATTCATTCAACAATAGCTCATGTGGCACAAACTACGTACCAGGTACACCCTGCACCGGGGGCTGGAGATGTAGCAGTTATTAAGGCGCAAGTCTTCTGTCTAAGGACTTCAGAGGTGCTGAAGGTGGATGGCTGCAGGTTGGAATACTGCCCTGCTTTACAATTTTCTTTTCTTACATATCACCAAAAAAAATGTTCAAGCAAATGTAACAAAACCCTGATAATGATTGACTGTGGGTAATGGTGTGGTTCTTTGCACTATTCTTCCACCTTTGGGATGTTTGAGATTTTTTTATCACAAAAATTTAAGAGAGATGAGACAAACTTCAGGGACACTTCTGCTTCTAATAATAACCCACTAGGTGTGCCTGAAAAGCCTTTTCATCAAGGATAACTAGAAAAGATAGACAAAATATTTATTAAATGCTTAAAACCATTCAAAAACCAAAAAGATTGTGTGTGGGGAAGGATAGTGATGGAGGAAAGAATCAAGTGAGGACGAAAGGCCAGAAGTCCAGAAGGCATTTTGGACCTGTTCTCCCTCTATGTATGCTTTGAGAAATTAGGCAAATAGAAATCTGTGTTCACAGTCTGCTGAGAATGGCAGGAATAGACCTGAGCATAGCATTTGTTTTGGGTTAGGATCTCCAAAGGGCTGCACCTTAGCAGGAAGGGAGAACAGAAAGGTAACAGGTCCTTACAGAGGACCCATGGCTTATCTTTAAGCCATCACAACCTCTGAAACTGAAATAAGGTGTTTCTAGACTGCTAATGACCCAAGTATTTGCAGAAGCAAACACAAATCCCTTCTAGAGTTGAATAACATTGACTTCAAATTATATCTGTAAACAACTGAGCAAAAATAGTGACTCACACACAATTAAAAATAATAAGCACATGAAGAGATAAGATATAAGTAAAAAAAAAAAACAGCAGAAAAAACAGAAATAGAAATAGACCCACAGGGCTCCAGATTTGGAATTATGTGAAATAGACATTTAGTTAAGAGTATGTATGAGAAGATAAAATTACAAAGTTGAGAATTTCAGCATAGAATGGCACTAAATGGTGGCCCCCAAAAGATACGTCCATGTCCTAATACATGCGACCTTGTAATTGTTTCCTTATGTGGCAGCAGAATGAATATTACTTTATAGTAAAAGATCTAACTTATGGGTATTAAAAGGAGAAGCTCATGCTTGGAGTTTTAAGGCAGAGGCACAGAGGAGAAGGCAATATGAATACACAGCAGAGAGGGATGTGGCCACAAGACAAGGAATGCTGACAGCCACCAGCAGGAAGAGGCAAGAAAAGATCCTTCTCTAGAGCCTCCAGAGGGGGTGGCCCTGCCAACACCTTAATTTCAGACTTACAGACTCCAAAACTGTGAGAGAATAAATTTCTCTTGTTTTAGGCCATCCGGTTTTTAGTAATCTAGGAAATTACTACAAATGCCCTAGGAAATTAAGGTAAATGGGAAACTCAAAAAAGAGAAAGACTCCAATGGAAAATTGAGACATAAAAATATATTAACTAAAATTAATAACTTAATGAATGAATTTAGCTCTAGAAGAATAGATACAGCTGAAGTAGGGATTAGAGGAAAACAAGAGTCAAGTACAGAAAGACAAAAGAATGGAAAATACAGGAAAAGAGACATTACGGAATACAGGGAGAAGGTAATTAAGCCCACATAATTAATAAAGTAAATGTAAGTCACTATAGCCCAAGGAAGAGAGAAGAATGATTGGGGCAAAGCAATATTTGACAAGCAAATAGCAACAAACTTTCAGAACTGAAGAATGATGTCTGGCCTTAGAAGCTAAGACAAGAAGCCCTAGAAATCTCAAGCAGGATTAATAACAAGAAAACTTTATCTGTGCACACTATTATAAAACTGCTAAAAAGCCACAAAGAGAATAATGTAAAATTAGCCAAAGGGGGACAAAAAGGAACAAAAACTAGACTTTCATCTAACTTACTAGTAGAAACAAGAGAAGCCAGAAGTAAGTAAACATCTTTAAAGTGTTGAAAGAACACAAGTGACAGTCTAGAATTCTATGCTTAGAGAAAATATCCTTAAGAATGATGGTGAAATAAAGACATTTCAGACAGACAAAAATTGAAAGAATTTGTCACCAGCAGACCTACAATAAAGGAAATACTAAAGAGTATTTGTTCTTCGGGCAAAAAAGAAAGTGACCCCACATGGAAAATTCATGATACAAGAATAAGCAAAGAGCAAAAGAACAGGATAAATATATGAGTAAATCAAAATAAATAATGATCGTGTAAAACAATAATATTATTTGGGCATCTGAAATGTGTAAACATAAAATACACAACAACAATGACAGACAAGTCAAGAGAGATATCAATGGCATTAAAGTGTTTTAAGGCCTAAATCAAGGGCACATTCTAAAATCTCTAATGTAACCATCAAAATAATAATAAAAGAATGTAAAACTTCCAAGTTAATAGAAAAAGTAGAATGGTAAACAAACTCAATTCAAAAGAAAAGGGAAAAAATAGGAACATAGAACATGCAGGTCTAAAAGGAAGCATTTATTTTTATTTTTTTTAATAATAATGTTTTATTATGTTATGTTAGTCACCATACAGTACATCCTTAGTTTTTGATGTAGTGTTCCATGATTCATTGTTTGCATATAACACCCAGTGCTCCTTGCAATATGTGCCCTCCTTACTACCCATCACTGGCCTATCCCAGTCCTCCACCCCCCTCCCCTCTGAAGCCCTCACTTTGTTTCCCAGAGTCCATAGTCTCTCGTGGTTCATTCATCCTACTGTTTGCCTCCCTTCATTCTTCCCTTCCTTCTCCTACCAATCTTCCTGCTATCTCTTATGTTCCATAAATGAGTGAAACCATATGATAATTGTTAAAAGGAAACATTTAATATGATAGTAAATTTCAACCCACCTATGTGTATAGTTACATTAAAAGTGAGTGAACTAAATGCTCCAATTAAAAGACAAAAGTTGTCAAACCCAACACTATGCTATATACAGAAGACACTTCTAATACATACGAATACAAAAATGTACGAACCAAAAGGATTTTTTAAAAAGATATACTAGCCAAATACTGGCCAAAAGAAAGCTGGTATAGTTTTATTAATGTCAAAGTAGTGCTTATGGCAAAAATTCTTATTAGGTGTATGGAGGGTCACTTTGTAATGTCAGAATGTTTCAATTCACCAGGAAGACATAACAATTCCAAATTGCAAATCTCTCCAACATAGTTTCAAATTATGTAAAGCCAACATTGAAAAAAGTACAAAAAGAAAAAGACAAATCTGTAATCATAGCATGGGATTTGAACACACCTCTCTCAGAAATATATAAGACAAATAAAAAAAAAATCAGCAAGCATACAGGAAATGTGAAGAACAGAAACAGCAAACTTGACCACATAAAGATACAGAACTCTGAGCAATCAACTAGAGAGTACACATTACTTTCAAGCACATAACAAACATGTACAAAAGTGGGCCACATATGATGGAACCAAACAAGTCTCAACATATTTTAAAATACTGAAATCAGAGTGTGTTCTTTGCTCACAATGCAAGGAAGCTAAAAATCAATAACAAAATGATAGCTAGAAAATCCCCAGTAGAAATTAGAAAACACTCTTAACTGAATGATAATAAAATTGTTTCATATAAAATTACGGGCTGCAAAGAAAACAGTACTTAAAGGGAAACTTATTATATAAATACATATATTACAATAGAATTAATGCTGAGAAACAGTAAACTAAGCATCCCACTTTAAGAGATCATTTTTTAAAATCAAATTTAAAACAAAGAAAGTAGAAGAAAGGGAGTGGACAAAAATAAGAGCAGCAAAGAGCAAAGAAAAAACAAGCATAAAACACAGAGGATCAACCAGAGAGGTGTTGAAAAGATTAATAAAACTGATAAACGCTTGGAATAGTGATCAGAAAAAAAAACAATATCAGAAATTTTACGAGGGGACAGCTCTACAGATCATACAGACATTAAATATATAAGAAGATACTATGAACAAATTTATGCCAGTAACCTTGAAAATTTAAATGAAAGGGTCAAAGTTCTAGAAAACTACTCTCACCAAAACTGACACAAAAGAAATAGAAATTCTAAAAATCTGAAGTCTCAAACTACTAAAAAAATTGTAATGCATAATTGAAAAACCCTACCACAAAGAAACACCAGATTCTGAAAGCTTCACCAGGGACTCCTACCAGAAATTTAATCCTACCAGAAGAAACAATACTGATCATGCTCAAACACCTCTAGAGAATGGAAGAAGAAGATATTTCCTAACTCACTTTAAGCATAACCTTGATAACCAAAGCTTGAGATGGACTTTGTAAGAAAGAAAAATTTGAGGTCTACCACACCCATGGACATAGAGGTACAAAGCCTAAACAAATTATTAGCAAACCAAATATAACAATATATAAAAAGATCAATCCATCTTGATCTAATTAAGCTTATTACTTTTGTAATAAGCACATGATTATTTAACATTTTTAATGTTATTTACCACATTAGTAGAATTAAGGAGCAATAAATACAATGATTTTTATATATGCAAGATAGTTTTGATAAAATTCAATATCTACTGAAGATTAAAAACTTCTGCAAAATAGAAAATTCTTTAAAAACGTATCTTCAAAAAAAAAAGACTACTGCAACCTTAACACATATTGAGATGTTGAAAGTTGTGTTTTTTTAAATCAGTATCTTTTTAAAGGCTATAGCCAGTATAATTGTGTAAGAAAAAATATCAAAGATAAAATAATTAGCATAGATGAAATAAAAGTATCATTTTTAGCAGATGATATGATGGTAGATATACAAATCCAAAGAAAAATCCAGATAAATGACAATAAGTGAGCTTAACAAGACTGCAGGATAAAAACCAATAAACAAACATGAACTGGGGCGCCTGGGTGGCACAGCGGTTAAGCGTCTGCCTTCGGCTAGGGCGTGATCCCGGCGTTATGGGATCGAGCCCCACATCAGGCTCCTCCGCTATGAGCCTGCTTCTCCCTCTCCCACTCCCCCTGCTTGTGTTCCCTCTCTCGCTGGCTGTCTCTATCTCTGTCGAATAAATAAATAAAATCTTTAAAAAAAACAAAACAAAACATGAACTACATGGTTATATACCAGATATAAACAAAACGAAATTTTAAAAAGTAAATTCCAAAATAACATAAAAAATAGTCAAGAATACCTAAAAATAAGTTCCTTAGATTAATTTTTAAGTAGATATGAAAAAATCTCTATGTAGAAAACAATAGAATATAATTCAGAAAATTTAAAGCCAATACTTCTTGGAGCTATATGCTATATTCATAGACTGAAAGATTCAATTTGTAAAAATACCCGTTTTTCCCAAACAGATCTATGGAGTTAATGGAGTCTTTAAAAAACTAAAACAAAACAAAACAAAGAAAACCTTACTAAAGTATGTTACCTGTAAGGTATGGTTTGATGAACTCTGTAATCACCACCCCAATCAGTACCCAAATGTTCCTGTGCAGTTCACCCTCCCCACCAACTCCTCCACTCCCTACCCCATTCAAACACTGGTTTGATATTTCTCTCTATAGAGTAGTTGGGGGTATTATAAAACCTCTTATAAATGGAGTCCTGCGGTATATATATTTTTTGTGCCTGGGTTCTTTTGCTCAACATAATGTTTCTGAGATTCATACATGTTACTGAGTATATCAGAAGTTCATTCCATCTCATTGCCTAGTAGTTTTACATTATATGAACAAACACATTGGTTCTTTCCAGTTTGGAGCAATTATGAATAAAGTGCTATAAACATTCATGTACAACTCTTTTTGTGAACATATGCTTTCATTTCTCTTGGATAAATACCTAGGAGTGAAATTTCTGGGGATTCAATGCAGTCTTAAAAATCACAAATAAAATTCCACAGTTTTTGTGGAATTTGATACACTAGTTTTAAAATTCAAAAGGAAATATAAAGGGCTAGAATAGCCTTCAAGAAGAACAAGAAGGTGGAAGGGCTGGCTCTACCAGGAAAAAAAAAAAAAAAAACTTGTTATAAAATTTATTATAAAAACACTACAGTGTGATGTTGGAGTTTGGGTGTCTGGGTGGCTCAGTCAGTATAGCGTCCAACTCTTGGTTTCAGCTCAGGTCATGATCTCAAGGATCATGAGATAGAGCCCGCCCCCCACTCCGCACCTCAGGCTGGGTGCTCAAGGTGGAGTCAGCTTAAAGATTCTTGAAGATTCTCTCCCTCTGCCTTTCTACCCACGCGTGTATTCCCAGTCTCTCTCTCAAATAAATAAATAAATCTTAAAAAAAAAAAAAAAAGTAGTCAAACAGATCAATGGAATTTAACAGAAGGCCCAGAGACAGACCCAAACACATATGAACACTTGACATATGACCAAGGTGCCCCTGCCAAGCAGGAGTAGGAGGTCAGTTTTTTCATGAATGGTACCAGGAAAACTGCATGCTATAATAGCGCAGGGGAGGGGGGGACTGATAGTTCATTTCACATTCTGCAGAAAAATTAATTCTACATGGTTTTTATATTTAAATTTGAAAGGCCAAATCATATAGTTTCTAGAAGCTAATATTATATACTTAAATATTTTCAAGAAGTCAAGGTAATGAAAGGCTTCTTAAGGGCAGATTTTTAAAAACCACTAACTATAGGATAAAAGAATAATAAACTGGGCTGTATGAAAATTATTTTGTTCATCAGAAGACACCAGTAAAAAAAATGAAAAGGAACCAGGCAAAATGTGGGAGAAGATATCTAGAACATATATAGGAAAATATGTAATACATTAATGTATAGAACACATATAAAGAATTCTTACCAAAAAAGGGGGGGAGTAACCCATTTTTTTAAATGGGAAAAAGACTAGAGCAAGCATTTTACACAAGCAGATACTGTGCAAGATATACTGTGAAATATTCAGATAATAAAGTCCAGCAAGTAAAATGAATGAAAGACAGTTACACACCCTAACGGGGAAGAACCTCGGAAAAAGAAAATGTTGGAAAAAACTAAGCCAAACATAAAACAATACTGTATGATTCCATCTATAGTAAATTCAAAACAGGTACAGAAATATATATGCTTAAGCGACAAAATATATGTTCAGAAATATATGCTTAAGTGACAAAACTTCTAGTACTAACTTCTTTGCTCGTCATTATAAAGTCAAGACAGTGGTCTGTCTCCTTGTGGGGAGGGAGAGAACGTAAGTACGGGGAAGGAGGAGGAGCACTTCTGAGACACCTGCCATGTTCCACCTTCACCTCAGCAGAGGTAACACTTGTAAACATATTTACCTATGACAAATCATTGGACTGTTTAATTGTTCTGTGTATTTTTTGTAATGTACATTATCTTTCACAACAAAGAACATGTTAAAAAAACAAAAACAAAAACTTCGGAGAGTGAAGGAGCCAATAGCCAATTAGAGACAAAAGCTACAGCATTCACTGTGGTGTCCAACAAGCAAGTTTTCCACATTAATATTCCAAGTCATTAAAGAAATGTCCTTCAGAGACTACTTTCTAATCCCCCAAAGCAGTAAAATAAACGCAATAAGCTTCTGAAAAGACAGGAAGCCTAACAGTCCAGTGCCAGGACTGTTTTTTCCTTAAGAGGCTTGCCAGGATCACAAACTGAATATTTTCAGCCACAAGTTAAAGTTTTGTCCTGCTCTCTGAAAACAGGAAATTAGCTGCCATTCAAAAGAAATTAACACCTGCATCTATCTCATTTCAAGAGAAAATTGTTTCTTTCCATCTCCCCTATAACTTGATACACTTGTGCATGCATTACGCGGTGCTGACAGCTCCTTTGTCATCAGCATAGGTAAATGTTGCCTAGGTAACCAAGCCCTCCACCAGCAGCTCCAGCTCCTCCAATCTCTGTCTGGGCTGACTAAGCCAGGCAGAGTTGGCCCCATCCCTGCACGTGAGGGGATGAAAAGTTAGAAAATTCAATCAACAACCCTAGGCTGTTCATGTTTTGATTCATCTGTCAGAGTGTCACAAGGGCATGTCTGAAGGTGCTACAGCAAACGCTGCACCACATTTACAAAGTATCCAATCACATTCAGCCCGGAGGGGAGAAAAAGATTGGAGAGGGGAGAAAGTGTATAAACACTTCTTGGGCTCTTGACCCCACTCCTCAAATGCTACCAAGTGTTATTTTTTCTTCCGGAATAAATAAAATAACAGTTGCCATTTACTGAATGCTTGCTATGTGCCAACACTTCCCATCAAATATCTCATTAAATCTTCTTCACAATAATCCCTACAGGTTGGCAGCTTTGTCAGCTTTGTCTTCATTTTCCAGGAGGAAACTGTGGCTCAGACAGGTGAAGTGATGTGTCCAAGATCACGCCTCCTTAAGAAGTCTGACCCACTGCTTGAAGAAAACTGTCCACCCTCCCCATCTTCCATTCTGGCAATGAATCACCCAGTCTTCCTAAAAAGCAACTAATTAACCAGAATCTGGAGTACAAGTAGTAGATAAAATTTCTTACACTAAAGACAATTTAAACAAATACTATTTATACAAAGTATATAGTCTTACTCTATATTGTTCCCAACAACAAACAGCGGAGCAGGTATGATTATTATGCCCAGTTTAGAAACAGGGAAACAAAGGTTCAAAATGCTTCACTGCCTGCCCCCAGATTCTGCTGTAAATGGTGGCATGAGGACCCCAGCTGACTCCAAAGTCCTCAGTTGTCTCATACACCGACAACGATGACACTGTGTACATCACGTCACTCTAGCAGGTGTATGTGTGACCAGGGACCACATGGATATTCACAACTTACAGAGAAGCCCTCAGAAATGTTAGCTATCATCATCATTATCCCTAATACCTTGGGCTATAAACCTACACTCACTCCCTAAGTTTGCACACAAAGGTCATCAGTACCTGGTCCCCACCCACCTCTACACTGTCAAGTCCAATGCTTTGGCCAGGACCATGTACTTGCAGTTCACCCTGACCACAACCTCCTTCACCTCTTCGCTTTTGTTCTGTTTCCTCCATCTTGGACACTCCTTCTCGCCTCTCCACCTAGATAATTTCCCTGAACTTTCTAGACTCCTCTTAATGTTGTCAGATGATTTTCTGGGGCTCCTGTGGCCAACGTGTGCCTCCATCAAAGCCCTGGGTACCCTGTGATGGCTACGCCTGTGTCCTTACTCCTTCCACCTCTGAGCTCTGGTGTTTTGCTGGCCTCTGCCTCTCCACAGAAAGTTCTCAGGAAATGCTGAGAGATGGATCCTGGGCTGTCTCCAGCTATAACCATAGACCATGGAGGGACGATTTTTGCCAATGTGATGTAAATCCTCTCCTGTCTTTCTATATTTCCCTTTATAGCAATCCATGCAAGGCTAAAAAGCAGCTTCTCATAAAACAGTCCATAAAACTGTATGTGGTAATTAAGTGCCGCCAATCCACGGAGCACCGCATGCAGACAGGCAGTGCAGAGGGACTGCCTCCCTTCCATAGGCACTGGAGCTGTCTTTCTCTATTTTTTTCTAGTAAAGTTGTGCAAAACAAATACATTACAGTATTTCCACTTAATTCTTGTTTATTTTTAGGCTATGGTTCTTTCATTATGGCGAGGATATGCCATTCTTGCCGTATCTTCAAATCTTGCCTACTGCTCTCCTCCAAACCAACTTGGGAAATTGTGTGTATCAGATACTGGGCCCAACAAACAACTCAGATCCCAAGAATTCAACAGGGATGAGTTAAGTCACCTGTCTCTAAAGACAGGTCCAAAGATAAAGGTAGAGGGAGCCTGCTTTAAGAATATGGGATATGGGAAGCCAGAGAAATGAAAGCATGTAAGCTTAAGGCCAGGCGGTCTGGGTTTGAATCCTGACTCTGCCGCTCACTGCTAAGTAACGTCAGGCAACTCACCAAGGCAGGACCGGTAGATAATTTGGGGGCTGCGGGCAAATAAAAATGCAGGGCTCCTTATTCAAAATCATGAAGAATTTTTCAGCAGCAAGTGCAGAACATTAAATCAAGCATGAGGTGCTCTAAGCATGCAGTCCTGAGATCACACATGTCACATGCCACGAAGCCACCCCCTCATCTGGCCTCTCTGCACCTCGGTTTCCTCTTCTGTAAAATGGACACAATAATAGCATCCATACCACAGCGTTGTTGTGAGGATCAGATTCGAAACTCTCATTAAAAAAGGCTTAGAAGAGCACCCGGTACACAATGAAAAGTGTTTGCTTTGCCATTATTATTTTAGAAAACCTCCTTCCTTAATTCTGATTGAGTTTACAAAAGACTGATGCCTATACTACTTATTATTTTTAAAAATCTATTAGGGAGGCATCTGGGTGGCTCAGTCAGTTAAGCATCTGCCTTGGGCTCAGGTCATGATCTCAAGGTCCTAGAATCAAGCCCTGTGGCCAGCTCACTGCTCAGCGGGGAGTCTGCTTCTCCCTATCCCTCACCCTCTGCCCTTCCATCCTCCCCCACTGGCTCCCTCCTGCGCACGTGTGCTCGCTCGCTCTCTCTCCTCTCAAATAAATGAATAAATTTTTTTAAAAAAATCTATTAGGCAAAACAAAGTATATTTCTAATTAGAGAAATAAACCCAAGACAGAAAGATGGGATTCAGACAAAATGGCCACAAAATGAGTTTTTTATTTAAGGTCTTCAGGAAAGGAGATCTCTTCCTCCATTCCTGCCTACCATTCCGACCTATCTATAGGGCAGACTTATGTCTAAGATGGGGCTGGGGTTAAAGCATGGATTCTGGGAGTCAGTGAGAACTGAGTTGGACTCCCTGGCCCTAGGTCCACTAGCTCTTTGACTTAACTTCTCTAAACCTTTAACTCCTAAGGACTTCCTAAACCTACATTTCCTCATCAATAGTGCAAACTCACAGGCGCTTACCCAACAGTCACAGGCTGGTAGAAACTTTAGCTGCCATGTACATACGTAGTGCTCAGCCTGAGGTTTGGAGCTTAGTATTGCTCATTAAACTACTGTCTCAGGACAGCAGTATGGAGCCACACCCCACGTCAAAGATGGGAAACAGCAGGCGCTTAATAGGCAGTGGGCCAGAAGTATCTCACAACCCCAAAATCAGAGTTTCAGATTACAAACATGAACTGTTCATCCATGTCAGAAAGAACCTGAACTGTCCTATCAATGATCTAAGGGCTCAAAAGATCACTTCTAAATTTAGGGCTGCCCTGATTAAATGAAATTCGAACACCTATATTATTAGCTTTATTTGCCAAGAATATTTTACTTTTATTAGCACTTTCAAATGGATTGATGTATTTGCTCATCTAAGTTTCACGTATTTTAGAAGTAACAATCTCATTAAAGCAGTCACATAGACTGTGGTCTGGGGTCAGTACAAGACCCCAGCCCAGCTCTTTGACTTCAAGGAACATGCTCCTTAAATGTGACTGAATGCACCACACCCAGGGAGGAAAACAGCACTGCCCTGTTTTAACTTACAGCTTTCTGATAAAAATTCTGCCTGTGTAATCATTAAGGCTGCCATAATTGGAACAAGTAATTTCTAAGTACAAAGAATGATAACCAGACCCAATCCAAGGACTCTGAACACTCTAAATAAAGTCAGTAAGACAACAGGATATTCTATCTCCAGCTCAATGGCTCCAGCACGTGTAGTCTTCTGCATAAAATGTCTCAAAGGTGTTCCAGCAACCAAAATGTTCCAAAGGTGCTCTTTGGATAAGGTCAAGTCCAAACTGCTTAAGCTACCTACCCTCCCACCAGTCCCCTCAGTCCAGCTTAAGCTAGAGCCACACAGAACTACCCACCAATCCCCGCAAATGTTCTGTTTCAGGTCCAGGACCTAAAAAATCTCAGAGTAGCCAAAACAGAGACAGTAAGGATAAGTGCCTTAGGGGCTGGAGAGGAGGGCAGGAACAGGTCATACAGGCCTGTGGAATCAAGATAAAAATATTATAATTCCTTTCTAATGAAAAGGAAGCCATTGACCAGTTAGACAAGGGAACAAGATCATCTCATACCACTTTTCACTGAGATATAATTAATATATAACATTAGGTTCAGTCATGAAACATAACGTTTTGATATTTGCATATATTGCAGAAATGATCACAATAAATGGATATTAACTAAAACCCATCACCACACATAGTTACAAGCTTTTTTCTTGTGATGAGAACTTTTAAGATCTACTCTTAGCAACTTTCAAATATGCAATACAGTATTACTAGCTATAGTCACCATGCTATCTATGACATCCCCAGGACTCATTCATTTTATAACTGGAAGTTTACACCTTTTGACCCCCTTCACCCATTTCAACCCGCCTCAACCCTCCACCTCTGGCAATCTGTTCTCTTTGTATCCATGAGGTCCTTTTTGTTTTGTTTTAGATTCCACATATAAGTGAGACCATATAAGAGAGACCATGTAGTATTCGTTTTTCTGTCTGACTTATTTCACTTAGCATAGTGCCCTCAAGTACCAACGGCAGGGTTTCCTTTCTTACAGTTGAATAATATCTGTGTGTGTGTGTGTGTGTGTGTGTGTGTGTGTGCACGCGTGCACGTGCACACAGACATGCACACGTGCACACCTACATACCTATAAGTATATACACCACATTTTCTTTATCCATTGATCCATTCATGGACACAGGTTATTTCCACGTCTCGGCTATTATAAATAATGCTGCAATGAAATGAAAGCACAGATACCTTTTCGAGTTAGTTTTTTTACCTTCTTTGGATAAATACCCAGAAGTAGAATTATGGATTATGCGGTAGTTCTATTTTTAATTTTTTGAGGAACCTCTGTATTGTTTCTCTGCAGCGTTCGCACCAATTTACATTCCCACCAACAGCTCGTACCGCTTCCCTCTTCTCCACGTCCTCGCCTGCACTTGTTATTTCTCTTCTTTTTGATAACAGCCACTCTAACAGGCATGAGGTGCTACTTCAGTGTGCTTCTGATTTGCGTTTCTCTGATGATTAGTGATGTTGAGTATCTTCTTGTGTACCTATTGGCCATGTGTATGTCTTCTTTGGGAAAATGTCTACTCAGAGCCTTTGCCCATTTTCTTATTTGTTTTTCTTTGCTATCGAATTGTGGTAGTTCTTCATATATTTTGGATATTAACCCCTTATGATTTGCAAATAATTTTTTTTTTTTTTTTTTTTTTTTTTTTTTGCCCAGAATATGACCAGTTAGGCAAAGGAATGAGACCAACTTATATATATTTTTAAAAGTTTCTTCTGGCGGCTGCGCCAAGAACAGATTCCAGAACGGCGAGTGAAGAGGAGGCTGTGGTGGGGAGACCAGCAGGTGAACGCAGCGCAGCCATCCCAATGTTCACACCCCTCCATCAAGATTCTGTTCAGGTACCCCTCATCAGTGAAACTAATCTTACTAGGGCTGAATCGAACGGAACAGTTTGAATAAAATGTCTGCCTAAGTATAAACTAGTTTAAAACTTCTTCGAATTGAAAAAGTATTCTTAGGGGCTGCTGGGTGGCTCAGTCGGTTAATAATCAGACTCTTGATTTCGGCTCAGGGGGTCATGATCTCAGGGTTGTGAGATCAAGCCGCTCCTCACCTCCCCCCTCCCTCCGTTGCAGTTAAACATTGAGCATGAAATCAGCCATGGCTTGCTAAAATGTAACACGGAGGCTGCTGAGGGCAGGGAAGGTTTCGGAGAAGGGCGGAGGCCTCTGGAATGCCGAGGCCTGCATGACCACTCTGCTGTTGGAATGCCGCGGGGAGTTGCCTTCCCCGAAGCTTTCTTAGCCCAAACACCTGCCCTGTGATCTAAGAGATGTTTGCATTGTCCCTTGGGCTACGTTTAGCAGAACTCGTAGACCACGCAGATTAGCGTATCGTATCTTTCCCGTAAACAGATCCTCCTAATTTCTGTAAGACCCCTTGTCACACACAACACTGTGCCTGAGAAACAGTGACAAGGATTTGTGATTATCCTGAAGGACCAATAAAATCGGGAGCAAAGAAGAGCAAAGGGTCTTCATCTCTAAGCATCGACCCCTTTGCCTTCTCCTCTCTTTCACAGCAAAGACCGGAGTAATCTTTCCATCATCAGTACAGGGACTGCTGGCCGTTCCTGGCACCCCCCTCCCTCGTGCCCGTCTCTCAGGCTCATGTGCTGGGCATGGAGCCTGCCTAAGATTCTCTTTCTCTCTCTCCCTCTCCCCCTCCCCCCTAAAAAAAGTATTCTTAGAATTCTTCAATTTTTTTAATATTCAGTTTAACTCAGATTACAATTATTTCTATAAGCTCCTTCCAATTACAGTTAACGTTTAGTTCATCTCAATATGCTTATATGATTCTCTCCTCTACAGAGGTAGGACAGCAGAGGGTTAAAATAAAAGCTGGGCACTTTGAGTCAGACAGATCTGAATGTAATCCCCTGCTTCCACATTCACTTGGTAGAATTACATTAGTCCCCCCTTATCCACAGGTGATACATTCCAAGACCCACAGTGGATGCCTGAAACCATGGATAGTGCTGAACTAGATAGATAGATAGATAGATAGATAGATAGATAGATAGATAGATAGATAGAGTTTGAACCATATAATATATATAATACATATATTATGGTTTTTTCCTACACATACATACCTATAATAAAGTTTGATTCATAATTTAGTCACAGTAAGAGATTATCAACAACAGCTAATAACAAAATAGAATAATTATAACAATATACTGTAATAAAAGTTATGTGCTTGTACTCTTTCTCTCAAAATATCTTACTGTACTGTACTCACCCTTTTTGTGATGATGTGAGATGATAAAGTGCCTCTGTGATGAGTTGAAGTGAAGTGAATGATGTAGGCATGGTGATCCAGCATTAGCTATTATTAGCCCTCTGATGGTATGTCAGAAAGAGGGTCATCTGCTTCTAGACCACAGCTGACCACGGGTAACTGAAACCGTGGAAAGCAACATCATGGATAAGGAGAGACCACTGTACTTAACTTCCCTGAACCTGTTTCTCCATCTGTACAATGGGAATACATCTACCATAAACAGAGGCTATAAAGTTTTACCCACGTGTAATGTAAGACGACTAGTTCAGTGCCTGCCATATAGTAGATGCTCAGTAATAGTAGCTGTGCAAAGGCAGGCTCCCAAGACAGTCACTGTGCCATTGATCCACAGGCAGAACTACACAGCATCCTGTGCAGCAATACTATCAATACTATCTTCAAAGCAATACTATCAAGTGAACATAAAAGTCAGCTCTACCAAAACAGAGCCTGAAGTCTGCCACATATCACCTAAATGACTCAAGAGACAATGTCCAAATTTAAGATTCTTAGTTATATGGGATGCTGAATGACCAGACACTAATAACTTACTTGTATAAAATGTTTAATTTTATCATTGGCTCATCCACATTTGATAGATAAAACACCAAGCTGTGTCACGAACAACCACACTTACATCTTTGGTATATTTTAATTTCCAGCATTCTGTCTGAAATTCTGCCTGTGCAATCCTTGTAGCAAAATCATAATTGGGACACATAATTTTCAAATACAAAGGACAATAACAAGAGTCGATCTAAGGACTCTTGAGTACTCTAAAAGTCAATGAGACAATAGGATGTTCTCTCTGATTCAACACCTCAACTGCATTTAATAATCTGTTTAAAACCCATTAGTGTTTCCTCATTTCCAGAGGATAAAGTTCCCACTCCTTGGCAGAACCCACATAATCCTTCATGATCTAACCCCATATATATCATCCCCCCCAGCTCCCAAAACTAGCCCAGTGACAGCCATCCCCACAACTCTTTTTTAAAGATTTATTTATTTATCTGAGAAAGAAAGGGGGAGGGGTGGTGGGAGAGGAAGAGAGAGAATCTCAAGCAGAACCCCTGCTGAGCACAGAGCCTGACACGGGGCTCCATCCCACAACCCTGAGACGGGGACTTGAGCCAAAACCAAGAGTTGGACATGCAACCAACTGAGCCACCCAGGCACCCCCACAACTTTCACTACTCCCCAAAATGACCTGTTGCTTCATGCCTCATGCCATTGTATCTTTGCACATGCTTTTTTCTATTTTTTTTGCCTGAAATTTAATTCATGCAACCATTCATTAGTTTGCTGAACGCACTGTCCTAGATGCTAGATACATAGTGATGAATAAAATAATCATGATCCCAGCCCTTTCAGTCTTTTGACTGACAAGTAAACAAACAAATACACATGAATTCATATATTAAGAAAGTGCTATGCATATAATTAACAGGGGAGCATAATAGGGAATATCAGGAAGAATTATATATATATATATATTAAAGACTTTATTTGAGAGAGCATGCTTGTGCATGAGGGAGAGAAAGAGCAAGCACCAGCAGAGGGGAGGGGCAGAAGGAGAGAGAGAAGCAGACTCCCCTCTGAGCAGCGAGCCTGACTTATGACTCCCTCCCAGGACCCTGGGATCATGACCTGAGCCAAAGGCAGACGCTTAACCAACTGAGCCACCCGGGTGCCCTGGAAGAATTATATTTTATTGGCATAATCTGCAAAAGGCCTGCCTGAGGCAATGCCTTTAATAATTTGGGACATAGAAGAGGGGAAGAGATAGCATCAAAAAGACCCTGGGGGCAAGGTATGGAAAGCAGAGGAACAGCAGCCCAAAAGCTCTGACACAGAAAGGAACTTGACATGGTCAAAGAACTGGATGGAATGAAAATAAGCAGGGGACTAAGGTATAGGAGATGATTTCTCAAATAAGCAAAAGCAAGATCATGAGCATTGTGAGCCATGGGAAGGAATTCAGATTTTGTCCCAAGTGAAATGGAAAATCACCAAAAGATTTAGACAGGCAACTGCCATAACCTGACTTACTTTTTAAAGGATCACTCTAGCTGCCCAGTGGCGTTATCCAGGGGGACAGCAATGAAGGGGAAAACAGGGAGAGCAGTCAAGAGGGAAAGCTGCCTGGCATTCCCCACCCAGTCAGAACGATGGCCTTAGGCTCAAATACAAATACCATCTTCACAAAGAAATTAATTTCATATCTGACAACCTAAGTGGGTCTTTCCTAAGTGTGATCTGATTCAAAATTCTTCAAAGGGAAAACAAAGAAACACTCAAAATATTTTTTTAATTCAGTTTCTCTCAAGTCAAAAATTAAGCAATCTTTTTGATTTACATAACCTCCTTTGATGTGGGTTGATTTCATACTGGAATGGATTTCAATAGTCCTAAGTGATTCTCTGTACTAAGAGGTAAACCATAAAAGTGGCAAAAAACAAACAAAAAACCCAAAACAAACAAACAAAAACAACAACAATTAAAAACAGGGTGTATGGCTATGTGCATGTTTATTACATACACAGAACCAGAGCCAAAGGGCCTGGGTCGCCAAAAATAGTTTGGTGACCTTAAGGATTCTGTGCCTCAGTTTCCTTACCTGGAAAATAGAGATTAAATGAGTTAAATAAGTATGAAGTGCTGAAAATAGGGCCCAGGCCTTAGTGCACAATATATGTTAGATAATAACAATATTTTTTGGAAAAACTGGTCATTACTTTCAATGTTATGTTATTGTTTATTCTGGTCTCTATTTCATTTCTGACTTTTAGTTGTTATTTCCTGCCTCTACTAAAAAATTTCAGCTACGTTTCTTCTTTTCCTAGTTCTTATGGTATAATGTGAAGTTGTTTATTTGAACTTTTTTCCCTTAATATAAGCATTTATAGCATAAATTTCACTCTAACATCTGCTTTTGCCACATCCCATAGGATTTGGAATATTGGCTTTCTTTTTCTTTTGTTTTGAGACATATTTTGATTTGCTGTTTCTTATTTAGCCCATTGCTTGTGCAGGAATATGCTGTTTAATATTTACATATTAAATATTTAATATTTACATTGTAGATTTCCCAACTTGGTTTTATTGTTGATCTTTAGTTTCATACCAGCATAGCTGGAAAACATACTTGGTATGATTTTAGTCTTCTGAAATTCATAATATGTTATGTGTCCTTTTATGTGATTTAACCAGGGGATTCTTCTGTGTGTACTTGAAGAAAATGTGTATTCTATTTTTCTTGGATAGAATGTTTTATATATATATATCTTTTAGAACAGTGTATTCTGAAGTATGCTTCAAGTAAAAGAAATGTTCTTGTTGAAAAAAAAAAAGAAACTTTAAATGAGGGTACTCATTTAAAATAAAACATATCAGGGGTGCCTGGATGGCTCAGTCAGTTAAGCGTCCAACTCTTGATCTCAGCTCAGGTCTTAATCTCAGGGTCAAGAGTTTTAAGCCTTGTGTTGGGCTCCACCCTGGGCATGGAGCCTACTTAAAAAATGAAATGAAATGAAATGAAATGAAATGAAATGAAATGAAATGAAATGAAATGAAATGAAATAAAATAAAATAAGATAAAGCATATCAGAGGGGAGATGAGTGGGGGGGTGAAATCGATGAAGGGAATTAAGAGTACACTTACCATGATGAGCACTGAGTAATGATGTTTAGAATTGTTAAATTACTCTATTGTACACCCAAAACTAATATAACACTGTCTGTTAACTATACTGGAACTAAAATAAAAACTTAATAAAAAAAATTTTTTTAAATAACAGTAAAGTAGTTAATAAAAATAAAATGGTCACACAAATTCTCTTCTCACTAGCCATGGCATTAGGCAAAGAAGATGAGTTTTGTCTAAACCTCAGGGTTCCTCACAGGTAAAATAGATTTGATACTAATAGTATTTTTCTAATAGGATTATTGAATGATAAAGGAGATCACATGAATGCCTTACATTACCTACCACAAACTTAGTACCCAATAAATGTTCATTAAAATTATTATTATTATTGTGGGCAAATACAAATAGGTTTGTCCATGTATGATTATAGGAATAGATTCTATTATATACATTTAACTCCAGCCAGACTCCTACTAGATTCGAATCCTACCCACCCACACCCTGATCCCTCTTTGTACAACCTTGGGAAGGTTACTCAACTTCTCTAAGTCTCAATTTCTTCATCTAAATGGGAATTTATAACTCATACTCTAGCCTATGAGCTTGATTAAATGAGACAATGCAAAAATATAAAGTTCTCGATAAAAACAGTAAGCACTCAGTAAATGTAAACTATTGTTACAATTACTATTATCATCCATGCAGACTCAATTTCCCTTAGAAAGGAATTAAATCCTCAGCTTTCCAGGGGCACCTGGCTGGCTCAATGGGTACAGCATGCAATGCTTGACCTCGGGGTCATGAGTTCAAGCCCCATGTTGGCTGTGGAATTTCTTAATAAATATATATATATATATATATACATATATATATATATATATACATATATATACATATACATATATACATATATATGTATATATATATATGTATATATATAAAATAAAATTGTTTAAAAAAAACACACAAAAGAAATCCTCAGCTTCTCTTCCATCTCCATGCCTCCTACCCCTCCTCTCACCCACTGTACTAAGTGCTTGATGATAAACTTCCTCTTCACAAGCCTCTGTTTGCTGAAGATAAGAGGGAAAAACAGGCCAAATACAGACCCCTTTCACCTACATAAATCTAGAACATACAGTGAAATTCAACTTTTCCAATACAGAAATCTAGGATGATATATGATTCAGATGTCATTTCTTTAAATAAGGTTTTAATACCAAGGGTCAAACACGGATGAGAGGAAAACAAACCTTACTCTATCAACAAGTTAGAAGTCACAAGCAGAAATCCTGGCTCAGCTTAAGCCAGCAACCAGGCTGCTGGGGTTAAACAGCATGGCAGAATTAAATAAACATTAAACCAGCTAAGGAACAAATAATTAAGTGACATAAACCAGGGTAGGAGAGAGAGATTCTCTTACTCCCAACTGAAAGAATGAGAGAAAAATAAAGAAGGCAGCAGGTGAAAGGGGGCAGGTAATTGCTGCTTCTAGGGAATGAATTTTCTCCTAGAAATAGGTTGAAAGAAAGGGCCACAAGTTTGAGGAGGTCAGCATTGAAAGAGCAAACACGAGTAATTGTAAAGTCAGCTTCCAGGCCGTGGCAAAGGTGTGCGGGATGACATGAGCTGTCATAAACACCATACTGATGGTTTTATACTGGCGTAGAAATGAGTCACATTTCCCAGAGAATTCCTAATAGAATGGCTTATAACCTGGGACCCTGCGAGAGGGTTTTATCTACTTGGTAAATAGAGTTCTATAAGGCTTCCCTTCTACAGAGCTGGGATTATGGTTCTTTATACATACTAACTAATGATCCCTATAACAACTCTACCGGGGAGGGGCTCAGAGGCCAGAGATGAAAGGGGGGGAATCAGAAAAATGAGCTGCACCATGAATAGAAGCATGGAAATAGAGAGCCAGGAGAAAGTAAAAAGGTACACCTTAGAGATTTGTTTTCTTTATGCCAACATGAGCCTATAAGAAGAGATTAAATCAGCAGTTTCCAATGCTTTGTGTTACTTATTAAAATCCCAAACAAGGCTGTGAATCATCAACATGAAAAAAAAAAAAAAAAAGAAAGCTATCATCTTTCGCCAGTCTTCATTCTCCCCATTCCTAATCCTTAAATAACGATTTTTTAAATATGAGACTGAGTAGAGCCAATGATTAAGACAGTGAACTCTAGCACTAATGCATTACCTTTCATGACCAAAGCCAGTACAATTTGACTTCAGAAGCTGTTTCCTGCACCCACAGCAGAGAAACGGACCTGGGTGGGGGAGGGAGGTGGTGCAGGGGCGGAAACAGAGCACAAGAAAGGGTTTGACCTACAATCACAGCAGGAGCCAAAGCCCTGGTTTATAAATCAACATAAACTGATGTTGAAACTGATTTGAAAGAAACTGAGTTTCCAGAAACACAGGAGGAGTGCCATCAGCGAGGGGTTCATTTCACCCCCAGCCCCTTGCTGTTGGACACAGAGGCCCACGCGTTTCAATATTCATGGAGGCCTGAGCCCCATGGCATCAGAAAGCTTGGGGTTTAATGAGAATAATGAAGGAAGAAATCAAATTTATTACAATGCCGAAAAAGCTTATTAGAATGCACTTGACTTAAATTTCTTAAACTGACTTAAATTCTTGTCAGTTTCTGGGGGGCACCGCATGTGTTTGAAGCCTTCCATGACTCAACAACTATTTGTTGTTGTTTTTTAAGGATTTTATTTATTTATTGGTCAGGGAGAGAGCACAAGCAGGGAGAGGGGAAGAGGGAGAAGCAGACTCCCCGCTGATCAGGGAGCCCAATGTGGGACTTGATCCCACAACCCTGGGATCATGACCTAAGCTGAAGGCAGACACTCAACCAACTGAGCCATCCAGGCGTCCTCAACAACTATTTTTTGAGTGGGATGTAGGATGTCAGGGCTGTGGCCCGCAGATGGGCCTCATCGGCATTACCTGGGGGGCTTGTCAGAAATGCAACTTCTTGAGCCCCAACCCAGACCTAAGGAATCATAAACTCTGCGTGTGGGGCTTAGCGATCTCTGGTCAAACAGGCCGTTTGGGGTTTCTGGTGTAGTTCCAGCTGAACAGCACTTGTGGTCAGTGTATCTGTCAGAAGCCACAGACTTGGGGGGCTCTGGAGTCTGAATTCTAACCCCACCATGTGGCTTTGGGGAGTTACATCTCCCCCGTAAGCTTTCGTTTCCTCTTCCACATGGAGTGCTTGGCTCCACGCTCAGTAAATCCCTCTGACGTCCTCAGTGTGGGGCCCCTGGGCAAGAGCTGAAGATCCATGGGAGACCCTGCACAGGCCCTGACCCCCGCTCTGACAGTCTGCTGAAGGAATTTAACAGCCCAGCACAGGGGGTGGCACACTTTATCTGCAAAAGGACAGCAAATTTTTAAGGCTTTGCAGTCCAAATGTCAGCTTCTCAACTTTGCTATTGTAGCGTGGAAGCAGACACAGACACTAGGAAACAAAGAAACACGGCTGTGTTCCAGGAAAACTATTTATGGACACTGATATTTGAATCTCATACATTTTCACACTTCGTGAAATCTTTTTCTTCTTTTGAATTTTTTTCAACCACTTAAAAATGCAAAACCCATCCTTAACCACGGGCCTGGCAACAGGGGATTTGGCCCAACTGTAGCTAGAGGATCCTGGTCTAACACTCTTGGGTTAGCAAAACTGTTAAGCTATACAAACCATAGTTCCCTCATCAGTCCAACAAAAGTAAATAATGCCCATCTTGAAATCTTTTGAGATAATAAATAGCTGTAAAATATCTGGCAGGCTGTCTGCCAGAGAGAAGGTAGGCAGCAAACGGCAGCTACTGCCATTAGTATAATGAAGTGTCGTCTCCTGATCCGAGAAGACGAGGTGGAGCAGGGTGGGGACGCAATGCACAAGTGTAGACAAAACAGAGCTGGGGGTTTACAAACAGATTTGGGCTAAGCACCACTGGACATACAGCTATTCGCATACTGCTGAATTTATATACACACTAACAAGCAGTGAAAAATAAGCAAACTGTACAAAGGAACGCCAATCACCTTACTCTCTTAACTTAAAAGAAGACATGTGGTTTACTCAGAACGTCCAAATTGCTGCCATGTGTGGACCGCCCTGCTTGTGCAAAGGAATGGCTCAAATCAAAGTGTATACAGTCTGTCTCTCACCTCAAAGCCTACAGGAGTTCACACTACCACACTGAGACCAAAGCCGCACTCCCCTGGGAGAACTCACAGCTGTTCAACATCTAGGGGGCCAATCGCGCTCAGGAAAAGGAAAAACCGAGGACTCCATTTTAGGTGAAATTCCGAGGGCTCAAGAAAGGCTCCAGTGTGTCCCTCGGTCCAGCACTCATGATTGGCTCATCACTGCTCCCTTTGGCTGCCAAGGGTCCGACCAACAGGAGTGTCCTCCCCTTCTGCTCGCAGCCAGCAGGCAATCCTTCCCCCCACCCGCTCCACTGCTCTCACTGCCTGGACGGGCAGTGGTCCCTTCTGAGGGCGAGGATGAGGACCTGAGCAAACACGCTGTCCTGCCCGGCAACCACTACCCACAGTCGGCTGTAGAGACTTCAAAATATGGCTAGTGTGACTGAGGAACCCATGTTTACCCACATTTTCAACAATACTTGATTCAACTCTTGGAAAACTTTTGAGCATCTTTGGAGCAACCGGAACATGCGAATCTACTTTTTTGACTGTGCATTTTATAAAATCTAAATTTCTGATGAAAATTTAGCATCCAAATTGAGATATGCCGTAACGGCAAAATGTACACTGAATTTTGAAGACTTAATGAAACAAAAATATAAATATCTCATCATTAATTTTTATATTGATTACACGTTGAAATGAAAATGTTTGGGATATATTGGGTTAAATAAAGTATGTTATTAAAGTAAATTCTGCCTGTTTCTTTTTGCTTTTATGTGTTAACGTGGCTCCTAGAAAATGTAAAATCACGTAAGTGAGCCGCGTGGGATTTCTACCGGACAGCACTGCACTAAATAAACGTACTACCGCCAAGACTCGTATTCATCACAAAGCTGGACTCAGACTCAGCATTGGTTCAGCTCTGACCTCTGCACTCAAAATTCGCTTACCACCCATACCCTGGAGAACAGCCCTTCTTTCCCGGTTACCATTTTCCCTGCTTGATAAGGCAAAACCTTCACAGAGAGACTTTCACCCCTCTTTAGAGTCCAGTCTACTCGTGGGGCCAGAAACAGCAAACAACAGTGCCAGGAATGGCAGCCCCTGTTCTTTGCAAGGGTGTATCCCACTTGTCCCAAGGAGGCAGATCATCCCAGAACACTTCCTTGCTCATCCTAGTCCTTGAAACCTAAGATGAGCTCCAGGTGCACATTCTAATCCCACATCATGACTCACTTCCAATGCAGGACATACACATCTTACTTCCCACTCCCCTGTGTTCAGGACCTTCTCAGGGCAGGATGCAAATACGGTTTTCATAACAAACCAAAGAAGTTTTATTTTTGTGTCCAGTAAAGGAACAGCTAATAAATACACTAAAAAAAAAAAAAACAAAATAACCTCTGAAGTTAGAGAGAAGTGCCCTCCAAGAAGGATTTTATGTGCAAGAATTTTAAAATCTGAGTAAATATGAAGGTGCAATTGATTGAATGAATGTGGGTATATATTTTTATTTATATATTTACATTGACTATGTATATGCAAAGACATACGTTTCTTTTTTACACAAATACTAGAACGATTCGAGTACAAGGACCCCTCCTTCCTGGCCCCCAAGCCACCTCTTTGGGAGTTAGCTTCCCCCACTCTCCCAAGCACCAGATGTTGTGAGCCCCCACCCCTCCACATCACACAGGAAATGAGAGGAGGCCCCGAGATGATGGGGTATGGGGCACAGGGGCCTCTCTGAGAATGTTACCTACCCTGAGGCTCTAGTTTATTGAATCTCTGGATACCCTGGGCCAAGGTCTCTGATGAGGCAACTTTAAATCAGTTTAAAATCAGAACCAGAGCCTACTCTCAGTCCTTGCGCTGAGGGAAAAGAAAACAATAGTGAAAGCACAGATAATCCCTTCACCTCACTTGAGCCATTTCCTATAACCCCCTTCCTGCAGACAACCCTTGACACAGCTGTTAACAAGGAGAGGAATTAAACAGTTTGGGGTTTAGCTCCTCTCCCTTTCCTGACTCTGGTGGAGGTGCTAATTGGCAGTAAAATGCATAAAAGGTGTACATCAGAATGGCTGGGGACGGACAGGATCTGGATAATCCATAAACTGAATAATGAGCCTTTTAATAACCAGGAGCTAACTGCAGCTCTCTGTAATGGGATCCTGGTAGCACTTGTAAATCTACTCTCTCCAATTAGAAAAATGCCTTCCTCCACTTTTCCCAGAAGCCAGAAAACAGAAAAGAACTCCTCCAACTCCCAGCCCTCAGGCACAACTGTGTGTTAAATTTTCACAAACAGAAATTTTCCTCCTGGGGAGGAGATTTCATAATTTTCCCTAGTCATCTACTGGAAAGCTGAATAGGCTCCCTCTGCTTTCCTCAAATCTAAACCCTTCTTTAAAGCCCACCAGTTCCCAAGACAGGTTTCCTCGACTCAGGCTGTTATCTAACTATTAATAATACTAATAATAGTTTTGCCATATGTGTACAGTGCGTTCTGCTTTGAAGAGTGCCTTTGAAAGCATTAACTCTTTTGGACACCAACACCGCCCCAGAGGGGATCCAGGTTGGGAAGCCTGAAGTCTATACGATTTGTGGGTCTCCTTAAGAAAATGAACATAAAATTATAAATACAAAAATCCAGGGCCTTTTCCCAGAGCCTTGGAGGGGCCCTGAAGCTTGGCCTAAGGGGAAATCCAACTCTGTATGACCCCTCTCCTTCACTCCCCCACCCCTCGCAAAGAGACCCATGGATTTCTCAGGCTAGGGGGAGGGGTCATGTGACTTTCACAAGATCAAAGGGCTATTCAGTGTTGGAGGCAGAATTAGAACTTTCTTACCTCCCCAGTCTCTGTGGCCCTCTATTTCCCCCGAGTTCCTAGGTCACAAAGGAAACTCTGAAGAAGGAACAGATAAAAACAGCACAGCCAAAAGTGATCCTGACCAGGCGGGTGTTAGGAAGCTGTCTAGACTGAGTATTGCCTGGGTAGAAGATGGTGAAATAAACACGAAGTCCCCACAAACATTCACTTAAATTGGCACTGTAGGCAAAAGACACACTACCTAACCACACAGAGCCAGGTGAATTCCATCCTCACCGCTTACTAACCACAGGACCTGGGACAAGTTACTGACTTAGCTTCTCGGAACTTCAGTGTCTTCATTATAACACAAGTTTGCCTGAGATGATGTATAGAAAGCACTCAGCATAGGACTGAGCCCGACCGCTCTAGGTGCTCAATAAATAGCAACTATTATTGTTGCTTTTGTTCTCAATTCATCCAAAAAGCACTGCTTCTCCACAAGAAACTCGTTCCCCAAAGTGTGCAATTGGAAGCTGCAAAAGCATTCTGTTCGGTCACCTTCAGACTGAAAATCAGCCAGCATCTCCCCCCAGCAGAAAGAAACGTCGTAGCAGATTTATTAGACCAAGGGCCTTGTCTGTTCCACTTGCCGGGTGATCTTAGAGTTTCAGATTTATAATCTGTGTACCTGTGAAGTCTCTGTGGCTTTCCAGCCTCAGCAAAGCCAGACTGTTCTCAAACACTTTGAGACCTCCTAGTGTGAGAACCACAAATTGGGATTGTGGGTGTTGGTTTTTTGTTTTGTTTCTACTTTTGCTTTTTTGTTTGTTTCTGTTAACCTGGAGAACCAAAAAGATCATAACAAAAGATAAGCCATTCCTGCACTTCCTTCTTTCTTCCTTCTAGTCCAGTACTCCCTTCCCCTTCCCTCCAGATTTCAAATTGGCTCCAGATTTTAAAGGAGACACAGTAACAGATGTACGAGAAACAAACTGAGAAGGAATTTAAGGAACAAAGTAACTGGTAAGCTCTAACCTGCTTGCTACATGTTAGAGTGAAAAATCCATGCTATATCCATGAAGAATTCAGGTGTTTACAAAAGAGGACAGGTTAGGCCCATGTCTAGAAATGGCATCTCAAAAAATAAAAAACCGAATACATGAATGCATTTATGTATTCAATAAACCTTCAAGTAACACTTTAGTGAGACCCAGGCAAGTTCCTACGGGACACCAAGTTGAATAAGACAAGGCTTTTTCTGGGGCGCCTGGATGGCACAGCGGTTAAGCGTCTGCCTTCGGCTCAGGGCGTGACCCCGGCGTTATGGGATCGAGCCCCACATCAGGCTCCTCCGCTAGGAGCCTGCTTCTTCCTCTCCCACTCCCCCTGCTTGTATTCCCTCTCTCGCTGGCTGTCTCTCTCTCTCTGTCAAATAAATAAATAAAATCTTAAAAAAAAAAAAAAAGACAAGGCTTTTTCTGTCCCCAAGACGCATCAGGGTAGCCACCCATACCTCCATCCATATACTACCACACCATTAGCATTATTCACTCTTAAGGCTCAGCGAACACCAGCTGATTGACCTACTGAAGGCCCCCGCCCTTTAGGAGTTCACAAACAGAGGAGTCGGGAAGGCAAACAGCGAACTGACAGTACCAGGTAATAGCTGCTGCTACAGAGATGAGACCTGAGACCACGGGCGCTTGGAGAAGCCTGCTGAAACACGGGAAGGCTTCACCCCAGATGGGACAGTGACCCAGGAGCTGAAAGATGAGCACGACTTTTGTCGCTGGAGGAAAAGTGATAGCGGAGGGAATTTCCTGCAGAGAAAACAGCATGCCAACAGCAACGAATTGCTAATGGTTATTTATCCAGGATATGTCAGGTTCTGTTCTCCAGAATTACCTCATCTATTCCTCATAACTTGAAGAAGTAGGCACTATTTTTGTTCCAAACCCACAGCTGAGAAAGCGGAGGCTGATCAATCTCATGGCTGAAGCCGGTGGGTCTGATATCAAAGCCAAGGCTGTTAATCCCCACCTATACCACAAAGACATGGACCCATGAGGAAGTGCCACATCTACAGACCCCGGATGAGTGTAGGTTAAGTGTCTGGGTGAGGAACCCGGGTAAAAGCAGCAGGCAGTGAGGTCAGGTGTGTGCAGGAGCGAGATGGTGAAGGAATTTGAAGCCCAAGCTAAACAATTGGGTTATCCCCCTGGGGCTGGAGAGCCAAGACAAGCATTCAAGCCTGTAAGTGGCTTGATCAGTACTGCACTTTACACAATCTCATGAGAGTGACGTGGAAGATGGGCAAGTTTTGGGGGAGCCTGAAGAAAAGGAGGCTATTTCAAAAGACAGAGCAAACATGAGGCCCTGAACGAGGCAGAGAGAGAGTAAGAATGGAGAATAACAGGCAGATTTGAGAGATTCTTCTAGATATAATTGATGCAATATGGTGAAGAATTAGGTCTGGGGGAGGTGGAAGAAATGTAAATGAGAAGACACCACGTTCATAACTTGATATCACCAGTCATCCAATTTCCCATCCATCTAAGTAAATATTACACGGGGATGGGTGACTAGGAGGGAAGAAAGCAGTGGCTAAGTCATGCACCTGTCATGTTATTGTTTACCTACTTCGTGTTCATGGGTCTCCTCAATCTGGCAAAACCATGACCTATGCTAAGGCAGAAATGGCTCATACGTGTCTTGTGTCTACCTATCCACTCAGTGACCCTTTAGCACTGGATACAAAGGCAGCTGAATACAATTCATCAAATACTGCTAAATACCAAAAGTGTACCAGATACTGTGCTCACATACATACCTGCCGACTAAAGGTAGAAATCATAAAAGAAAAGATAAACAAATTTTATTACTGGAAAATTTTAAATATCTATAATGTACAGAAGGAAAACAAATGACTAATATAAATTTAAAAGTTCCGCTTCGCTAGTAGTCAAATAAATACAAATGAGACACCTTTCTTGTCTATCAAAATTTCCAAGACTTTTAAAACACTCCTTGGAAAAAGACTGGTCCTTGCCTTAATTGTTCACAACAGCACAGCCACCCAGGAGGGCTGCCTAACCAGGAGCACAGCAAGAAAGGAACCTAAGACTTGGACTTGTTTTTACTAAACTGTAACTAGCCTTTGGCTCTCTATTGTGCAGATATTCTCATTTAACCCCTAGAGTAACCCACTGAGGAACACATGATCATCCCCACTTCAGAAACCAGAGCAGTGAAATCAAGAAACTTGCTTGTGGTTATACAATTAGTAAGTGGTGGAGCCATAACTGAAACCCACATAGTTCTGGCTTAAAAGCCCAGGCAATGTGGAGTGAATATATATTTCACAATTCAATGATTATTGAGGTACTAATTATTGTTGTTATGAGAGCCAGCTCTGTACAGGGACAGAATGGGCCTTCCCCATACACAGTACCTCGAGGGGACAGTTCTGCATGCTACAAAGGACCACCCCTAGCTGCCACGGCATGGCCTTCTCTTAGTTACTTGGAGATCCCCACTTTTAGGGTCACTACTGTATAGGCCATAAGGATATTTTAATCAACCTCTATCTCAGTTTTCTCATAAATAAAAATGGATGATAGAATCAACCCAAAAAATCTGTTAAGAAAATTAGTTTTCTCCCGGAGTAAAGCTGACATTGCCTCAAAAGTTATTTTTAAAAACACAAGCTCCATGATAGTAAATCCGATGCAGTGTTCAAAACCTAGCTCCAGTACAGTAAGTGGAAAGCCTGTCTTGACTAGTCAATAGGAGGGCTCATTTCTCTCCTCCATGCTGTAGGATGCCTTCCGCACATCTATGTTACTCTTCACATGGTAACATAAACGTTCCCTTACTTTTCTATCCCTTTTCCTATACCGTAAGCCACTTGAGAACCAAGTCAGTGGTTCATGCATCTTGTAATGCCAACACCAAGCCCAGGGCTGGCAAGTGGCAGAAAATGTTTTGGTTTAAAAAAAAATAAAATAAAAATAAAAAAAAAATTAAAAAAATTTAAAAAAAAGGAAAAAAATCCATCATTTTACCTTCATAAAACCCTGTCAGATAATTATTATAATTTTCTGCATTCTAAAATAAGCAAATTGCAGTGACTGTCTAAAATCATATACAGGAGGGCAGGCTTGCACCGAATCCAGGTCTCCGGACTCTCTACTCCACCATATATGGTCTTCAAAGACCAGAAGGGCAAAAGGCCTACCGTAGGCCATTGAGACCATCACTGCACAAAGGTACTTTGTTTCTCAAACATGGTAAGGATTCTGAATGGTATCGGGACATCTTAGAAAGTGGTCACCTGGGAAAGTACAGAGAACAGCATGAAAGTATAAGAAAGGCTGGCAGATCTGGGTCTAAACCCACATTCACTTTGTCCTTAACCCTGCTGCCTTGGGCAAATCTCTTAAACTAAGGAGCCTTGGCTTCCTCATCTGTAAAATGGGGTTTTAAACGTTACTGACCTTGCAGGGTCTGATGGAAGAATGAGAGTTGTATTATATGAAATAGGCAGAGGATATACTGAGGATTCGTTAAACTGCAGTATTCATTACATGTCAGAAAAAAAGTGGCACATATTTATGCCTATGCCACAGAGTAGTTTTCATCCCCTATCTTACTTTATTTCCACAGCAACCCTGTGGAGTAGGTGCTATTACCTTAATCTTACACTGAGGAAACTGTGACTCAGAGACATTTAAGTAACTTGTCCAAGGGCACCCAGGTGGCAATGGGCAGAACCTGTATTCAGACCAAGTTCTTTCTGAATCCAAACCTCTTTGAAGTTTATCTGTCTGCATCCCAGATGAATTTCGGTGGAGGAAAGATAAAGAGGACTCAGATGTGCCCCCAAATGTCTGAGGTCAATGTGAGGTGCTTGAAAACAAAGTCTGGATCAGATTCATGTGTAGCTTGGCGTATGAGTTTAAAATGTTTGGAACATGTGCAAGATAAGGCAGGGAGAAACCAAAAGATGAAGATAGCCAATGATAAATGTCATGCTCCTCAATTTCCCTTTCAGCTAATAATATAATAAATAGTAAAGAATGACTCATACTCTTATTTCAGTCCTTGTGCTGAGACTCCAAGTTAAAAATCCCATATTGTAATACCGATGTATTACGTATTTCCTCTTGATCTTGCTACCATTTGTTATGTCCCAGAAAATGTTCCAAAACCAAAGAGAGGAAGTTCAGAAAAGTCACAGGAAATATCTGACCTCCTTTACTCTAAGGAAAAAAAAAAAAAAAAAACACAAAAAAAAACCTCTCCTAGGTTAGTCTCTTATTTGTGACAAAATCTCTTATTTGTGACACAGGTAACTAGTATAACGGTAGATGGCTTCGAATCATCCTACAGAGAAACAAATGCTATTTCACAATAAACAACAACAAAATCTTTTTCTGGTGTTTTCCTCTATCACACAGCTCCCCCAACCTTGGAACAATTAGGCCTTTGCATTCTCCAGTCAAGGCCCAGGAAACCTTCAGGCTGTGAATGTTTATGATTCAGGCAGTCAGGAGTCAGATTAGGTGAGGAGAAACAGGAGTGAGAAAAAAAGAAAACAAAAAACAAATAAAACACCTCTCCCTGTGGAATGGAAAGTTCTCAAGTGAGGCACTAACCCCACATCTTCCCACCTGACACCACAAAGCTGTAAACCCAGAACGATGCTTGGTCCAGGCCCAGAACCCAGACTTGGAGAAAGAAAACTCAACAAAGAAGGGGTGGTTTGGCGGACTCTGATATGGAGTGAAATCATTGGGTCAGTTCAAATTTATGACTTTAAGGAGGGTCAGAGATTCTCTACTAATAAAAACATCCTCTGTGAACTTTTCTAAAGTAAAGTTAATGGCACATAATGCCAGCAGATCTCACAGAAAACTCATTCCTAAGGGACTACCTGTAAACTCAGAAGTTTGTCTTCAAGAGATCAAATGTTCAATAGAAACCCCCTCTGCTCACTCTCACCCCCATTCAAAGTGCTATATCCTTTACCACCAGTAACCCATGCCCAGACTCTTCTCCATTCTCCCTGGCCCCTGAAAGGCCTCAGGCAACCGAGCCGCGGGACCCGCGGGAGCACCCCTCCCCTCCCTGCCATCCCCATTATTCGGCACACAGCCCTGCTCTCCCCTGGAGCCAACAGTCTGCAGCTCCTTCAATGCAGGCGCGAGCAGGCAGGAATGGTGGGAAGAGAAGCTGTGCCAGATGCATGTTTCAGAATCTCCCTCCATATGCATTTGCCAAAGGAACAAAAAGAAAATCAATGCCAGGAAAAGACAACTGAGATGAGGATGCGGTGGGACCGCGGCTGACTCCTTGCCTCTTAGCAGCAAGGGGCTGGCCAACCACGCGTCCGAGCCTCAGATCCCAGTCGTTACCTTCAGGATGCAGGCCATGGCGCTCCGCCGGCCCTTCTGCCACCGAGCAGCGGGCGCGCCTGGGTCAGGGGCAGTCCCGGCGACAGGCTGGAGGCTGGTACCGCGGCAGGACCGCTCCAGCCTACATTCCCGCAGATCCAAATAAGGGGACCGCGGTGCTAGCTGCGCGGGCACAGGCCCCGCCCCCCGCGCCGCGGCCCCGCCCCCGGGCCCGTCCACTGGCTGGCGGCCCCCGAGACCCCGCCCCCGGATTACGTGCCGTCCCCGTCTCCCGCGGCTGCCCCTCGATGCTTGCTACTTTTTCTTTTCTCTCTCCCTTTTTTTCCCCCCAATAAACGTTCTGTGGTTCAACGTATACAAAGTCTGCTCAGCAGCAGGCAGGGATCTGGGTCTTGCTGGGGAGAGAAAGCGGCCTTTTCTTCTCCTCGATTCGGTCTCCTCTAGCAGATCAGAGAACCCCTTGCAGACATTTCACAGTTTTTAAAAAGTTAAGTGGGTTTGGAATCACCTTTCTGCAGGTTTTGGGTGCATCAAAGGGTTCTTCAAAAGTAGGAGATGAAATTCTCCCTGAGCTGTTTAACGATAGAGACTGCCCTCTGCTTAAAAATGCTGTGATGGGCTCATCTAAAATTAATTATTTGCCACTAATAAGGGAGCACAAATATGTATCAACAAAAGATGCCAGGAACTTAACGCTGTATGTTTTGTGTGTATGTACACGTACACAGACGTGTATGCATTGCTTTCTTGCTTTCAGCTTCTGCGTTTATTAAAAAGAAAAATAAAGGTGTGGATACATAAATATACAATAAATAGAATAAATGTATTTATATGAAAATTTAATATATTCTTATATATATACATTGATTATATATGTATATAAATTGTGTTTATGCCCACAAGCACAGGACTTTGTTCTTCCCCACACCCCCACCTCCCCACCCCTCCCCCTCCCCGCTACAAATTTAGAATTTGAATGAACTTTGTTGCAACTTAAGTAACAAGGTTAAATCTAAACTTTCCTGTAAGATTTGGAAATCCAGAAAGGCCGTTCTTCACCCTCCAACCTGAAGTCCCTGATCATAAAACAAAGAGTGATAGAACAGCTTTAAGAGGCAGGCAGCCTGGGAGAAGATATGTGTTGGGTCCTTTCCACCCCTCCTTAGCAGCCCTTTTGGAGTGAAAATCAACAAGGAAAACCTAATTCCCAAGCAAGGAACTGGCTAAGAGAAACAGAGTTATTTCTCTGAGGAAAGTGACATCACACACATAGCAGAAGAAGGGAGAGAGAGCGCATTCTGTATATATACACAGATTTCCACCACTTGGTCTGTCAGAGAAATCTTAAAACCAGGCCCAAAATATTTACCCAAAAGAGCTTTCACTTGCTAGAAGCCCTGTCTGGTTTGCCTACATGGAGTCAGGAAAAGCACTGTGGGCTGCTGGTGGCTGTGACGTCATGAGACTGGCTCACAAACCACAAGGCAGAAACCAGACTTTCAAGGGATTTGGTGTTTTCTTGGTGAGAACATTCAGAATCCTGAGAGAGCAGGAGGCACCCCAGGAAAAGTGCTGCAAAAACTGAGTGGACAGACTACCCGCTCCCGGGCAAAGTCCCTCTTCTCAGTCTCTCTAAGGGACCACTCCCTGCCCTCCCACTCCCTCCTCCCGCCTGGCCATGTGCTTCAGAGACCTGCTGCATTTTCAGTAAGAACTCTTTGGTCAGTAAGTTCAGTAAATTCAGTAAGAGCTTCCTCTATTTGGTTGATCAGGACTGTATATATTTTTTAGGACTGTATATTCTAAACCACTGCTTTAGCTCATGATCTTTAGTAAGCCAGGAAAACTCAGTATTTTATTCACTTGTGAATTCAACAAACCTTTACTGAGCTGCTACTAGAAGGTAAATCTTTTTTGAGCTACCACTAACTGGAGGGGGGGGGAATTTTACTGAGGTAGTACAGGACCCATCACGAATGAGAGAATGACTTTCATGGTCTCTAACATCATCTTGGATTTAGTCAGGTGGGAAAGGTAAGAGATGCATGATAATATAACGTGGTAAGGTCCTTAACCAAAGTAGAAGCAAAGCTCCAAGGAAAGAGAGACGGAGCCTGCCAGGGTGGCAGACGAGAGGGGCAAGGGTGGCCAGAGCACATCATTCTCTCTCCAGAAATTCTGCAGGTCTGGGGGAAAACACAGCTGACTCTAGTGAGCAACCTTGCTGAGCACTTCTTTACTGGGTGACCTTGTTTAAGTTGCTTAGCCTCTCTTTAACTTTTATTTTACATAGTAGTATTTATCCTTGCAAGAATTAGATGAGATGACACTTATAAATCCACTCACCTGAATTCCTGGCACTATGAATACTTTCAGAATGGTAACTCTTTATCCAAAGGGAGGGGGGATTTTTGACTAAAGATAGTTTGTAGGAGAGGATGAAAAGGATGATTGCTATTCACCTTGAATGTCTCAGAAAGATGAACATTGATGGGGCAAACACTTAGCATCTTGTGACTTGGGTGTATCCAAGTGAGGGTACAGCGAGGGTTTTACCCGCTCCATCAGTCTGGGTATGGCTCTCTCAGTTAAACTCTCACTCACCCACACCCACACTTCCCAAAATGTGTTTTTTGTTTGTTTTTTTATGAGCATCCACAGTTATGCCTAAATACAAATAAGAATAAAGGCACATTTATAACAACCTAAAAACAAACTCAGTAGATTTCACAATAAATCTGCACTGAAGTTTTACAAATCTGGGCAGAAGTTTTACAAAACAATAACAATCACTGTCTCGGATGGACAGCAGTTGGATGGGAAAAAAGCAGTTGGATGGAAATAAAAACAGGGTCTCAACCTACTAGGGAATGAACGTGCAGCCAGATTTGTGGAAGATGGGGGGAGGGTATGGCCAGGATCGTTTTTTGTTTTATAACTTGCCAAACTATAAGAATAGCTTAGTCTATCCCATGGATGTAGCTCAATTTTCCAAGTCTCAAGTTATGTGACTTAAGCCAAAAACCTATTTCCAAAGATAACAAACTGGATGCACCTTGCAGTTATATACAATAACCCATCTGATCCTTACAACATCGATATGGATGTTGTCATCCCCAGACAGTCAGTGGGAGAACAGGGATTTGAACTTGGGGAGTCTGGCTTCCAGGTCTGCCATCTTAACTGCTACACTCAGCTACCCAGCATGGTAGGAGCCAATCTCTGGTCACCATTCAGATTTAGTCTGTTGTCTTAAGTTTAGTAGTCAGAAAACCTAGGGTAAGTATATATCCTCCCTAACATACATACTAGGATACAAAACCTAGGGCAAGGGGTGCCTGGGTGGCACAGTGGTTAAGCGTCTGCCTTCAGCTCAGGGCGTGATCCTGGCATTATGGGATCGAGCCCCACATCAGGCTCTTCCACTGTGAGCCTGCTTCTTCCTCTCCCACTCCCCCTGCTTGTGTTCCCTCTCTTGCTGGCTGTCTCTATCTCTGTCAAATAAATAAATAAAATCTTTAAAAACAAACAAACAAACAAACAAAACCTAGGGCAAGTATATAAATGTGTAGAAGTTAGATATTTCTATCTATCTGAGTGTACAGGATAGGTACACTCACCTCGTATCCATCAGCCCCTCAGACCCTGGGTCCTTTAACAAAGACACTGTACATCCCATCCAAATCTCCCATACAACCAAGCTCTTACCACCTTCTGCCCATGAGAATTACCTCCCACCAAAGACTCTATTTTGTCTCACCTACAAAATGGAGCCTGCCATGTAGCAACCTGCCTGCCCTTGTTTCCCTTCATGGCAAGATGCTTGGCGGCTGGTCCTATTGCTACCTGGGTCTCCCTAGGGCCCATCTTGGCTCCAATTCGTCCATCTTCCCTCTCCTTACAGGCCTTTCACCAATGAGATCTCGACATGCCTTAAGGCTGAGACCTCATGAGTTATGACCAGTCATGGGCTAAAATGTCCTATTTAAATTCAGTTTTGCTTCATTGTAAACAGCCCCATTACCAAGTAATTCTCAGAGTTATACAGTTTCCTGATAGAAATAGAATTAAAATGAAGACTCCCATAACTTTTCCAATTTCATCTTGCACACAGATTAATTTAATATATTTATATTCAACACAGAGTCATTTATTAAGGTTTTAATTGGATCTCAATTTTTCCCATCTAAAGATTTTAAATGAATTCCAGATATCATAAAACTCTTCTTGTCATCCCCTACATAAATTATGCCTCCATAGGAGACTGTGACTGTAAGATCCATTATACAATGTTATGGGAAAGTCTTTTTTTTTTTTTTTTTTTACATTCTGAGCCAGAATAGGAAATGATTTTTTTTCCTAGAAACCATTGCACTGTTACAGTGCAATGACCTAGGAACTTTTTCATAAGCACATGCCTATCCTGTCAGTGTCTGTGTGAACATCTATATTGATGTCTGTGTTTAAGTATGTCTATGAATGCGCCCTTTTAGATATATATTTATGAGAATATATTGACATATGGGTTAAGCTTCATTTCCCTCCATTTTGCATAGCAGGTCATTCTAAAATGTCATCCATTTTACATTCTCAAGACTTGAGTCTACTGCTTTTTCAAAGCTTTACACAATTCTAATCCAGAATTCATCATTATCCCTGACTATACTCATGCTTATCAGGGATGAACTCCAAAACAAGTTATGCATGCTTTAGAATTGCATTTTTAAAATATTATATATTTTCTCCTTCTCCCTTAATGTTCTCTCTCATCTTCATCTCAGCTCTACTCTTCCTATTGGAATTTCTCAACTTTTCTCAATTTTTTTTTCAAATGAACCAAAAAGGAAAAAAAAATCTGTTTTTAATTAAGAGAAAAATCTGAAATTAATGTTCTTTAATGTTGTAGGTTTTAACCAGATTTGTTTTTCTTAAACAATTCCCCCCTAAGATCTTTTAAAAATATAATCAATTGAAAGTAAATATGGCTGGAAGCACTGGAAGGTAGCTGGAATTTGGTTTGTACTGGATTTCTCTAAGGCCATTGAAGACTCCATTATTAATTTAGTCTGATATTTCTTAACCATGTTTCTTAACGTTTGTTTTCTTTTAATTGTGAGGTTCTTCCCATGTGTGTTTCTGTACACTCTTCTTAGATTTCACCTCTTAGTGAGGTTTGATGACATACTGTCTTAAAATATTAGAGTGGAAATCTAATATTTGAAATGTATCCATGGTGGATCTGATGAGAACACCCACAGGATGGGGTCTCACAGTTGGCCTCCTTCTGCAGTTTGTTTTGCCTGAACCATTTTTCCTCTAATGATTTGGTTCTCACAAACCCTCTGAAAAGAGCTAGGATTTTTTTTTTTTCTAATTCCTTGTGTTAATACAAACCCTCACTTTTTCTGTAGCTATGTCTGACTATGGTAGCAAAGGTAGGAGAAGAACAACATCATGCAATCCAAAGAAGAATGGTGCAAGAAGTCATATATACTCTTAGAGAAGCCCCCAAACACAAGGTACTGTTTTGTGTCCAACAGTGTCAAACTCTGTGACAGCTGCTCACAGCACACCACTGTGAAGTTAGGATGGACAACCCAAGAGAGTCAAGGGCCACATCCCAAACAGAAAAGCTACTCTTTGTTTTCAAGAGCAACAAGTAGAGAGTGCCTGGGTGGTTCAGTGGGTTGGGCGTCTGCCTTCATCTCCGGTCATGATCCCGGAAATCTGGGATCAAGCCCTGCATCAGGATTCCCACTCAACAGGGAGTCTGCCTCACCCTGCTCGCGTTCTATCTCTTCTCTCTCTCTCTCTCTCCCTCCCTCTCTCAAATGATTAAATAAAATCTTTAAAAAAAAAAAAAGCAACAAGTGGAAAGCAACAGAGCACTTAGGAATCTGAAAAATTTTGTTCATTTGTTGATTTAACAAACATTTGCAAGCTCAGGTGATGTTTTAAGAAACAGTGTGGCTTCCTCCTATACACAAAACCTTCAGTGGTTCCTCCGTATCTCCACAGCTTGGTTTCTCACAGGCCAGCCAACATCTCTTTGCACCATTATTGCTCAGTAGTCTCTGACTCCAGGATTCAGCAAACTTTGTCAGTAAAGATCCAGACAGTGAAAGTTTCAGACTTTGTGGGCCATTAGGTGTCTGTCTTAATGCCTCAACTCTGCCATCCTAGCACAAAAACAGCCAAACATAGCAAAAATAGAGAGTGGCTGTGTGCCAATAACATTTCTTTATGGAAGCTGACATTTAAATTTCATATAATTTTCAGTGTTATGAAATATCACTCTTTGTTTTTCTCAACATCTAAAAATTCACAATCCATTCTTGGTTCCGAAGGTGTACAAAAACAGTCTCGAGGTCAGATTTGGCCCAATGGTAGTTTGCCATTCAGTCTTCATTTTTGCCCTCTTCATTGAGCCATATTTCATCCTTCAGGCCTGGATCATATCCCATTTGGTCCTCGATGTCTTTTCGGACCACCCTAGTCTAGCACAGTTTCCCCTACTTGAATTCCAGCAATTACCATTTGCAAAATTCTTTGGCAATTCATCACATCCTATCTGATGGCATTTCTTCTAGCATTAACTGGTCCTATTACTTAAATCTTTATTTTGCCTTTTATTTTTGGCCTTATCACAAGCTTCCTGGCTTTTTTTTTCTTCGCATCCTGCACCACTCTATGCCCCAAGCCAAGAAATACAGCAACTCTGAAGAGATAACTAAGAACACCAGGTGAGCAGCAACCCCAAATTTATAAAATTGAAAATCAGATTCTTCT
The DNA here is from genome assembly GCF_017311325.1 of Ursus maritimus. Taxonomy (NCBI): domain Eukaryota; kingdom Metazoa; phylum Chordata; class Mammalia; order Carnivora; family Ursidae; genus Ursus; species Ursus maritimus. The sequence continues at coordinate 41,816,226 of NW_024423564.1, forward strand.
ACCATTTTGGACACCACTCAAAGATTTTGAGAAGAGAATTTTGGATATATTATTAATTCCTCCAACACATAAGATATTCTCTGATCATCTCATATTTCCTCCGTAAGGAATGTATCAGATTATTTTAGCAGTTTGCTTTTTTGTTTTTTAATCAACAGGGTGATTACTTGATTTAGATGGATTTTGCAGACCATGTTTAATGACAAGAATGGCCTGTAATTGCCCCTGTGGGTGTTCTCAGTTGATTAGGAAATCAGTGATGCTTTTCTTTTAAGTGGAAGCTGCCTTATTTCCATCATGATTTTTAAAAATCACTCTATACAGTATGTTTTAATCAGTCACATTGCATTATGTTTATCCAATATTTATTCTCATTAAAAATGACTCGCTGACTTATGCTGTGATTTTTTCAGTCCGTTCCACTTTATCTTTATTTTCATTTAATGAAATGAACAGGATCCTACAATATTTTCATTTAATGAAATGAACAGGATTTTATAAATAAATCCATTTTGTCTAATAGATGAAGAGATGTGGGTTTTCAAAGGTATCAAATATTTAAATAGCTGAGTTTGCAGTTTTTACTGACACTTCTGTAATTAAGAAATTGTAAGAAGATAGTACATAATGGCATATTCCACATAGGACTAGTCTTCTCTTCCAGGTGGTGAGTGTAGCAGTATTTAGGACGAGCATCGCATGATTTGGACACCAGAAAATTGCCACTTCCTTCATCTTTCAACAGCTTACATTTTAAATGAGTTACTCACTGCTTTCTCTATTTCTGAATTGCAATAAAAATTTGCCATTTAAAAAAAGATGAAAAATAGTAGCCACCTCTCTTTTGATAAACTAGCTTCTCTATATTTTCTTTTCCTTTTTTTTAAGATTTTATTTATTTATTTGAGAGAGAGAGAACGCATGCATGCCCTTGCATGCATGGCAAGCAGGAGTGGGGCCAGAGAGAGGGGGACAAGCAGATGTCCCACTGAGTGCAGAGCCCGGGGCTTGACCCAGGACCCCAAGATCAAAACCAGAGCCAAAATCAAGTGGGTGCTCAAACGACTGAGCCACTCAGGCATCCCACAGCTTCTCTATATCTTCAACAGAAGTATGTCTAGCTGCACAGACATTGGATAAACCCCATATTTAAAAATTGTTTAAACATACACAAATGTTTGATATCTATGTCCTGCTCTTCTCTTTGACTTGTTTTTCTTTTTTCACTACTTTTGGTATTTCCATCACCTCATTTTACCTCTTCTTTCTTTTACAATCTCCTTTACTCCTTCTCCCGGGCAAATTTTTCAGTTTAAATTCAACAGAAAATTAAAGACCAAGGGAGATCTTTCACCTTGAGAAAGTACTAGTCTGTCTCAAGTATTTGTCTGAATAAAATGTAAATACTCAAAGCAATTGACCAGATTTGTGACGAGCCTGAAATTTTATCCCACATGCAAACCAGGAAGTTATCTGCACATTTTATGGCTGTTGGCTAAAGCCCAAGACTCCGGGGCCAGAGATAACAGGACTATTTATTACCTACAGTCACAGGGCTATTCATTACTCAGTGATTACTCACAGACAGAGCACCAGCATTTGCACCCATTCCTCAAGCCCCAATTCCCACAACAAAACTTGAAGAAAACCACATACTTGCATCCGTAGTCCGTTGCGTTTGAGAGAAGAACCTTGAGCTTAGAGAACTCAAATCTTTTATACTGGCCCATCAGCCTGCCAGCCTGTGGCTCCTGAAGGAAATAATATTTTTCTCTTCCAAGACTGGGAGTTAGATAAACATCCTTGAAAAGATAATCCAGAACAAAGGCGTTCTGTACCTCCATTTGCAAGATAACACAGAAATTTAAGGGACCAAGTGAGAATTGTCCCCTGCTAATAATCACAGTCATTGTACATGCCATTACGGATTTTAACTGGCGTGGTACCCTGTACCTATTTTCAACAAATTTAGGCAACTGGAAGAACATGCAAAGTATTCAGTAGTGTTTGTTGAGCAAATGTGAGCTGCTTCAATTTTTTAGTAAGCAGAGTTCGTAAAAATAATAACGGTAATAAGTAATTCTAAAGTAGACACAGGTTATTCTCCTCCAGCCCCTGACACCATATTCCATTAAGATTTTATGCTTTGAAATGAAATATTTACCCATTGACTTTAAAAAAATCTTCTATTTTCTTTATGTTTTCTTCTGGTACACACACACACACACACACACACACACACACACTTTTCTCATGGCCAGAGATTACATAAAATATTGCTAAAGTTTTAGTCATGTAGAGAATGGTGCTTGAATTACTGATAAGTAACTGATGTTCACTTAAACATTCAAGGTACTCATGTCACCGACTAGCTGCTCTTCTAAATCATACTTTATTTCCTTCTTATTTCAGCAAACCCAAATATTCACTGTCAAGCCCGGGAAAGAATTAGGAAAATAAGTCTGGCAGGTCCCTTGATTTGCAGAATTGCTGGATCTATTTTTGAATGCTATGAAGCAGTCACACAGACCTGGCTACCGTGCAAATGTCTTAAGTGGGCATTTGAGTTATTCCTCTGTTTCCAGGCAAGACAGTGCTAACTTTGCCCATCTCAGTAAGGGAGGAGCCCATTGTATTTGAAAAGGAAATTTTACAACATTCTTTAGGAACCCTCAACCCCAGTACTTCTAATCTTTCCCAAATCCTCCTTTATGTGAAGCCTGGCATTTCCCTTGCAACATTAAAGCTCTTTCATGACATGTAACTGTTATCTTCCAATCTCTTTACGGCCCCACATTCCCCTTGGATTCTCCACACTCACCCCGATGTTCATGTGCATGTTCAGTGCACTGGGCCCTGAAATGTGTGTCTGGCATTGAGCTTCCGATGAGAGACAGAAAATAAACTTTCCATTTCCCTTCAATGGTTCATTTCCTCCTTTTCTCAGGCGTCTCTTGTCTGCAGCCGGGGAATGGGAATGACATCACTAAACATGTAATGTGTGGTGTGCCGTGGGGTCAGCTGAAGGGTAATTTCTAGGAAGCACGCCTATTCAGAAGTCGAACCAGCGTTGGCACTGAGCAGCGACGCTCAGCAAAATGATGCATTTGGGACGGCATTTCCACACTGTATATAGTACTGGTGACCTCATGCACTAACCCAGCCAGCCTAACAATCAGCACACTCGTGTTCTTCAGGGGCACCTCAAGCAGCTACTTTGTGGATTTGAAGAAGCAAAATAATGAGATTTACCCAAGGTTTCATCTTGAATAAAAGTGAAGACATGCTGTCAAATGAAAGACTTCTGGAATCCTGCAAAGCTTTCTTTTAGCTCTGCACCCTAGAGTGGATGTGCCCTGTTATCATTTTTGCTCAGAAGGCTAAAACCCACGCGGACCCTTATCAATAAGCAATGCTCTTTCTCTGAATCCACAGTGTGTGCATTGGGAGGGGGAGTGAGAACAATAAGAATAAAAGCACAAACATAAAACATCTTTCTCTCAAACCATCACCAAGTCTAAGCATGAGATAAGACATAAGGATAATTGTTAAATGACTTCATTCAACTCTGTGCAGTATTTTATCCCGCCCTTCACCCAAGACTTTTCTTTCCACCTCAGCATCTTTTCACATGCTTTCCACTACCTGGATGGTCTTCCCTCTCCTCTTCAGTGGTCAAAATTAAACTCATCTGTAAATGTCTAACTCAAAAGCTACAATCTATAGGAAGATCCTCATAATAGGTAATATTTGACAAACTCATCCAAGTGCCTACTATACACAAGGGGTTGGACATGTAGCATTGAATAAGGCAAACACAGTTCCTGGCCTTATAATACTTGTAGCATTCAAGCCCCCTTCCAAACTCCTGCAGTCTTTATTATAACTCTGATTCATTTTGTGGGAGAGGTATTCTTTGAATTGAGCTTTTTTTTTTAAGATTTATTTACTTATTTGAGAGGGAGAGAAAGAGCCTGGGCGGGGGGGAGGCAGAGGCCAAGAAGCAGACTCCCTGCTGAGCGCGGAGCCCACTGCAGAGCTCACCATGGGGCTCCACACGGGGCTCGAACTCACGACCCTCAGATCATAACCCTGAGATCATGACTGGAGTCGAAGTCAAGAGTCTGTCGCTTAACCAACTGAGCCACCCAGGCACCCCTTCTTTATACTGAGCTTTGATGATGGATCTCTTTGATAGGCCTGTTTAGAGATTTTGTCGTTCTTAGAGATCTTGAGGAAAATGTCAGGTCACAGAGCACATCACCATACACAAAACTTAATTACCTCAACAATGGTAAGTAAAACTGTGGTTTCGGTAAAATGAACTAAGTTATATAGAAAACTCTTCTGCCTCAATTCTTTAATTAAAAAATGTTTCTGAATGTACTTGCCCACTTTATAAGAGTAATAATGAAAACAAAATTGATATTTATTTAAAGGTTGGTATTCTTCAGTGTCATTCTCAGCAATAATAGTTTTCTCTAAGCAGAGCTATAGAAGGAGATGAGCAGGAAACAGGACTTAATATATACTGATCCAAAGTCATGCTCAAGAACTCAAAAAAATTCCTCTGGTTGGTTACCATCTTAGCATGGTTTCTTTTTCTTTTTAAATTTATTTTTCTGAGAGAGAGAGAGAGAGAGAGAGCAGCAGGAGGGGCAGCGGGAGAGGGAGAGAGAGAATCCCAAGAAGACTACCTGCTGAGCATGGAGCCTGACTCAGGACTTGGTCCAACGACCCTGAAATCATGACCTGAGCCAAGATCAAGAGTCAGACGCTTAACCAAGTCAGCCACTCAGGTGCCCCAGCATTGTTTCTAATTCATCAAACAAAAGCTCAAGGGGAAAAATCCAGTCATTTGAAGGTCCCAGTTAGTTGGGTCCCCAAGTGGCTTATTCCCATAGTCCTCCATCTATTGGGTGATAGCTGGGCAAACATCAGTTATGGAGACTTGCTCTCTGATCATCTGTGTGAGGCGCGGTGGATTATCTCTTGCAGCATTTAATCAGTAACTGCAAATTACCTATATTTTGAACAAATGGGTATTTAACAATATAATAAAGGACTCTGTCAACATGAGAGTTAACAATGAATCAAGCCAAATAAAACATCAAACACACACAATTATAACTACTAGCTATAATATACTGGTTAAGTCTCTTATTGTTTCCTGAGTGTATATCTCATGCTTGTGTAAGTCACAGACTCCTTGTGGAAAGGGACTGTGTCTTTCTTTTCCTTGATTTCCTCTGACAGACAATCAAGTCCTGACTGAAAGTATCAAATAGTACCTTCCCTCAATATATAATTCAGCAGAGAAACCCTACCAAAACACAAATTAGCCATAAGGAGATCCAACAAAGTTCTTGTTTGTGTTTCTCATGGAAATTAGCTTGATCCTTAACAAAAAAATACATTATGTATGAAATATATATTAGAAAATAAAAATATAAGAATATAGAAGAAATCAAAATATGGACCATATACATGAAGAAACATTTATACAGATATACATATAAATATATATATATATACACATATGCACACACACACACACACACTATCAACTTCTTGCCCACCCCAAATTGTTTCTTTTTTGATACGTTTTGTTAATGCTTTAAGAATGCATATAGTTTACCTATTGGGTAATCTTGCATTGCATATAATAAAATCACATTGGAAAAAAAATACAACAAAAGGCATTTTATTTTTTGTTGTTGTTGTCTTTTATATAAGCTTTATGTCCAACGTGGAGCTTGAAGTCATGAACCTGAGATCAAGAGTCGCATGCTCTACGGACTGAGGCAGTCAGCAAATTACCTATATTTTATTTTATTTTTAATTTTTTCAAAAGACATTTTATATATACAGAGACCCAGGCAGAATTTCAACAACTGCTCCTGACCAGTGGGCAACTTATCTTAAAGAAGAGGCTGCATTAAGGTATTATTACACTATTAAGCAGCCACATCAGACCATTTACCCTAGAAAATAAAATTTCTCGGATGATGTTGTTTTCATCACTAAGATACTTGGAAACAACAAGCCCTCTCAATATCCTTGCCTGAGTCCACAAAATTCCTAAAAGTTGAGAAGTTTTCACAGTCTATATCATTTTACTGTTTCATGAGTATACTTAGAATGGAAGATGCCTAAGAAAGGAAAAAAAGGCAACTAAAAATCCATTGTCATAAAATTTACCTCTACTGTCAGAATAGTTTTGATTCCACTTTCATATGCAATGTATCTGTGTGTGTTATAGTTCCTCTCAAGCTTATATAACCCGTTTTTCAGCACATTTCAAAGTTAGAGTAAACTTTTTACAACACTCTCGTTGCAACTCTTGAGTTTCAGAGCCTGTATCACTATTTGTTATAATTTTTAAAGCAAACATCTCCTGTTCAAATTCTTTTGCATCATCTAAACTGTGCTTCTCATCGTGGTGGTGAGCAAATACACCCAGTTTAAAAACAAATATGATTTTGAAAGACACTGTGTTGTTCTAACAAAGGGAACATTGTTCATTTTCCCTGACAGCGTCTCTCTAATTAAAGAGACCCTGATGTTCTGCAGAATGCCAGGCTCCTTAAACAACCCCCTCCTATCCACTGTTTTCACTGCACAAACAGTGGAGAAAACAACTTGCAGCCTACTAGGGTCTCGTTCATGGGAGAAAATTTAGTAATGTCCTAGAAGGGATAAGGAAGCAAAATTTCTGATGGGACATACATTTCTTCTTCCCAAGTACCCTTGGCTGGGAGAGTTGGTTAGAAAGGGGGCTCCCATTACCATCATCTCTCAGCTATCTGTGTGTAATCAGCCTTGTTTTGTTGTTGTTGTTGTTGTTGTTATGTGTGTTTTTAATAGTAGCATTTCACTTCTTTTATCCATACTGATAAATCATCTTTGACACTCTATTTTCCCAAATCTGGCTCTGCAAAAACATAAAAGCTGAGAGATCGTTTCATGACTAGAAATGGCAGCGTCAACTTTTTCACTTTCAAAAATCATCTTAAGAGAGATATTTTGCACGAACAAGCAAAGATGTGCTGGTACACACTGACCTGTGTCTATGTTGCAGTCACAATGTTCCACGTTAGAGCTTACAAAGGGAAAGACTTCTCTATTTTTCCAAGCTTACTCTAAGTATTTGCTTAGGGAAGTCCATTTCTACAGCACCTCACATATGCACACATATCTTCACACCTTTATAAAAAGAAGGCAATAATATCTACGTAACACCACACCGTTTCTAATTTCTTTTTGTTTGGTTATGAGAAATATTTATCCAGTTAGAGGCAAATCACAACATATTCTAAGTTAGGGCAAAAGTAACAGCAATAAAAATACTCCAGCCTCATGCCGTAAAGGTTCCAAAAATAGTTCATTCCTATTCTATCATTTGACCTTCACAGCAAGCCTGTGGATCAAATATCTGGTAAATGTTAAGGGTTGTGATACAAAGTCCAATTCTCACGCTGTAAACCAGAGATCAGCAAAATTTTTCTGTAAAGGGCCAGAGAGTAAGTATTTTAGGCTTTGTGGGCCATATGGTCTCTGTCACAACTAATCAACTCTGTTATTGTAGTAAGAAAGAAATGCCAGAGAATATATTAATGAATGAATGTGACTGTGTTCCAATAAAACTTTATTTGCAAAAATGGGCAGTGGGCTGGATGTCTAGAGGGTTGTAATTTGCTAGCTTCTGCTCTAAACCACTAATGCTATAAAATCCTGAGAAACTAGAAGTCACAAGACAGTTACAAGTTAAAATTATTATTGGCCTTCAAGGGAGGAAGAGATTACATCTTGAGTTTTCAAAAAAGACTTTATGGAAGAGGAAGCACTTTAGCGGGACCCAAAAGATTGGTTTTAGGGCACCAGAGGGTTTAGGTTACATTATGGGTACCAGAGAGTTGGGTATGTTATGCAAAGAGGACAATGTACACAAAAGTCTACAGAAAGGATGTAGAGTGTGGTGTGTAGGAAAAGGAGGTAATTCAGTTTGACCCAGACACAGATAGGTGAAGAGAATCAATTAGATAGGAAAGGTGCAATTTTCATTAGATACAAATATCTTGAAATAGGGGTGCCTGGGTGGCACAGCGGTTAGGCGTCTGCCTTCGGCTCAGCGCGTGATCCCGGTGTTATGGGATCGAGCCCCACATCAGGCTCTTCCACTATGAGCCTGCTTCTTCCTCTCCCACTCCCCCTGTCTGTGTTCCCTCTCTCGCTGGCTGTCTCTATCTCTGTCAAATAAATAAAAAATCTTAAAAAAAAAAAATATATATATATATATATATATATCTTGAAATAAAACCTTATTCCTTAATAAACTGAAAAGCGTTATTTGTACATAGAGGGGTGGCATGAGAGAGTAAATAATTATTCATTCTTCTTTATAATGATCAGAGAAAGTCATTCAGAGGGTTTGAAAACTGAACTGAGTCCTAATGAGTGAGAATACATTTCCAGTCATTGCAGTGAAATGGTTTGACATGGAAGGGCCCCAGTGAAAGACAAACTTGAAAGGCTGTACCCATTAGACTAAGGTAGTGATAAGACAGTTGCCATCTACCTACACCAGGAGTGGAGAAGGGCCAATTATAAGAATCAGAATCCCAAGGCTATATGGTCAATTCATATCATTTGCTTGTGATCTGTCAGTCAGGGATTTGGGTCAAGCTTCTACTTCACTTAAGGCTGAGGTCCTTTGCTACCTGGTGGTTCAATTCAGGTGGTAGTTCAACTGGGCTGAGTGAGGTTGAAGATCCAAGAAATCTTCACTCACATGTTTGTTCTGGTGCTCCCCAACCCGGCCTTCCCTTCTCTATGGAGATAGCATGGCCTGCTTCATCAAGGCAGTCAGGATTCCAGCATGATGACTGGCCTCCAAGAGTGAGCATTCCAAGTGGTGAAGGTAAAAGTTGGGAATCTCTTAAAACCCAGTCTTAGAAGTTACACAATGTCACTTCGACCACATTCTATCAGCCAAAGCCAGTCACAGGGCAGTCCACAATCAGGGGAAGGGGAAATAAATTCCACCTCTTGATGAGAGATGTCAAGACCACATTGCAAAAGAGCTTGTGGGAGAGGAGATATTGTTGTGGTCTTCTCTGGAAACACTATCTACCATAGAAGTTTAATATAAAAATTAGGCCAAGGGCAGTGAAAGCCCTAGGGACCTCACACAGGCAAACTCAAACCAACCCCCATAACCCAGGTCTCTTGGACTTACATAGAAAACCAATTGGGAATAAACTCATGATCAAAAATTACAAACCACAACAAACAAACAAAAATTACAAATCACAGGGCAACAGAATATAGACGCAGCAGAGGGTGGAATTAGCACACTGTAACCTGGAATAGTGGAAGAAAATGATAGAGACTTAGAAATAAACACCTTTAAAATGGGCAAAGAACTACAGGTAGAAATAGACATAAGGCAAGAACTGGATAGTATCATTGAAAAATGAATACATTGAAATAAAAAACCTTAACAGGTGAAAAGAGAATTAATGAATTGGAGGTAGTCCTAAAGAAATTATTCCAGCACAAGTATAGCACAGAGATGTTAAGTATGGAAAACATGGAATGTGAAAGAGATATTAAGAGACTAGAAAATGAAAGTTGAAAAGTCTAACATATATCCAGTAGGAATTGCCGCAGGAAAGAATAGAGAGGACGAAGAACCAATATCAAAAGAGATAATGGCTGAGAACTTTCCAGAAATGAATAAAGAAATAAGTCATTAGGTTTACGGATCACATGAAATCTCAACACAATGAATAAAAAACAAATCTGAAACTAGACACACTTTAGTGAAAATGTACGACATCCAAAACAAAAAGTTAAGCTTTCTTCAAAACTACTGGAGCAGGAAAATAAGCCATATTAACAATTTGGACTGACTGAGTTCAGGTAGATAATAGAATCATATATTTAAAGTGTGAGGGAAAATAGGTAGATAATAGGATAGGTAGAAAGTAGAACAATATAAATATTATATATAATCTCTGTCAAATAAATAAATAAATAAAATCTTAAAAAAAAAAAAGTGTGAGGGAAAATAACTACAGACAGAAATCTGTTACGTATTAAACTCATTCATAATGAGGGGGAGAAAAACTCATGTTGGAAAGAAATCATCAGATGAGATTTTTTTTTTACTCATCCATCTTAAGAGTATAGTCTGATGAGTTTTGGCTATTACCATAATCAAGGTACAGAACATTTCCATCACCATGAAAGGTTTCCTTGTGCCCCTTCCCAGTCCATTCCTCTACCCAACCCTTGTCTCTTAGCAACCACAGATCTGCTTCTGTCACTGTAAATTAGATTTATTTTTTTCTAAAATTTCTAAAATGGAATTATACTGTATGCAATCTTTCTGTCTGGCTACTTTCACTCAGCTTAATGCTTTTCAGATTCATGCATGTCATGTGTATGTCTAATTCATTTCTTTTCACTGCTGAGTAATATTCCATTCTACAGAAAAGAAGACTGATGCTTTCAAATTAATTTCAGAAAAAAAAAAAAGAAAAACCCTGACCATTTAAGTCAGAAAACACCTATATTAGGGTTAAAGTGGGACTGTGCATAATGGTAAGAAGCAAATTATGTACCAAGAGAATAAAATAAGTATGAATTTCCATGTTTCTAACAATATAACCACAAAGCATTTAAAGTAAAAACTGACAAAATAACAGAATTACAAATTCACCATCGTACTATAATTTTTACAAGACATGTATCTCAGAATGGGTAGACCAAGCAGTTAAAAGTGAGTAAAGGATATAGAAGATGGGCAGGAGGGATTGTCGAAATTTACAAGAAGAGGGTCAGTGAGACTTCCCCAAGAGAGTCATCCACTAGCTGAAGAGCCTCTTCAATTCTGACATGCTTATATGGCAAAGCATGATCACCTGGCTGCACTGGAAATGGGGTTGATATGAAGGGGTTTACACTATTAACTATTTTGTAAGACACTGGTGACCATGCATCTGGGGAAGGTTTAAAAACAGAAGTAATGGGGCACCTGGGTGGCCCAGTCAGTTAAGTGTCTGCCTCCGGCTCAGGTCATGATCCCAGGGTCCTGGAATTGAGCCCTGCATCGGGCTCCTTGGCTCAGTGGGGAGCCTGCTTCTCCTTCTGCCTGCCGTTCCCCCTGCCTGTGCTCTCTTTCTCTCTCTCTGACAAATAAATAAAATCTTGAAAAAAAAATATATCAGGGTTGTGAGCTCAAGTTCCACGTTGGGCTCCACTTTGGGTGTGGAGCCTACGTAAAAAACAAAACCAACCAACCAACAAAAAACCAGAAATAGGGTGCTTTTTTCTTCTCCATGAAATAAAGACCAAAATAGCAACAGCAACAAAAAACATTAAAGGAGTACTCAGCGTGTATAAGGCAATATGCTCAACACTGCGTGTGCATTACCCCTGTTACTTCTTGCACCAACTTTTGAGTTCAGGGAAGAGGAAACTGAGACTCAAAAAGGTGGCTAGTGAGTAGCAACATCAGGACTTGAACTTGTATCTGACTCTAGAGTCACCCCTAACACTACCGGACCCTAGTGTGTCAACCGAAAACTGAGAGTTCACGAACTGCCACCATTAACTAGCTCTTCTGAAAGCAGTGAATTCCTGACCTGAATGCCTCCTAAACCAAAGGCCAGTTCATTCTTATTCAAACTGTGGAGCCAACTCAGCTGGATTATTTCTCCTGTAAAGCATTCCATCTGCAGAGAAGCAAGACAGACTTATTTTTTTTAAACAGTCCGCCTGCGGATGGCCTTGGGATGGAAGTGAGAGTCAGTGGGGTGCCAAGGCCATGGCTGAAAATGAAGCTGGAGATCAGAGCTGGGAAATGACATGCAGATAGAGCACATCAAAGCAGTGAGGAGCCTACTGAAAACAGGCAGCTCAGGTACACCCCGCTCCAAGGTGGGCCTGGGCCTCGCAGCGGTCCTTACTTAACCATGGACTGATTGCCTATAACCAAAAGAGCGATGCTTTGCCTGCATTTGCATGCATCTTTGCTTCCTAAGACCTCGATTCTTACCTCACCCCTAGATCCTCTTACAAGAAAAAAAATTTTAATGCAAGACACAACTCAAGTTCTCATGAATTTTAGAAAGCTGTAAAAATCAGAACCTGAATGAATCCCACATGTTCAAGTTACCTCACCTAAACTTAGGTTTTTGAAATTGGCCCATTCCATAATCTGAATTATGTCTTACACAAAAGAATAGAAAGGAATAACTCATTGGTATTCTGCAGAGAGCTTGTCATTTTCTGCAGAAAGATTATGAGAAGATACATGGAGAGGACCCAAATAAGAAACCTTGGAAGATAAACATTACCTTAGCTTTCGCCAAGCACGGTGTATGTGAGCCACCTAGCATGAGGTTTGGCTTGTGGTTGGTGCTAAATAAATCCTTGGTGACAACAATGAATGATTTGAGGGCTTGGTGAAAAGCTATCTGTTGAATTAAGCAAAGTAAGTGCTATACCGGGTTTGTATCAGCAAAATAAAGGGCAGATGAGCAACTGTTATGTGACTTTAATCAACTGGGATCATCAACGGCCTGGGTTCAAATCCCCCTTCTTCTGCATGACCTTGGGCGTGTTACTTGACTTCTCTGTCCCTCCATCTCCTCTTCTGTGAAATGAGGACTCTAAGGTGACTCCTCGAGTGGCTGTGAGTATTGCGTTAAACTATGGAGGTAAGCCCAGGGCATGGTGCTTAGCATCCAGTGAGCTCTCAGCGAATGTGGGCTCTTATCTTTTTATTATGTCTTTAGGTCTCTTCCTCTACTGTCTTACCTTTGTAAATAAAATGTAACCATACAACTTCAAAGAGCTTTTTAAACTAGAGGGTTCTAAACACTTAACACCCAAAACTCCACACCTAAGCAGACTTTCTTCCATGGTTAATGTGGTTAGTGTGGCCCAGTGCTGTATAAATACTGAACTTTGATTTTCTTCTCTTCACAAAAGACACTTAATAAAACCAGAAAGGTGATCTCCCAGTTAACATATATTTTCAGATAGATGCCCCCACTGTGCACTACGTTTAGTGAAAATAGATAAGTATATAAGAAATGTTCTCATGGGCAGTGAGCTACAAACTGCTTCGGCTCTGTACTGGAAGGACTAGGGAGTAGGTGTTTACGAGGGAAGAATTTGTCTGTCTGTTCGTGGTCACTGTAGCTCAGGTGCTTGGCACAGTGTCTGGACATGCGAGGCCCTCAGTAAGAGAATACGAACGACAATGCCTGGTTGATGCCTCTCTGATGCCAAGGCGCTCTCTCCAACTTCATCCCCCAAAGATCAGGTGGTACAGTGAAGAACCCAAATCAGACAGACCTGGATTCAAGTCTCCAATCTCCTGCTAGATTGTGACCTTCAGCAGGGTAACCTTTCTAAATGAAGCCACACTTGTCCATCTGTAAATGGGGCAGCAGGGCTGCTGTAAGAATTGAAGATAACAACGTAGAAATTTTGTAGACTTAACAGCAATTTCACTATAAATGATACTGATTCTTGCTGGAGATTTCCCTAAGGTTTTATCATCCACAGATTCATCTAAACTTTAAGTGACGCAACTTAAATCAGCCAATGCTTCCTCTTCCTCTTCGTCACATTTTTCTATCTTTGTGTGTGAATGGAGAATAGTGCAACATAGTGAGCTCACATTCTGGAAACCCACAGATCTGGGTTCAGAGCCATCTCTGACACACACAAAGAGGGTTTGCTCCAAGGGAGGCAAAGACAGAAAAAGATTCCGACCTATCATTTACCACCTCAGAGACCTACTGTCCCTAAGCCTCAGTTTCTTAAATGGACATAATAGTAATAACCCTCACCTGTAGAGTGGTCAGGAGGATGGAATAAGGGCTCAGTCAGGGCCGAGAACTGAGTGCAGGGAGCATTGAGAAGGTGATCAATAATGAGGGGGGGAGGGGTTAATAAATGTTTGAAGGAATAAATAAAGAAGAAAGAAAAAACAGAGGGAAGGGAAAAGGGAGGGAAAAAAGAAGAAGAAAGGCAGGCAGGAAGGAAGGGAGGTGGAAAGAAGTAAGAAGGGAGAAAAGAGAAAGGAAGGGAGGAATGCAGACAGAAGCAGGCAGAAGAAAGAGAGGAAGGGATGGAGGAAAAAAATGTACCCCGAGATAGTACAGGACATATGTACCTTACACTGAGCACTTGCTTTTAAACACAGGGTAGTGAAATCTTGAGGGCAAATCCTGAAGGAAACATTTTTAAAAATTAGCACTTCCTATAAGCCTGTCATCTCATTCTTCCCAGACTTCATTAAGCATCCAGAATACCTTGGAAAAGCACCAAAGACCAAATCATGAAAAATGGGAGAAAAAATTCCCAAGGCAAAAGGATCGTTTAATATCTTCCCAAGCATCTGTTCCTTCACACTGAAATATTTCATGCAAAACATATTTCATGTAATTCAAATAATTAACTGAAACAAATATTAAACAAGTAACAGAGAGTAGCAAATAACAAATCTCTTCTGATTTCATTGTCATTGTTCTAAGCCTTCAGTAAGATATAAACATTGTTGTACTCAAATTGCCAGCAAAATTAAGAATGCATTACCAGTTTTATTAGAAAAAAATATTTGGAAGGAAATACTATTTGAGGTTTTTTTTTTAATTATGAAAGAGCAAAGCGTGCAGTTAGCATTGTTTGTTCTTTAATGAAAAGAGTAAAAAAAAAAGGTATTGAAATCAATTAAATCCTTTTTTTAAGATAAAGGAAACATCCAAAATGCATTGACAATAGTCTACTTCGAGCAGTCATACATTTCATTTTTTTCTTAAATGTATCAGACATAGATTTCACAGCTCATAATTAATTCCCAGTGCCCACATCACCATTAATTTTTAATCAAAGCAGAGCTGCTGCGAGTGCTACCTGATATCTCACCAAGGTTAGTAGAGAATTGTTTCCAGGCTCAGAAACCTTATTTGTTGTGCATAACAGAGAATGATTTCCAAAAGGATGGCCAGATGCACCCTGTAATCCCAGCTAATTACATCCAGGTGATGGGGACCAAACTCTGTGCTTTGACTCAAAAAAGAAAAAAATCTAGTTTCACAGATAATTACACATTTACACAGTCTAGGGATTTGGAGTTTTATATTCTTGGCGGTGTTAGACTGAGGAGATATATATTGTTGAAAAGTATTTCCTCTATCTGTATAAAGGGAATACTCCACAATCAATTTACCATCCTTATGCTCATAAATGTATGTTTACAGGAGCTCCCTAGACAGCAAGGTAACATTGCACCAGGGAGCAAATGTGATACAAGTTCACAGAACTTTTATGGCATAAAATCACCAGACAAGGAAATGATTTCAGTGTGGGTTTAGGAAGGCCCCAGGCCAGATTTACTCCAAGTCCACATCAAACAACATAAGGCAAAACCAGAGGACTAGTACTCAATTTTAGCAGGTAAGTAATCTAAATAAAAACAAGCTCTATCAACTTAACAGAAACCCCACTGCAAGGAAATTCATTTTCCTTAGGTTTAATACTTTTGCATAAAAGACATAACTTGGCCATTTAGATTTAAACTATGGAATATAATATACATATATATATATATATCTCAAATCAATTTTTTTTGGAAAACAATATGATGTTTATAAAAATCTAATAAAATGTCTAATAAGAAAAGATTAAGTCTGGCTGACCCGACCAAATATAAATAAAAGTCAAACTGTTTTAACAAATTTTATGAGACTTATATACATATACACACAGACACATCTTAAAGATATATATATATATATATCTACTTTAAAATATTTATATAAGATATATATATCTAATATCTTAAAGATACATATCTTATATAATTTAAAACATTTATAAAATAATTTATACCAAACATTTACACAGCTTAAGAAATTTTTAAGCAGCTTGGCGCTTATACACATACACAAAGATTTTTAAAGAGCAAAGTGTTAGAGGTATTAGAGAACATTTCAATTTTTATCTATTATTCTCTGTATTTTCCAAATTCTTTTTTTTTTTTTAAGATTTTATTTATTTATTTGACAGAGACAGCCAGCGAGAGAGGGAACACAAGCAGGGGGAGTGGAAGAGGAAGAAGCAGGCTTCCAGCAGAGGAGCCTGATGTGGGGCTTGATCCCATAACACTGGGATCACACCCTGAGCCGAAGGCAGACGCTTAACGACTGTGCTACCCAGGCGCCCCTGTATTTTCCAAATTCTTAAGATGAACATGTATTGGGTTTTTTTTTTTTCAAAATTTAAATTCAATTAATTAACACATAATATATTACTGTTTTCAGAGGTAGAGGTCAGTGATTCATCAGTCTTATATAACACCCAGTGCTCATTCCATCATACGCCCTCCTTAATGTCCATCACCCAGTTACCCCATCCCCCCACCTCTCTCCCTTCCAGCAACCTTCAGTTTGTTTCCTATGATTAAGAGTCTCTTATGGTTTGTCTCCCTAACTAGGACGTATTGTTTTTATAAGAAAAAAAAATTTAAATATTTTCAACCTTAAAATTTTTAAACTTACTAATTCTCTTATATGTCAAATTTGAGATGTGCTAGAAAATAAAGGAACATGGCTCCCAATAATCTATCTAAGTAAAATTAGTTTCCTCACTTAACCACACCTCCCACTATCAAACCCTCCATAATGTAGCAGTAAATATTCAATGAATGACTTATAAGTGCTTATATAATGGATACATCCTTCCAAGGACTCCAGGAGCAGATTTAGCTGAGCAACTATAGTCCTATAAAAACAGCATGGATGAGATATAATGGGTACCACTCCATGGAATTGTGTGGTTCTAAATTAAGTCTAGAATTCAATGCAACTTCAAATAACATTAACTGTGAAGACATGTAAGTCCAGAGTTCATTAAATGAAGTGTCCAGTTCTAACCCACCACTTCCAACCCTCCCTCCAACATGGTTAGCTCCCCACCATTTCAGATAACTGGGTCACTCTCTGCATGGACATATAAGCCATTAGATATGAGGGGCACTGAAATATTTCCCAGCTTAAGATATCTCCACTGCCCTCTCAGGATACCTAACTTTCCTACTATTTGAAACTCTTAGTCCAGACATGAACATCAGAAAGCAAAAAAACAGTTGGAAGTAAAGGCAGATGAATTACTAGGATGAGTGAGCAAAGTTAACAGATACAGAGAAGTGGAAACAGTGGGCATACATATGTCCAGTGGATGGAGTAGTACTTAAGTGTAGGGAAAAGGGAGACAAATTTGGTAAAATAGTTTAGGACCATGTTGGGAAGTCTCTGAAAGTGGGTCTCAAAGGACAGATTTTATTGTTAGAAGAAAGCAATCCCCTGAAGACTTCTGACCAGAGGATAACACATCAAAGTGGTGCTCTAAGCAGAGGATGGATTCAGATCGGAAAGACTAAAGGTGAGAAGACCCAGAGATCCCAGTCAGTGGTTCAGGCAAGGTGGGTTGAGGGCATGAACAAAGGTGTAGGTGGAGGGAATGGAGAGAAGAGGAGTTGTGGGCATAGATCAAGGGTAAGGGAGGATTCAGATAGGACTTCAGAAAGAAAGAAAGTCAAGGAAAAGTTTTAGTGAGAAAAGAAGACCTGAGTGTGTTTTAGGCTATGAAGAAGGAACTGGTGGAAAGGAAGAGACTGAGCCAAAGCATGGGAGAAGAAAGGGATCAAGGCAAAAGAAAAAAAAATTGCATTTTCTGAACATTTACTGTATGTCAGACCAAGGTTAGATGTTGTAAGTAAATATCACCTCTCAAAAAGCAAAATGTGTATCTTTTTCATCTTGATGGTTCCATTACTTCACACTTCGTAGACACTCAGTAAATGTTTGTTGAATGAATGGCAGAGAGGAAGGAGGAAGGCTTAATATTAGTGAGATAAAAGGAGATAAAAGTTTCTCAAAGGCAGGAATGAATGAAAGGGGTGCCTAAGGAAGGGGAGTGCTGGTAGCAAGTCCTGATGGCTCAGAAAAATGAGAATCAAGTTCATTTGTTTAGATGAAGGACAATAATGTGGGTTGTGAGAGTAATGTGATTAAGTCTCAAAGAATGGAAAAGGGTTTCAACAGCTCTTCTAAATGCTGAAATGAGGATTCTTCTAGGCACGAATAAAAATGTCCAAATACTAGTGTGATATGAGCTAATGTTAGCATGACCCTATAGGTCATTTTCTGACTTCCACTCCTTAAACAAGGATTAAAAGTAGAGAAAGCCAGATAAAGATTGTTCAGGTCTTCTGACCCGTAATTCCTGGTGTATAACTTTATCATCTATTTGTCACATTATCTGAATTATTTGTTTATATGAATCTCTCGCAGAACACAGACATCTTCTCAAAGACAGAACCTATGTCTTATGCATCTCTAGTCCCTAATTTGGTGCCCAGAGCACCATCAGTGCTCAATTAATATTGATGGAACTGTGACCCAAGGGCTGTGCACCAGCCAGTGGGAACAACAGAAGTTCAACACCAAGCACCTGACTCTGGGGTAGCAGATAGTACATTAGCTTGAAGCACACACTAGATAACGTATAGAAAGAAGACAGAATGAGGTGAGTAGTTTGTAAAAACAGGAAATGGAGCTGACTGAAAAGAACAAAATGGCAGACTATAAGTGTCTAAAAAAATAAGAACATTTAATCACCTAACAAGAAATCCATAGGCAAGGCAGTTCCAGAGTTGGTGCAGTGGCTCAACAGAGTCTAAGACTCAGTATTTTCCATATTTTTTGCTCAGATTCCAGCACATCATCAACATTTACTCTTTGTTTGCAAACTAGCAGTTGTAGACATTATATTCAGATATAACAAGTTCTGGCCAGAGAGAGAGAAAGAGAAAGGCATTTATTTTTTGTATTAGGAAGGAAAACCTCTTCTAGATCTTGGGTGAAAAGCTCAAGTGCCATTGGTCACACTAGGGTCATATGTCCCTGCCTTAGCTGCACCGTGGGCTGGGAAACCATAGGCATTTCTAGTATACATATTGGGGAAGATATGCTCTTTCAAGAAGGAAGAAGCAGTGGTGGTGTGGATGGTAGGAAATGGCTGGAAGGTAGCCAACAAATAGCATCTCCAAGGAGGGCTGAAGCAAGAGTGATCACAATGAGAATTTTATGGCCTGGAAAAGCCTCAGAATAACTGTGTTGCCTATCTTCCCACCCATAATCCCACAGAATGCTGCAGGTATATGGACTGTGTGATTCAATCTTTAGCTGATGGGACCATGGTGGACACCTAACTAAGGGAAGTCAGTAACATATGACATAGCTTAAAATCATAAGCAAAGTAACTAGATTCTTCTTTAGCTATTTATATTAAGGACATTTGTAGCAAGGATGTTGTATTCTCAAATATATTGATGCACTTTATTTCCCTGTACTTTCTTGTTTGTGTCCTTCCCTTTATTCAATAAGAGGCATTTGCAGTGCCTCAAGGAGAATTAGTATTGTTAAAGCAGAGATGCAAATGGAAAGAGACATCACTTTTCAATTTGTCTGTGTCCTTTAGTTAAATCCCTTTTTTCTTAAGAAATGCCAGATGAGTGACTCTCTGTTCCTTGCTATTGAAATTGCTGAACTGTAACATGGGATAAAAACATGACTTATTTGAATATGAGCTGTATGCCAAAGGACAGGGCAAGGGGCTAAGATTTCTAAATACCATCAAAAACAATAATAATAACATTTGTTCAATACTTTGCTCAGTGTCAGGCAGAATGTTATTCCATTTGAGGCTCACAACAATTCTATGAAGATGGTATAACTACTATCCCCATTTTTTAGATGCAGTTTGCAAGTAGTCTGGGGAGAAGACTTTGTTGGCCTACTCAGTATTCATCCTCACTGTCCTTTTTCTACCACTACTCCATTGTATTACAGCCTACACTTGGAGAAAAACTCCTGAAGCATCTAAAGATAATCCCACCACCACCACCCTCACCACCCACCCTACCCACCCACACACCCAGTAATTGGTTCCAGGCCTATGACAATTAGCACATGGCATTTCCTTGAAGATAAGAATTGCTTACAGAATAAGATGATCCCATCTGGGCAAATGAGGCACAAAGGGAGGTTGACTTGGGATTCCTGCAAAATAGTCTCCTCACTTGTAAGAGACAGCCCTTATAAGAAAAGCCCACTCTTTCTCTGAACACAGTGATTTACAGAGACAAGGCTTGGAACTATAAGAGGTTTTTGCCATGGCATCACTTAGGATGATTTTTGGCAGCACATAAGTTATCTAATTAAAATTGACTTCTAAATTAGGAAAATGTGTTGTTTCACAAACACAAGGTCTAAAGGTAGATAGGGAATTTTAAGTTAATTCCATGGCTAAGCAATGTCCTTAACAAAACCCAGTTGTTTTCCACCTTTCTTCTCCATGCTTAGCATGTTGACTTGATTCTTGTACTTGTCTCCTCGGGCTGGCTACCACAATTCTGGGAATCATAGATTGATTCCCTTTTTAACACTGGCCATGGTAACATCACATGCCTATAACTAAACCAAAGTTTGGCAAGAAGAACAGAATTACCATGTTTGTTTTGAATAATTAACATTTTCTTTTAGGCTGTAGAGAGTCAAACTTCCAAATATATAGAAAGATAAATGCTTGACAAAATCTGAGCTTTCCCAGCAAAGAAAAAAGGCTGGTGTTGGGAAGGTGATGTGCATGCACAGTCACCAAGGATGGAGGCAACCTGGTGACAAGCAAAGAGAGGAAAGCATGTAGACTTCTTGAATGAGAGAAATATAAAGAAAAAAGAGCCAGAGCCACTGATTAAACTCTAAAGGTCATTCTTCCTTCCTTGGATTTCCAGTTATGTCAATACTTTTTTTTTTAATTGTTTGACTTGTTACAGTCAGGTTTTCCATTACTTGCAGCCCAAAGCAAGTACAACTGGTACAGTGGAAAAGGCAGGATTCAAACCTAGATCTTTCTGAACCATGTCTGGCTACTGACTCTGTAGTTCATATCTCAGCTATGTCCCCAGAACCTGCTGGAGCAATGAGATAGTAGCCAGCTGACTTGACCTACTCAATTTCTAGAAGCCACCCAATTCTTGCCATCAGGTTCTCTAGCAAGTCAGCTGGGGGAGTGAACTCCCTGACCCTGTTCCCTCAGGGCTGGGTTTGCCACAGTCTCCTTCATGAGCCTGTCCTCTTTGCTGCCTCACTCTTCCCATTTCCTTCCTCATGTCTCCTGATATCATCTCTCTTTGTACCCAATCTTTGTACCCAAGTCAGGCTTCAGTTTGGGGAAAACTAAAATAAAATAGTCAAATAGCGATAAGAATTAAAAAAAAAAAAAGGCAGAGAGATTTGGTAGAAAGACAGTAAGGTATTTCCTCCTGTCACTGGGGAAGGTTTGAGAAGGTCTTGATGTCAGTCGGCTCTGGTGAGCAAAAGAAAAAAGCGATGTGATCATATTTTATTCAAACCATTCAGCCAATATATATCGAACACTTACTCTGTGCCGGAAACTTTATTAAGGTCTGGGAATACAAGAGAATAAAACTGATAGTCTCTGCCACTTTGGAGCTCGCAATCCTGTCTGGAAGACAGACATTGGTAAAATAACCACACAAACAAATATAAAGAGAACGGCCATGAAGGAGAGGTTTGCGGTGTTCAGTTTAAGAGAGAAGATACCGTAAGATGCAGTGGGACAACAAACCAAACATAACAGAAGATATAGATGATTTTCATTTCTTTGCAGGGGAAGAGTAACCAAACAGTATCATCTGCCTGCTAGAGTACTATCTGATGTGGGAAACAAAGGCAGAAGGAAACATTGATAAAATTAAATGTCCTTATAACCTACAGCCCATTGACAAACACTTGAGGCAGGCAGAGTATATTGTTCCTCCAGGAAGCTCCTAACTGTCTTAATGTTAATGCCTTGCCAGAGG
Organism: Ursus maritimus; assembly: GCF_017311325.1. Taxonomy (NCBI): domain Eukaryota; kingdom Metazoa; phylum Chordata; class Mammalia; order Carnivora; family Ursidae; genus Ursus; species Ursus maritimus. Next base: position 41,838,199 of record NW_024423564.1, read on the forward strand.
GAAAAGCAACCTTAGTTTGACAGCAGCAAGGCCTTTAGTACCCTGTGAGTCTTCCTTAGCCCGTGAAAATCCTTTTGGAACTTCCCTTATCTTTACTTCCCCCAACCCCAAGGTATATAATCACTTGCTTCTCAAAATCCGGGGGCAGCAGGAAGCAGCGGCAGAAGCAGCTCCTTCTGCCCACAGGTCCTGCCCCGTGCTTTAATAAAACCACCATTTTGCACTAAAGACGTCTCAAGAATTCTTTCTTGGCCATTGGCTCCGGACCCCACTGACCTCACCTATATTCAAAAACTACATCACTGTCTAGTACAATCAGACCTGTAGATGTCTAGTACCTTAGATATGCATTAAAAGAAAAATAATAAATTATAAACCAGCCACATAATCTGATTAGACTCATGTGTTTGTCTAGCTCTCTTATATAAATATTAAGGAGCTTCTGCCCCTATAGTTAGAAAACATTACAGTGAATGTACCCATTCTAGAATCTTCTAGACTGAAAGTGAGACTCTTGTCCTCACATGGCTGTGAAAATTGTCAGCACTGCCATTAGGAAGAAAACTGAGATTTTTATTTTGTTTCATTTTTAAGGTATTATAAAATTTCAGACAAAAAAGCTACAAAAATAATAGAGTGAAGACGCAGGTACTCATCATTCAACTTAAGAAATAAAATATTTCCAATATAATTTGAATTTAAACTACCATTTGCTTCTCTCTCCAATCCCATTTCCTTTCCTAGTACACAGAAGTAAAAATTATCCTAAATGTGATTATCATCACCATGAGTTTTTTTGTACTTACTACATAAATGTACATATCCCTAAAAAATAGTCTCATTTTATATGGTTCTGATGTAGTTTTGAAATGTTAGTAAGGTTGGTGGGGTCCAGAGCCGACAGCCAAGAAAGAATTCTTGAGACGTATTCAATGCAAAATGGTGGTTTTATTAAAACATGGGGACAGGACCTGTGGGCAGAAGGAGCTGCGTCTGCTGCTGTTCCCTGCTGCCCCGAAATTATGAGGAGAGCAAGTGATTATATACCTTGGGGTTGGGGGAAGTAAAAAGATAAGGGAAGTTTCAAAAGGACTTTCATATGTTAAAGAAGACTCAAGATCCTGGAGGAATATTATAATCTGCCTATCTCAAGTGTTTGTCAGTGGGCTGCAGGAGATTTAATTTTATCTACATTTCCTTCTGCCTTTGTTTCCCTCATCAGTTCCATACTTTATATTAATACAATCATATTGCATATATTCTTCTGAACCTTCTTTTTCTGTTCATTTGTATATATGGATGCTCCATTTATGTAAATGTATGTATTTTTCAATGCTATTTAATATTCCAATAGTCATTTATCCTCTTGCTGATGAAAATGTAGCATGTTTCCATTTGAATCCGTCTATCCACCCACGAGCATGGTATGTGTCTCCTCTTAAAATACCTGAATTTTACTTTCCTTCTTCAGGTCTGCTTCAAAAATGTTCTGTGGATTTTTGCATGACGTCGCAGAGTAAATACTCAATGAGTGCATCGGAAATCTAGTAAAATTCTATATGCTTAATGTGTTACATATGGGTGGGTATTTGGTTCCACAAGTACAAGGGGAATTGGTCTGGGGAGTACATCTTTAAAATTTTCTCTATGATATCCTTAAATATTTTTTTCTTTACTACGACTGAAATTACAATAGTATGCAAGCATGATTACCCCATAGACTCAGAAGAGGAAATGTTAGAAGTCTTTTTCCTATGTAGATATAAAGACATGCCAGAAAAGGCTATAATTATTTGAATTCATGACATATCTTTCTTCTAAAAGTACTTTGAAACTATATAAATGAATTTATCCTGAAAGGACTCCTGAGAAACAGAGGTGTGTTTAGTCCAATTTAATAAGTGACACTAAAGTTTGCTGGATCACCTGGATCACACAGACTAGCTTTGATTCTTGCTCAAAATGGCATGACTCAACTAAGCTGTCTCATATAGTTTCATCTTTGATAAAATAGTAAAAATGTACATTATTTTAAGTTCTGGCACAAGAAAAGCTATTTTAGCAGTGGAATCAACTAATGCTCCAAATCCACTTGGACAATTTTATCAGTTATGGTCCATTTGGCTGGCAGTAAAAGCAACCCAATGGTGTAACAATTGAAAATTTATTATCTCACAAAAGAAGAAGTCTAGGGGTAGTTAATTGACTCAGCGGCTTATCATTGTCATCAAAGACCCAGGTTCTTTCCAGCTCTGCCGCTCCTTTCTCAATAACAGCATTACCCTCAGGCTGGTAGCAAAATGGCTGCCGCTGTTCCGGGCATCACATTCAGACACAATACCATTCAGAGGAATACAGAAATGTATCTTCTCAGAACTCTCTCTCAAGATTGTTCCTCAGAACCCCTCTCCCTCCCTTACCTAGCAGACTGTGCCTCTAGTTTTGTTGGCCAGGTCTCGGTCTCACGTCCATCACTGAACCAAATACTACCAAAGAAAGTGATTGACATTTAAGCAAATCAAGCTCGGGGCAGCTTCTTTTGAAACACATGACTGCATGGGAGACAAGGATATACCTAAACAAAATCAAGGTTCTGGTGGAAAGGATTCAGGGTGGGCAAACAACAGTGTCTATCAGAATTAGTCCTTCTTCTAAAGCCCCATCTATACACTAAGGATAGATTTCAAATACCAAGGAAGTGAATTTTAGCTCTGCTTTAGTCCCAGGAAAGATTGTTGTAAACTCCAGATCCAAATCCCAAGAATCCTGTTGATATCTGATCCAGAGCTGCTATAGTCTAATTGTTTGTGTCTCCCCAAAATTCATCTGTTAAGATCCTAATGATCAAAATGATGATTTTAGAAGGTGGGGTCTTTGGGAGGCAGTTGGTGCCCTTACAAAAGAGACCCAAGGGAGCTCTTAGCCCCTTCCAACAGTGAGGACACAGTGAGAAGTTGCGATCTATAAACCAGAAAGCAGACCTACCCCAGACACTGAATCTGCTAGCACCTTGATCTTGGACTCCCCAGTCTCCAGAACTGTGAGAAATAAATTTCTGTTGTTAACAAGCCACTCAGTTTCTGCAACTTTGTAATAGCACCCCAAAAGGATTAAGACAACAGCTTTAATCAGCAAAGGTGATCATCAGTATTTGGTTATTCATGGTCCAAAATAGAGATGAATCTGGGCCTGGGTATTAACATTAATTAAAACAAGAATGACTGTTTAATGTCCAGTGTAGCTGCAGTCTTATTTGGGAACTTACACACATTAAATCTAATTTAAATTGTAGACTGATATTCAAAATTTGCTTGGGGAGCTCTCGAACGTTCAGTGTAAAATTTAAAGTATATGGAATTAAATTACTGGAACACTTTCCTTCATTTCCCTTCATTCTAGCCCGTAAGTGTGAACTGCTGAGTTTCCAGACCAACTTGGAAAAAATAAATCAGATTTCAAGTAGATATTTCAGATTAACTTGAACATTAGCTATCTTTTTGGAGTGACAGCTATGTATTTGCCAAATGCTATAGTTAGAACACATCCAGACACTCTGTAGGGAACTTTCCTAATCCAACACTTTGCATATATGCTCTTTTCAAATTCACATGTTCTTAAAAATAAGTGGATTTTAAAATGCTGCCAATATACCTAAAGATGCCAGTCCAATTTAGACAGAAACTTAAAAGACTACCTCAATTTGAGTGAGGCAACTGTCAAAAATAAGAAGGCGTTCAGAAAATCTATTGACGAGGTTCTGGACAGGTCCAGTGTAAAATCTTCTCAACTGCTTCTAGCGCCAGCTTTAGATGCCTGTGAACTAAACTGCAACTCAGGTCTTTATATTGTAAGAGACGTCCAAAACCGCAAAAGTTTTCCAATAAAAGTAAACTCCTGATGTTCATGTGAGTTGTACATCAATTTCTTCAACCCTGTGCTAAGCTTCTGTGAGCCTCAGCTACAGGCAAGGCAGTGAGCTACGGCACCTTTCCCCAGTTCTCGTGAATTCTTTGAAGTTTATTTGCAAAGACACACGGACTCCCCACTTCGCGTTCACACCAGCTCAAAGGCAGTTCTGTCTTCACCCATAAACTCCTTTCAAATGAAAGTTTACTCTATTCAGGAATTCAGAAGTATTTTTGATATATATACGAGGAAATATCTCTGGACTTCAAATAATAAAGCCTGTAAGGGCGCCTGGGTAGCTCAGTTGGTTAGTTGACCAATACTTGATTTTGGCTCAGGTCATGATCTCAGGGTCGTGAGATTGAGCCCTGCATGAGGCTCTGCGCTGGGCATGGAATCTGCTTGAGATTCTCTCTCTCTCCCTCTCCCTCTGCTCCTCCCCACCCCGCACAGGTGCCCTCTCTCTCATAAATAAATAAATAAATAAATAAATAAATAAATAAATAAATAAAATATTTAAAAAAATAAAGCCTGTAGGTTTCATCAACATACATGAACACTAGCTACTTGAAAGCTGTCGGTCATCTTTCTTCTGGAATATTTGGTGAAGAGATGCTTGGTTAGAGAAAGCCAAATGAAGTTACTAGATCAGGGGCACCTGGGTGGCTCAGCTGTTAAGCGTCTGCCTTCGGCTAGGGTCATGATCCCAGGGTCCTGGGATTGAGCCATGCATCGTGCTCCCTGCTCAGCGGAAGCCAACCTATCCCTCTCACACTCCCCTTGCTTGTGTTCCCTCTCTCGCTGTCTCTCTCTGTCAAATAAATAAATAAAATTTAAAAAAAAAAGTTACTAGATCAGGCTCTGATAGATTAAAGGAGAATGTCAATGACTCCAAAGCCTGCAATATGATTTTAAGCCATTTTACTGGTTAATTCCTATGATTCCTTTTGCAGTCAACCATTTTTCTGCATTTTTTTCTCCCACTACACAGATTTCCAAAACTAAAGTCTCTGAGGTAAGAGAAAAGTACAACGTGGGGCCTTCATGACTGTGGCCTGTGAGAGAGGAAGGTTGGCATACGAGGCACTTACCGAGATGAGAGAGAAGTCACCAGGTAGAAAGAGGTTGCCTAGAATTAGAAATCTCTTCTTTCCTGCCCATTCCTCAGCTGCAGTTCATTCCTTTATCTATTATCTTCTTCCCTCCTTTTTTTCTCCTCTTCTTCCTCCTTCTTCAGTCTCTGAAACACAGAAAAAACAGTTTAAAAAAAACATGCCATGCAGTTAAAAGAAAGATACTACAATGCATCTATTATGGTGTTTGCAGTCTGTTCCATTCCCCTACCACCTACAGTCCCCCATGCATGCCCCCATTTACTAAAGAAAAGCCCTTCTTTGCAGCGCGGCTCTTTCTCCCCCCGCATTCACATCACCACTGCTCCCAGGGAGGATAAGAGCTACCTAGAGGTCACTAGATTTTGCATGTGAAGATGAGGGCAATTGTTTTTAGAAAGAAGAAAAAAAAAAGTGCAGGATTCAAGGAGATAAAAAAGACCTTAGAAGGCAATGAGAGGCCATGGAAGTGAAGAGCCCCATCTGCCTAAACTTGACAGTCAATTTGAGGTTGAGTGCAAGGGGTATGGTGGGGATTTAGGGGTATGGGAGATATACAGGCTGTATGGGCACTGGGACATTGTCCACTGCAGAAGCATGTCTGCCACATAGGAGACATTTAATAAATAATATTCAATTAACTAAGAACAAGAGAAATGCAGACAAAAATTTTGTAAGTACAGAGTAACAAATTAGATTACCTCGTATATATTTTTTCTTTTTTTTAATTTTAATTTTTTATCCAAATTCAATTTAGTTAACATATAGTGCATTATTAGATTCAGGGGTAGAATTTCGTGATTCATCACTTGCGTATAACATCCAGCGCTCATTATACCAAGTTCCCTCCTTAATGCCCACCCAATTACCCCACCCTCTCACTTACTTCCCCTCCAGCAACCCCCAGTTTGTTCCGTATAGTTAAGTCTCTTATGGTTTGCCTCTCTCTCTGTTTTTACCTTATTGTATTTTTCCTTCCCTTCCCTATGTTCATCTGTTTTATTTCTTAAATTCTATATATGAGTGAAATCGTATGGTATTTGTCTTTCTCTGACTGACTTACTTAGCATAATACCTTCTAGTTCCATTCACGTTACTGCAAATGGCAAGATTTTATTCTCTTTATGGCTGAGTAATATTCCAGTGTATATGTATAGCACATCTTCTTTATTCATTCATCAGTAAATGGACATCTGGGCTCTTTCCATAGTTTGGCTATTGTGGGCATTGTTGCTATAAACACTGGTGTGCATATGCTCCTTTGAATCACTATTTTTGTATTCTTTGGGTAAATCTTAGTAGTGCGATTGCTGGATCATATGGTAGTTCTACTTTTAAATTTTTGAAGAACCTCCATACTGTTTTCCAGAGTGGCTGCACCAGTTTGCATTCCCACCAACAGTGTAGGAGGGCTCCCCTTTCTCCACATCCTCACAAACATTTGTTCTTTCCTGACTTCTTCATTTTAGCCATTCTGACCGGTGTGAGGTGGTATCTCATTGTGGTTGGATTTGTATCTCCCTGATGCCAAGAGATGTTGAGCATTTTTTCATGTGTGTGTTAGCCATTTGTATGTCTTTTTTGAAGAAATGTTTGTTCATTTTATATTTTCCAAGAGTCTTCAATAAAGATTTGAATTGCTGTTGCTTACTTTTGTTTGATGGATTAGAGTTCTATCTGTGAGTCTCCCTGCCCTGGCTTTTATTCCAGTTACACACACACCTTGTCATCCACAGTGTGGAGAATTGATGTCATTTAGCAAACTGCAGAGCTAGGGTTAGAACTAGGTTTGGCTGTTGTGGATGAGCATTTCAGTGACAGGATAAATTTGCTTTTTACATGTAAGGATGTCTCCACAAGAAAACCACAGAATTCATACCACTTTAATATATTGTTTTAGAGGGGAAATAGTGACAAATGCTTTATTCTTACAAGCGAAGCAGTAGGATGAAGGTAAATGTGTGAGACGTTCTTATACTTTCAAAAATAGTGTTTGAACATCTGCTGGGTGCCAGGCATTATGCTAGGTGCAATGTAGAGTAAGGAAATATGGTTGAGGCCTAAGAAAATCAGAAATTCTGATTTAGATAGTGGTATGATAAATGCACTTCTCATGTTATGAAAATGGAAGTAAAAAATTTTATGGAGAGGTCCTCTTATAAAATTAGTATAGAACCTTCTATTTAGTAATCTCATCGAGATCTCACAGTATGGGGACCAGGAGACCTTCCTTCTGGGAATGCTTTTTTCTTTTTTGGAAACTTCTCTCTCCCTAACTCCACACATGTGGAAGTTCTAATGAGGGCTGCGTGTGATAGAACCCCATTTTGAGGGGACACACTTGCTGAGTCTGAAGGTCGGCATGTGACCCAAACCAGGCAGGGATGCAGCTGGAGGCTTTATTTCCTACCAAGTAGAGGAAGTTTGCCTTAAAGAAATTTTTTTGCATTTTTTTTTAGCACATCCATTACCTTCAACTTACTCTTTTTTAAAAATAATTATTTCTTGATGAGAATATTTAAGTTCTACTCTCTTAGTAAACTTCAGTTATACAGTCTAGCATTGTCAACTACAGTCACCATGTCTTACATTATATCCTCAGAGCCTATTCATCTTAAAACTGAAAGTTTGTATCTTTTTGCTAGTTTCTCTATTTTCCCCCTCTCCCCAGTCCCTGGCAATCACTTTCCTACTCTCTGTTTCTATGAGTTTGACTTTCTTTTTTTAGGTTCCACATATAAATGATACCATACAGTATCTATACTTCTCTGTTGGTTATTTCACGTAGCATAATGCCCTCCTGGAGGGCATTTTATCCATGTTGTTGCAAAAGACGGAATTTCCTTTTTTTTTTTTAGTTGAATAATATTCCACTGTACACATATACCACATTTTCTTGACCCATTCATCCAAAGACACTTAGGTTGTTTTCCTACTTGGCTACGGTGAATAATGCTGCAATGAAAACTGGAATCCAGATATCTCTTTAAGACAATGGTTTTGTTTCATTTGGATATATATCCAGGAACGAGATTGCTAGATCATATGGTAGTTCTACTTTTATTTATTTATTTATTTAATGTTTTTTTATTACATTATGTTAGTCACCATACAGTACATCCCTGGTTTCTGATGCAAGGTTCGATGATTCATTAGTTGCGTATAACACCCAGTGCACCATGCAATATGTGCCTTCCTTACTACCCATCACCAGTCTATCCCATTCCCCCACCCCCCTCCCCTCTGAAGCCCTCAGTTTGTTTCCTATGATTAAGAGTCTCCTATGGTTTGTCTTCCTCTCTGGTTTCATCTTCCTTTATTTTTTCTTCCCTTCCCCTATGATCTTCTGTTTTGTTTCTTAAATTCCACATATGAGTGAGTTCATACAATTGTCTTTCTCAGACTGACTTATTTTGCTACCATAATACCCTCTAGTTCCATTCACGTCATTGCAAATGGTAAATATACATATATATATAGCACATCTTTTTCGATTCATCTGTTGATGAGCATCTGGGCTCTTTCCATAGTTTGGCTATTGTGGACATTGCTGCTATAAACATTAGAGTGCAGGTGCCCCTTTGGATCACTACATTTGTATCTTTGGGGTAAATACCCAGGAGTGCAATTGCTGGGTCATAGGATAGCTCTACTTTCAACCTTTTGAGGAACCTACCATCCCTTCCACAGTGACTGCACCAGCTTGCATTCCCACCAACAGTATAAGAGGGTTTCCCTTTCTCTGCATCCTCCCCAACTCCTGTTGTTTCTTGTGTTGTTAATTTTCTTCTTGTGATTGAGTTCAAGTTTCAAAGCACTGTGGTCTGAAAACATGCAGGGAATAATCCCAATCTTTTCATACCAGTTGAGACATGATTTGTGACCCAGTATGTGATCTATTCTGGAGAACGTTCCATGTGAACTTGAGAATAATGTGTATTCCATTGCTTTAGGATTGAATGTTCTGACTGTATCTGTGAAGTACATCAAATACATTTGGTCCAGTGTGTCATTCAAAGCCCTTATTTCCTTGTTGATCTTCTGCTTGAATGACTTGTCCATTGCAGTGAGGGGGGTGTTAAAGTCCCCTACTATTATTGTATTATTATCGATGAGTTTTTTTGATTTTGTTTTTAGTTGGTTTATATAATTGGCTGCTCCTATGTTAGGTGCATAAATATTTACAATTGTTAGATCTTCTTGTTGGATAGATCCTCTAATTATGATATAGTGTCCTTCCTCATCTGTTATTACAATCTTTGGTTTAAAATCTAATTTGTCTGATATAAGGATTGCCACCTCAGCTTTCTTCTGATGTCCATTAGCATGATAAATGGTTTTCCACCCCTTCACTTTAAATCTGGAGGTGTCTTTGGGTCCAAAATGAGTCTCTTGCAGACAGCATATTGATGGGTCTTGCTTTTTTACCTGATTTGATACCCTGTGTCTTTTGATTAGGGCATTTAGCCCATTTACATTCAGAGTAATTATTGAAAGATATGAATTTAGTTCCCTTGTATTACCTATAAAGTGACTGTTACTGTATGTATTCTGTGTTCCTTTTTGGTCTGTGTTACTTTTGGGCCCTCTCTTTGCTTAGAGGATCTCTTTTAATATTTTTTGCAGATATGGTTTGGTGATCACAAATTCCTTTAGTTTCTGTTTCTCCTGGAAGCTTTTTATCACTCCTATTTTGAATGACATCTAGCTGGATAAAGTATTCTTGGCTGCATATTTTTCTCATTTAGCACCCTGAATAAATCATGCCAGTCCTTTCTGGCCTGCTGGGTCTCTGTGGATAGGTCTGCTGCCAGTCTAATGTTTCTACCCTTGTAGGTTACAGATCTCTTGTCCTGAGCTGTTTTCAGGATTTTTCTCTTTGTCTCTGAGATTTGTAAGTTTCACTATAGTATGTTGGGGTGTTGACATATTATTATTGATTTTGAGGGGGGTTTCTCTGTGCCTCCTGGATTTTGATGCCTGTTTCCCTCCCCGTATTAGGGAAGTTCTCCACTATAATTTGCTCCAATATACCTTCTGCCCCTCTCTCTCTTTCTTCTTCTTCTGGGATCCCAGCTATTCTAATATTGTTTCACTTTATGGTATCATTTATCTCTCCAATTCTCCCCTCATGATCTAGTAGTTGTTTATCTCTCTTTTTCTCGGCTTCTTCATTCTCCATAATTTGGTCTTCTATATCACTAATTCTCTTTTGCCTCATTTATCCTAGCAGTTAGAGCCTCCATTTTTTATTGCGTCTGATTAATAGCCTTTTTGATTTAGACTAGTTTAGATTTTAGTTCTCTTATTTCTCTAGGAAGGGATTCTCTAGTGTCTTCTATGCTTTTTTCAAGCCCAGCTAGTATCTTTATAATCATTATTCTGAACTCTAGTTCCTACATCTTACTTATGTCCATACCGATTAGGTCCCTGGCAGTCAGTACTGCCTCTTGTTCTCATGTTGTCATTCTTGCAGAAAGTGGTCGCTTTTCTATTTGTAGAGTTGTAGCTATTCTTTTCTTAGATCTCCGGTTGAGTTTTCAGGTGTTCAGACTGATTGATTAGCTATCAAGCTGAATAACTGGGACAAGACAAAATTTAGGTCTCCTACTTCTCTGCCCTCTTGGACTCCTCCCTCTCTACTTTTATTTCTTGAGGAACTTCCATACTGTTTCTCAGAGTGGCTGTGCCAGTTTACATTCCCACCAACAATGTATGAGGGTTCCCTTTTCTCCATATCTTCAACAGCATTTGTTATCTGGTGTGTAAAGAGAAAAGGTAAGAGATGGAGAGAGAGAGCTGGGAGAGCAAGAGTCCCTGTCTCCAGTGTGCCAGCATCACTGTTCTCTCCTGCAGACAATGGAACCAATAAAGTCCCATTTTTGACTAGACTAGCTTGAGTTGGGTGTTTTGTCCCTAGCAATCAAAATACTTCTAACTAATATACTTAATAAATTTAAAGTAGTTTCTCTCACTAAACAAAGGACTTAGCTAAACCAAATCATTATTTTGTGAGTCTTACTAAAATAGGCTTTGGAAAACAAAGACTCTAGTTAACATCCCAAGTTTACCACAAACTAGTTTAGTAACCTTTGCTTACTGCTCTTGCACTGTGGTTTTCAACACCACCTGTATAAAGCAATAATGATATATACATCACAAGGTTGTCCTAAGGATCCTGTTAATAGTGTGTAATAAACACTGTGAGTGTGGGTCTCTCCATGAAAGGTGGTCATTGTTATATACCCACTGTGACAAACCAGAATCATTAAAGGAAGCAACAGTTACAGATACATTGGTGCTATTCTGGAAGAATGTGGCCTGGAGTAATTAAAGGAGTTTAAAGGCATTCTTCAGTCAGATGGGAAGAGAATTATGTCTGTGTTAAGTGAACTCACAGAGATTATTCAGAGCAAAGTCAGAAGAATTATTTTGTCACAAGATGCTCCAGATAAATGACCTGATGGAGCACATAGATGAATTCTTCATAGAGTTTATGAGTAATTATTCAGTATAATAAGTTTCTTTCCTGTAAGTAAAATTGTTTGGAGAAAGAAAGTGAAAGAAATAACACTTCTAGAAATAATTTACCCTTCTCTGAAAATTCCTGTGTTTTGTTTTGTTTTGTTTTACAATGGTCTAAGCATATTAACTGGACACCTTGATGAGACTCTGTATAGATTAGGGATGCCTATACATAGTCAATAACCATAGAAGTTGCACCATTAGATCACTGGGGAACTTTAAAACTAATCTTAACTATTGATTTATGCAAAGGGTTCTGGCAAATTGTCTTAGATGAAGAATCTGGAACTGAAATGGCATTTGTAATTCTTGGTTGTGTGTGCATTCAATGTCACACTCTTTGGATCAATGACCTACTTTTCAAAATTTGGCAAGTGGTTCAGCCATTTGCAGTAGCTACAGAGGCATCATCAGAATGTGTAACCAAAGTGTAAAAAGTCATTTGGGACAGCTCAAATTACTGCCAATTGAAAACCATAAGACTGATTTTAAATGAAACTTTAAAGTATCAACTTTTAAATCCCAGAAGTGAAATACCCCACAGAAGATGGAAATGTACAAGTAGACCTTTCTCCCCACCAATTTCCCTCACCCTTATCATGTGAAACAAAAAAGACTCCTTCAATCATCGGAGAGTATCTGCAACCAAAATGCAGCTGTCACTTTCTGTATGATGCTTCCCCTGAGCCTCCACCATGGCTTTCACCTCTCAGGCAGAGTAAATAATTTCCTGTGTGGTCTCTTACAGCACATTGTTCAACACCTATTAGTATGGCCCTTATCATGTCATATCACGGTCACTAAAATAAGTGTTTATTTTCTACTCATGACTTCCGTGAAGTCCTAAGCCTTATTTGTCTTTCCTCCTTGAGACCTAAGACTTGGGCTCAATAAACATTCACTGAATATTGTATTTCCCTCTTACAGGAAGGAAATTTATCCCTGCTGAGAAGTTAAATATTGAACCCTGAGTAATTTTATAAGAGTTCCATCTTCACAATGACCTTCAGAGAAGTATGCTTTGTCCTCATGTATGTGACTATTAAAGATACTTAATAAGAAACCAATGACTTTTTTAAGATAATTGAGCCCTTTTGGCTACATAGAAGCCAAATCATTTAACTTAGAGAGTAAGTGAGTCAGTTGAGGTGATAGCCATGGAAAATGGCCTACCCTGGGGAAAAAGCAGCTTTACTGAGACAAAGTGAAATGTGCTTCTTCAAGGTTGTTGGTTATAGAGGTGAAGCAGGGCTGAAGATTATTTCAAATCTGGACTATTGTACTAGGACAGGTGTCTGATTTAACTCAGCATAGGGAATGGGATTTGTTTATCCAGATCCTACAGCATTAAGACATTTTTGCAAAATTAAAACTTCTAGATTGGTCTTGAAGGCTCCAGATGTTTCATTTTCCTTCAGAATGTGAGTACTCCATCAGATAAAAGTTTGAGATCAGGTATTCTTTTAAGACCACGCTAGAATAATTTACTTTTGAAGAAAAGAATTACCAAAGAAAAAAAGAAAAATATTTGCCTTCTATTCAGAAAGACTATTTAGCAATCACAAAAGCTCTGATGAAATCAGGATTTCCAGAACAGTGATTCCTGAAGAAAGTCAGAATGATCTGAGCCTTACTCCATATATTTGGAATCAATCCCAAAGTGAGACTCTGAAGCAGGTGGCACCTGGGGTTTGAAATTGGTGTTCTAGATTAACACTATACTGGCTTCTTGTTTAGAAAATGTACAGAAGAAAAAACAGAAAGCTTAAGAAAGAAGCTTGAAAAGCCAATTCCTGTATATTTTAAGGCAACGATTCTCTAACTGGCATCATTTGGGGACCTAATAATGCATATCCTCAGGTCCAGCCCTGTCTCAAAAATCTGCATTAGAGGGGCACCTGGGTGGCTCAGTTGGTTAAGCTTCTGCCTTCGGCTCAGGTCAAGATCCCAGGTCCTGGGATAGAGGCCCATGTCGATCTCCTTGCTCAGTGGGCAGCCTGCTTCTTCCTCTCCCACTCCCCCCTGTGCTCACTCTCTCTCTTTCTCTCAAATATGTAAATAAGATATTTTTTTAATATCGCCATTAGATCACCATTTAAAAAATTTCTTACAGACTCACTTTCAAAAGGAGGATGTGGGTCTTGCTAAGCAAAAGATTTTATGTTGTGAGAAGAGAACGAGTTGAAGCATTGATCTTGAATGTGTGGAATATGGTTTCATGTGCTACCTGTTGATTTATTGATGATGACAAGATATGGATGGGCCCAGTCAGTCAAATTATCTGTTAGCCTACTAGCTGTGTTTCCAAGTTGAACAATCCATGTTCTAAGAGCCCTTTTTTTTTTTTTAAAGATTTTATTTATTTATTCGACAGAGATAGATACAGCCAGCGAGAGAGGGAACACAAGCAGGGGGAGTGGGAGAGAAAGAAGCAGGCTCATAGCGGAGGAGCCTGATGTGGGGCTCGATCCCATAACGCCGGGATCACGCCCTGAGCTGAAGGCAGACGCTTAACCGCTGTGCCACCCAGGCGCCCTCTAAGAGCCCTTTTGAACCATGAGCTAATTTCAGGATGAAAGATTAAAGAGTTGTATCATGACAGCAACATGTTTGTAGGTAATAAGCAGTGCTATTTTCTGGCACTCTTGTTTTAAATAAAGTAGGCAATTTAATTTGTATGGGTATGCATTCTTTCCAAGAGACCTAAATGTGCTTTAAATTTCCACTTTTAAAGTAGCTCATAAATATTGAATATATCCTAAATTGGTCTTCAGGCCAAAAAGTTGCTCACCTCTGGTGAATCTGTGCTAGGCACTGGACACCAAGGGGTTAATGAAGCAGCGCTGCTGAGTGCTTACTATACTCAAGGCACTATAAGAAGGTCTACACAGACACCATCTCATTTAACCTTCATACCAACCCTATGAGGTAGCTACTAGTAGTATTCCTATTTTACATATGAGGAAAATGAGGCTTGGAGACATTAAGAAACTTGAATACAGTCATTTCGCCAGTAAGTGCTGGAATTCAGATTTGAATTCAGGCCTGTCAGACTCTGAACTTGTGTGTCTCAAGAACTAAGGGTACATGCAGGCCTGGCTGGTTCTCTTAATCAGACTAAGAATGAGGAAACAGTCATATTTGGTTGCATGGTTAAGTTTAAACTAAGGAGCAAGAAAGTTGCTGCTCCCTTTCTAGACTAGGGGTGAGTAGTAAGAAACAGTTTTCTACTGTCTGCTGTGATCTATAAAAGTGACAAGACTTGCCAGGCAGCGGGTAGGGGGCTTTCAAAGTCTACACTTCAGCCAAATTCTGCCCATCATGAACCTTTCAAGAGACCATCACATACATGTCTAATGATGGAAGGCTCCCACCTAAGTTAAGGGGCTCCTTGATTAATTGTTAATATATTGCTCCAACTAGCTTTCTGTAATAACCATCAGGAAAAGACATCAAAGCACATGGGAGCCATACAGAACTGATAGGTTGAGAAGTGGACATGTGTGGCACTCTCTAAGGCAAGCAACATGAGGCCATTAACTCTAAGCTCTTGGGCAAACCAATGCCATCTCCTGGCAAAGCCAGTAAATTTGAAACCATGAAATCATAGAGGAGGACTGGTCAGTTACAAATACAAAATGCTACCTGGAAATTACTTGTCCAGCAACCTCAAGTACCAAAATAAAGCTAGAAACTGGAAAACGAAGAAATAAGACTTCTGAAAATGCAAATGAGGGATCAAAGCCTGTGTGCTTTCCTCATATAAAAAAGCTCGGCTCTTGCTTAGATCTCACTGACTCCTATTTTATAAACAATTTAACAGAGTTGGTAATCAGCTACAAGTGGAACAGGTGCTGGTGGTAGCATATTTGTAATTACAATAGTTGCTGATAACCTGGCAGAGGGAATTTTTAAAAATCTATTTTTAAAAATAAAGATAAAAATTGAAAGTTATCCCAAGGTAAGAGGAAAAGAGGGCAGGGGTTCAAAGCCCTATATGCTTTGTGGTCTAAGACCATCTCTGTGCTACAGCCCATTAGTTTTCATCGCATTGCTAATAGACTTATTAGTATGAGTCTACAAGAATATTGTTCACCAGCACTCTGCCTACTGACTTCCAGGCAGGGAAGGGTGCATTATTTGAGAAAGAGACAAGGGTAATAAGGAAACTTTTCATTTTATTTTTAATCTTTTTTTTTTTTTTTTTTAATAATCTCTACACCCAACATGGGACTCAAACTCTCAACCCCGAGCTCAACCATTGCATGCTCTACTGACTAAGCCACTCAGGCGCCCTTAATCTGTCAATCTAAAAAAATAAAATAGACCGTTATTTTACTAGCAAAATGAATTTACTCAAGAATAGCAGAGAATTGCAATTCAGGACATGCAAGCTATGGTGAACCATGGGTGAGTCCAAGAACATAAAGGGAAGGTCAGCTTTTATTAGGTTTGAGAAGGAAATTGGAGAGGGTTGTTATAAACAAAAGTTCTGTGGAGAATAGCAGGAGTCCCAGGTTGTGGTGGTTTCCCATTGGCTGCAAGCGGTGATTAGAGCGTTGTTGCGGGGGCAGGGAGGGATCATCCTTCCTATTAAGAGCAAGAGATGAAATTCCTACGTGAAAAATGTCCTCCCTTGTTACATTCCTTCTTTTGTTGACAATGCAGCCTGCAGTGAGTAGCTCGTGTGTGAGAGCTCCCCCTTCAGGATTTCCTGACTCAGTTTTAAATGAGGTTTCCTTTACTTACTTTCTTTCACAAATCGTTGAAACATGTTGTATTAGTCTTTTGAGTCTGCCTTACAGAAAACTATAGACTAGGTGGCTTAAAGGACAGGAATTTGTTTTCTCACAGTTCTGGAAGCTAGAAGACCAAGATCAAGGTGCCAAAAGCATTGGTTTCTGGTGAGACCTCTTTTCCTGGCTTGCAGATGGCTGCCTTCTGGCTGCATCCTCACATAGCCTTTTGTCTTTGTGCATGCACTCGTGGCATCTCTCCCTCTTCTTATAAGGACATGCGTCATTTGGATGGGGGCCCTGCCCTCATGACCTCAATTTACCTTAATTATCTCCTTAGAGGCCCTATCCCCAATACATTCACATTGGGGGCTAGGGCTTCAAGATATGGATTTTAGGTAGATACAATTCAGTCCATAACACATGTGAATAAAATAGTTATTCAAAAAAATTAAATTAGTTAAATTCAAAATTCAAAAAGCTCATCTTACCCTGCCACCTCCCCCTCCCGCAATTAATTGAGCAGCTACTATGTGCTAGGTATGTGGTAATACTCTGGAAAAAAATGAATCATATGAAAAGGAACTCACAATAGAGTAGAAAAAGAACTAACAAATGTTTTAATATTTAATTTCCTGGAAAAGGAGGAGTCATTTTCTAATGATGTTTCGAAGATGGTGCTGTACACAACGTATCATAGAAACTCTCCCCTCTTTCCATTCTTGTCCTTTTTTATTCTTCCATTTCTCCCCTCAATTCTTCCTCTCCTCTTATTTCTTGCTCATATTTTCAGTGACTTTTCTGTGAAATCATTCATTTGATTTTTCCTGATTAGAGTCTCCCATTCAAAAAGTAGCCTAGAGACTTCTGAAAGTTTCAATTCAGTCTTACCCACTTAAGAGAATTTGGGGTTCGGTAAAAATTCTGTATTTATCTCACTCCGTTGCTGGGGTGGAGGGCAGCAGGGATTCTAGTTTCCACTAGCAACCGGCTTTCACTCCCTTTTCCTTTCCCCCATCATTGTTATTATTTAGAATTATCTGGATAAATCTTCAGCCCTCTCTCTTACCTACACAAATGCATCCCAGAAAATATGATTTTTTAAAAGAGATTTTATTTATTTAATTGACAGAGAGAGAGAGATAGCACAAGCAGGCAAAGTGGCAGGCAGAAGGAGAGGGAGAAGCAGGCTCCTGGCTGTGCAAGGAGCCTGATGTGAGGCTCAGTCCCAGGACCCTGGGATCATGACCTGAGCCAAAGGCAGATGCCCAAGCGACTGAGCCACCCAGATGCCCCCAGAAAGTATGATTTTTTACACACAAAAGTATTTGTTTGTCTAGAAAAGGACTGGAAAACGCAATTCTGGTTTGACTCTTTGTCGTAAAGACCACAAGGCTGGGAAGTCAAAGTAAATGGTGAGGACTCAAGCCAGTAGCTGGAAAGTACAGTACTCTTGGCTACACAATGTATCACTTGCTGTTCTAATGAATTTCTAATTCATTGGCAGTTGAGGGCAGCTGTTGAATGGTCCTAGCCATTTCAAGGAAATGTTTAAAAAGAATATTTTTTCATCTTTGATTTGTGAGTTAAGGTTCCTGTTTTAAATTTGTTTTGCCAGACATCTGAAGTACGCAAGGGAGGGCGTAATCTCTGTTCTGCTGTAGTAAGCCTGCCTGCACATGAGACAACCCGGGACGGGTTATAAATATCCCATAATTTGCTGGGAGTACTGAAGCACAGCTTTATATCAGGTTTTCCTTATTCTTCTTCTTCAAACCTCCTGGCATTTCTCTTATCAAGATTCGACAGCAGTCGGCCTGTAGCTCAGCTGCCTATTTACGCTTTAGTACAAGACTGAGAAAACATTTCACTGCTATAGATAACTTTCTAGAAAGTTAGATCCCTGTTTAGTGGGAAAAGTTCAAGATTTGCCTGCTTGAAATTGTCTGTTAAGCAGTCACCACGGACTTTACGGTTACTGAAGGGGGAAGACAAGATTGCAATGACCTTTGAAGTAAATTTTATAAACAAGACATTGAAATTAATGGTCATAAAATGGACTTGCGCAAGTCCCAGGCCCATGACCAGCTGCAGCAACACACCTCCCTGCTGACCCGGTCCACCCTTCCTATTCTCATAACAGCTCTCACAAGTAAAGATTTTCGATAACGTCAAAATGTCCTGTGCCAGTGGGGAGTTCACTGCAATGAAAAGTCACAAATTGACATCCTATTCCTAATTTGCATTCTGGGCTCATAACATTCCTTATCTGTACAAATTTCTGTCTGGCTGAAAGATAAGCTCACCTTTAAAATGGCCCAAAAAATACAATGTTCTTGAGAGCTTAACCTCAAGAAATGAAAACTTTTGTGATTTGAAGCAGAGATGCTTATCTTACAAAATTCCCAGGGTTCTAACATATACACCATGCTGGATACCTAAAGTTCACGGCAGTAGGGGCAGCTGTCCATGCCAACATTGTAATTCGTATTTTATTGCTTCACTAGTCCAAGGATTGCATGTGCCTCTTCCTAATAGATGGCAGGGGAAGCAGTGGCATCCTAGAATTGCAGAGCTAAGAGGCCATCTATCTAGTGATTTCAAATCACAGCTCCTCGAGATGGTTCCTTGCTAGCTGCAAAGAGCTTGTTAAAAACACATGGTTATATGTGCCTCTACTGAGAGACCATGAGATGGGTCATAGGAATTTAAAGTTTATAAGGCTCCCTAAGTGATTAGGGTGTGCAGTCAGGATGGGAACCTCTGCTATGAATCCAATTCCTCATCTAATAGAGACAATTCTGTTCTCTCACCATTTATTCTTCCACATTACACCCTAAATATTCTCAAGTCCTTGGGCAAAACAGACATAGGGACAGACCACTAAAAACACACGCAACTTGAAAACTGGGGTATTAACAAAAATAGTAACAATACAGTAACACTAACATAGTTTTTTAAAATGTTAATTCCTCCAAAAATGGTGTAGTAAATACAAGACTTAATCTTAAAAAAAAGGGAGGTAGATTTTGGTTTAATGGGGGAAAAAATCACAAAGATTGGGAAAAACTGCTCAACACGCCCTTCTAAGTTTGGAATACATGGTCGAACTGAGCCAAGAAGGAGCTGGAGCATGTTTATCTTGGACACTGCACTGCACTTGTCCGGGTCTTGCTGTGTTCTGCAGTCTGAGGGCAGGTGTCAAGGTACTTTGCCACCTTGCTTGATGGTGCAAAATGGCAAAGCGCTGACGAGAACCATCAATGACCCAACACAATGTCCATGTCATACTGATAGCATTCTGCTAGTGGCCAACTGAGTGAGCTAAGTCACATTTAGAAACACGTCCTAGCAGAGCAGACTTAACCTTCTAGACAACACTTCTCCCAAGTATTTTTTATGCTTCTACTTGAGTGCTTCTGCCTGATGTCGCTTACTCCATTTTTAGAGAGTTCTAGTAATTAAAAGCTCTTCTGTATGTTGAGCTAAAATTTGTCTTTCTGTAATGCCCACC
Organism: Ursus maritimus; assembly: GCF_017311325.1. NCBI lineage: Eukaryota > Metazoa > Chordata > Mammalia > Carnivora > Ursidae > Ursus > Ursus maritimus. The sequence goes on from NW_024423564.1 coordinate 41,857,992, forward strand.
CATTTAACCAAGTCTAATTGTGCTTCTGCATGACAGAGAGCCTTTGAGGTATTCGGAAATGATAATCTTAATTCCCCTACATCGTCTCTTAACCATGCCTCTAATTTTTCATATGCTCCTCATTGGGTATTGCTTGAAGTTCTCTGACCACTCAGGCTTCCCTCCCTTTAAAATGCCCAGGGTTTCGATACCCAGAATTGACCATAATATTTGGCTGATCAATGTAGACATGAGTGAGACTATTAGCTCATTTGAGCTGGACCCTGTATTTCTATGGATACAGAGCAAGCTGAATAGGCTTCTGACAGTCAAATCACACCACCGACTCAGACTGTACTTGCAATCATCTATACCCTGTGTACATTTTCACCCTCAGGGCACACCCTTGGTCTTGGAAAGGAACAGGACTCTTACACAAGGCCTCTGTGGTTACCTGATTGTGGACTGGGCTTTCTGCCTGGTCTCATCTTTCCACATCTCTACGCAGCACTACTTGTGATTCTAGACTCTCCCTTGAAAATTATATCACTTTTTTAAAAAAGATTTTATTTATTTGAAAGAGAGTGAGAGAGAGAGAGAGGAAATCATGAGCAGGGGCAGGCGGTAGAGGGAGAAGCAGACTCTCCACTAAGCAGGGAGCCTGATGCGGGACTTGATCCCAGGACCCCAAGATTATGACCTGAGCCGAAGGCAACGCTTAACCGACTGAACCACCCAGGTGCCAGAAAATTATATCACTTTTATCACATCCCATTTTATTTAAAAAAATTTTTTTTTAGAGATTTTGTTTGTTTATCTAACAGAGAGAGAGAGAGCACAAGCAGGGGGGAGTAGCAGGCAGAGGAAGAGGGAGAAGCAGGGTCCCTGCTGCGCAGGGAGCCCGATGTGGGACTCAATCCCAGGACCCTGGGATCATGACCTGAGCCAAAAGCAGCCTTTTAACTGACTGAGCCACCCAGGCATCCCATATCACATCCCATTTTAGACAAGTTACCTGATTTTGGATGAATATGTCCCTGGAAATAGCCACATCTTCCTTACATCCAGTAGGGATCATGCCCCTCCAAGTTACTTCCTGCTAGACCTTAGGGTCCCATTCTATCCACAAAAGGAACATGGGTTACCCAAAAGCCCTAACCATGTGCTTAGTATGAACTTCTGTTAAATCACGTCACCCTAGACACATTTATGGAGGTGGTTTTTGGTACATAAATGTCGGTTGATACCCTGTGGTTGTGACTATTACCCCAACATACCTGTTAGACTACCAGATTTCTATCATCTGCCAGTATGATTTGCATGGCAGCAATAGTCTTTTCCAAGGTATTAATAAAACCACTGAAGAGCAAAGACCAATGATAAATCCTTGTGGGGATATCCCTTCGGGTACTGTACTTTGATAAGTTGTGAACCTACAGCTGACTCAAAAATAAACTTACAATTAAATAAATTATATTAAAAACAAAGACCATGGGGAGGGGGAGCAAAGAAACAAGGAACGCCTGAGAAATTGTCAAATTGTCACAGATCAGAGGAGACTAAGGAAACATGACAACTAAATGCAATGTGGTATCTTGTGGGATCCTGGACAGAAAAAGGACATCAGTGGAAAAACTGGTAAAATCCAGATCTAATCTGTATATTTCCATCAATGTTCATTTCTTAGTTTTGATAAATGTGCCATGGTTCTATGATGTGCTAATATGAGAGGAAGCTGGGTGAAAGATACATAGGAATTTTCTATACTACCTTGCAACTCTTCTGTAAATCTAAAATTATGTCAAAATAAAAAGTTTAAAAATTTAAAAAGATTTTTAAAGGCAATAAATACTCAATACTTGTCACTTCCTAATCTTACTACATTTTACTATTATCTATGGCCTTGAGGTTATTTACATCTATGATATCTATTTACCAGCACACCACTCTTGGAGACCTTCCCTACTAATTAGAAAAATGGTACTAGCCTGCTCACGTCCTTGACCATGGTAACCATTTCTTATAATTTGATAGCTATGGAAGAATCTGATCCTCTGCTTTACTTGTAAACAAAATGCTTGCATGATGATGCAGCTTTGAATCTCTTTTCTTAAGATTTATTTACTTATTTGAGGGGCGCCTGGGTGGCACAGCGGTTAAGCGTCTGCCTTCGGCTCAGGGCGTGATCCCGGCTTTATGGGATCGAGCCCGCATCAGGCTTCTCTGCTATGAGCCCGCTTCTTCCTCTCCCACTCCCCCTGCTTGTATTCCCTCTCTCGCTGGCTGTCTCTATCTCTGTCGAATAAATAAATAAATAATCTTTAAAAAAAAAAGATTTATTTACTTATTTGAGAGAGAAAGAGAAAGCGAGCACACACTGGGGGTGGGGAGGGTGGAGAGGCAGAGGGAGAGAGAGAATCCCAAGCAGACTCTCCGCCCAGCAGGGAGCTGGTCACAGGGCTCCACACAGGGCTTGATCTCACGACCCTGAAAGCATGACATGAACTGAAACCAAGAGTTGGACATTCAACCAACTGAGCCACCCAGGCGCCCCTGGATCTTTTTTTGTCTGCGTTGTCTATATGTCTGCTTTCTTGCTGAAGCAATCAGTGTTTACTGAAACACATAGTAATTTGAGGAGCATTTAACATACTAAAATCAAAAGAATTACTTTCCTCTTATAGTTCAAACTAAAAATAAATTCTCCTCTTGTGCAAAAATGTTACATCATTAGCCATCTCCCTGGAAACAATCAACCAAGGCACTATTACCTAATCATTTCCAGACCTGTATGCGTTGGGCTACAATCCTAGGTACCTGGTCACATTTCCCAGGTTGACTGTAGAGTTGCCACAATATACCCTGCAAATACTTTTTTGAAATCAGGTACATTATGTCAATAGCAGTCCCTTGACTAACTGGCCTATTTACCCCTTTAAAAGAATTAGGCTGAGCTGATGCATTTTTTCCTTGGTAAACTCCATACTTATGTACCACCTTCTTCTAAAAAGTATGTGAGGTGACTCCCCTGTTTAATAATTCGATTGCGAACTGTCTGAGACTCAGACAAATGTAAGAGAACTGCAGAAAATTGCTTCCTAATTGTCAGACTCCCACACTATGTTCAGGAAAATACAATCAGAAGTCTCGCTTCAGAATTGCTTCTATTTACCTTCGTTTTAATCGAAAGCAAGTAATTAAGAAATTTTCTCTCTGGAAGACTTCTAATAAGCAAATTTCCATTATCCTTAACCACATAGTGTGAGCTGACTTTTCTTTTCTTAATGAATCCTGTAATGTGAACGTGGACATGCATTAATCCAAACATGGCTGAGTAGAGCTGAGCCCATGAAGACAAGAATCAAAGGTCCTCCTCCCTCAGTACACAGATTAATAAGTGCAGGATATAGACTTTATGGTCCAAGAGTCGAAAAGGACAAGAAAACCCATCTCTTTCTAGCCCAAGGGACTAGACTCTATTTACGTTTTTAATGTATCCATGTTCTATTGACACAGCTAAAAATGTGACAAATTGGATGACAACTTGAATAATGGATTTTACAAGTGATGATAGATACTATATCAGTGCCAAACACTCTAGTATGTACTTTAAATAAATTACCTCATTTAAAATAATGGGGATAATTATCCCTTTTTCACAAATGAGGAAACTGATATTCAGAGTTGTAAACCTGCCCTTGGTGACCAGAGGGATAAATGGTCAAGCTGGGATCTAGACCCAGGACTCTTGGTGCCAAAGCATGTGTCCCTATGCCTCTCTCTTTGGATCTGAATTCATCTGAATTACTGAACAATAAAATGACAAAATTACTTTTCTGCAGTGAGAGCCATATGAAGTACTTCTCACATCCCATTAGTAAGATCTTTCCAGAACACACTTCAATACATGTACATATCTAGACTCATAAATTATGTACTTGTGGTGCTGCAAAGCATCACGTGTACATAAAATACACAAAGTAAGAAAACTGTAAAATGCCATAAAATTTCAAATATATTCTAATATTTTCTTCTCCCCACCCAAGGAGTCATCTTGTACACCTCTGCAATCTATGCACCCCCTGTGACACAGAGGTTGCCCTTTGCCAAATTTAATTACTTACATACTGCCTTGGTAAATTCTTATGCGTACCTTGCACCATTATTTTTACATGTGGGTTTATTATTCCAAATATAATTAATATCATGCAACACTGGCTACTTTTCAAATGTAGGTGACAAACAAGGAGCGTGACCCTTGGAGAGGATCAAAGTGTACGAGCCAAGACTAAATCCAATCCTATCCCATGCCTGTGACATGACCTGTCCCCTCACAATAGCCTCCTATTACACCATGTGTAATAAGAGTAGGAGTAATACCACTAACCATCGGGGGTTTTGAAGATTAATAAAGGATATAAAGCATAGAGCTCCCGGTGGCAATCCAAGTGCCAATGTCACTATTTTGTAACTCCATCAACTATTTTGTGGACTCAGTGAATTTTTACTGATTGACTGTAATGTGGAGAATTCAGGCAAAACCTAAAGAATTTTGCAGGTGATTGTTGTGAAGAAAGAAACATTTTTCACAATAATCATTTATGCATTTATCCACTAGGATCCTCTGTTTAGTTAGAACATAATGCAGACTATACTTTCCCTCCTTAAATTCTCAGCACACTGAGGGAGAATTTTCCAAAAGAATAAGCATGTTATCCATGGCATAATTCATTTGAGAACGAGCGTACAGTTGGGGTAACTATCCTACAGAGAGAGCCCTGGATGAGTGGCTGTCTTTATGATGGTCCAGTTAAATATTCATTTGTATCACTTTAATTCAGGAGTTACCAAGTTGTGTTCAACGGAGCTCAAGAAAGGTGCTTGCCTTGGAGGTGGGGTGGGGGATGGGGAAGAAGAAAAGCAGGAGACCAGCAGGGGGCGCTCTGGGCCCCCTTCTCTAACAAGAACAATCATCTCCTGATCTGTTTTATGTAAGGGAATAGTTTAGAGAATTCCATTTAAACAAATGGGACTGTTAAAAAAAGTAACCAAAACCCTAATATATATTGGGAATTTTTAATTTTATCTTTGTAAGTAAAATATAAAAACTTCCTGCCATTTCGTTTTTAAAACTTGGGGAAGAAGGTGAGGCAAAAATCAGATTTGATAAAACTCCAAGGGCAACGAATAATGTAAAAAAATTCAGCAAATTAATAATTTTATCATTTCTACATATGTTCCAAGTTGAGATACAAGAGATACTTGGATCACCCAAAGTTAGGCTTTCCAGCTTAATCCCGCTGAGGATGACCTCAACGACAAAGTCACTCAGCCTGACGCACTTCTGAGAGTCTTTATTCAGGCATATCTGGAGGATTGATAAGGGCTGTGCTAGGGTTTTGAACTCCGAATCGCAGATTATCAATCTTTGTGGGTGCTTCCGGAGCAAAATCAAGATAGATGAATCTTACAGTGTGGGGTGGGGAGATTATAAGAATTAAAACACACTGAAAGAGCCAGTGTTCTTGCTCTGAAGGATTTTTCTGCAAAATATATAGTTAGAGAAGTGTCATTTTCAGTGGAGTGTAACATTTAAGACTGTCAGTGCTGACAGTCTACTCAACGCAGGCCTTGTTAGCCATTTGCTATAGGCAAGACAATGAACATGCAATCCCAGGTAGATGTAACAAACCTGTGATGACAAGCACAGACAGACTGCCACAAACTTGGGGGAACAGAAAAGGCTTTGACATGAGAGACTCAGTCTCTCAAGTAGTTCTAAAGCCTATGCACCTGAGGAAATTCCTTACCTACTTGGTTAACCTGGCCCCAACCAATATTACGGCTAAATAATTGACAATAAGAAACATACCAGGCAAGGGAAGCCTACTCCCAGCACATTATCACCCCCAAGTCTTAGCTGTGGTTACATCTCGCTCCTGAAATGTCTCCCTGCTTCTATGCAGATCATCATTCTTCCACAACTAAATCAAATGCCCTCTGTTCTTTAATCACCTCTGCTTAATTTCTCTCTTCTCCAAATTCATTTATTCATTCATTCAACAAATATTTATTGAGCACTTACTATGTGTCAAGCATGGTTGTAGGTGCTGTGGGTAAAAAAATGAGCAAGATACCTGAGTCCCCATCCTTAATGAGCTTAAAATTCTAGTGGGGAACAACAGGATGACCACCCCTCCCCCCCCAGATGCGCACATACATTTATATTTATACTTATCTATTATGACTCCAGGAAATAGTGCTATGAGGAAATATAAAGCAGGATAGGGGAGTCTCTAATATCCACTGTCTGTGCCACTACTTTTGACATAGCACCTTGAATTCTGATTTAACTTTTAATCTGCAACTGTTTTAGAAGAGTCTTAAGGGAGAAATGTATTATCTTTGTATCCATGCCTAGCTCAGATCTTGCAACAGATGTTCAGTAAATATTTGTTGAATTTCCTCCATTAAATGAAATCCATTTGCCGGTATCATGGAGAGGGATTTTGACTTGATGCTGACTAATGGGATGGCTTAGGCCCCACATAAAGAGGAGAAGCTTTGGGAACGGTTTGCAGCTGTCATAATGACAGATGCTAATTGAAGTCACAGAAATTTTGTTTTGAAATATGCATAGATTCCACCTATGCAATACTTACTGGAACTGTACTGTGATGATTTTTAACATAGAATGCTCATATTTTCTCCATTTTTCTGGAACAGTCTTGATCCATATATTTTTATTCTTTTCAAAATCAAATTTGTAACTATTTAATTACACTGATAACTTTAATTTATGTGCATTTAAGAATGTCTCATATAAGTAAATCCACAAATCATGGGGGAAATAATAAAGCTAAGTGAAGCGTAGTTGCTCCTTTACAGTAATGCCTTCCCCACATAACCAAACCCTGAGAGGCATGTTCTTTATGCCATTCTTTGCTCTATGATAAGTTATGTTTTACAGTCAGTCAATCTGGTCAATTTTTGAGTGTCGACAGCGACAGTAATGTCCTGGGTAAAGGACGCAAGAATGCAGGCAGTGATGAAATTCTGTACTTGTCCTGGGGTGTGGTGGCCAGTCAGTACTAACTTTCATATCAGCAGCTCTCATTCTTTTCCATCTCATTATGATTCAGAAAGCAGAGCGCCCTTCCAGGATGACCTTCATCTTGTGGTTGTGGTGAAGAGAACGTGTGTTCTGGAGTTGTCCAATAGAGATTCAAGTCCTAATTCTGCTGCTCATTTGCCAGGTGACCTGGGTCCAGGTATCCCATCCTTCTGACTCTCAGTTTATTCATTGTAAAATGGGCATAATAATAACAACTATGTCTTAAGAGTTGTGGTGAGGATTAAATGAGATCAGATATATACTAAATGCCTTGTGCATGAGAGACTGTCAATATATTGCCACTATTTTTATCCTTATTTTACACTTATAATCACTTTGTGTGAAGTATTGAAATAGAAATATGAATAAGACAACTTTCAAGACTTCAAGAAACTCATAATCTAGATGGGGAGAGAGAAACATAAGCAGACATTTCCAGCTAGTGAATGAACAGAAAGTAATGAATAATACAATGTTGGAGAAATACCCAGGGTAGTGTGGGAGGAAAAGCATCTCACTCACGGGGTGGGAGAAAGCTTCCTAATGAATATCACAGAGGAGGTCTTGGAGGGTAAATGGAAGTTCAGCAATGGAGAGAATGGAAGAATAGTCCAAGTACAGGGAAGAACATCAGCAAAAGCATGGAAGCAAGACAACAGTGTGTACAGGGAGCCACAAGCTATTCAATGTTGTTGCTCAAAAAGTCCCAGGCAGAAAGTGGTGAACATGGAGAGGTGAGACTGGAAAGATAAAACAGGAAGCTGATGATGGAGGTAAGGATCTTGAACTTCATCCTGGAGAAAATTAGTAATAAATGCAACTAGAGTATTTAAATAAATAATTGACATAACTATATATGAGTAAAATACATCACACTGGTAGCTATGTTAAAAAAAGGGACTGGACAAAGATGATAGGAGGTGGAGAAACATTTAATTAAAATCCTGAAAAAAAAATTAAAAAAAAAAATCCTGAACTAGGGCATGGTTGTAAGCAATCAGGAGGTAATTAGGTGGGGTTTGATGTAGGGAGGAAGGAGTCAAGGAGAATTCACAGGTTTCTACCTGGGTAGTTGAAATGGAATGAGTTGAGAAGATCCAGGGAAATTGTAAGGCTCCCAATGGGGGCTGATTCATCTATCCTCCAAGGTTCTGAAATATCCTATGATTACAGCAGGTGTTGGCATGCATGGAGAGTGATAATGAAAGCTAGAGGCTTCTGTGAATTAGTCAGAATGACATTTGGGCTCCATAAACAACAGTTGCTAGTACACTGTGGTACAGCTTGGTTGTGTCAACCTCCCAAAAGTATGCATTTTATACAAGGGTTGAGGCACGCATGTGTGAAGTGGTAGTGGGGTGCCTGGGAAACACAAACACATACCCAACCTTCCAGCCGTGGTGTGCACAGTGTGGGAGAATAGGAGGCTCACTGAGCAGGGCTGGAGGGGCAGACCTGCACCGAGCGGGAGAGTCAGGGTTCAGCCAGGACCTAAGGGAATTCAGCATTCTGTAAAGAGAGCTTCAGGTTTAGGGGTTTGTTTGTGGTGGCACAAAATTTTCCCTCACCCTTAGACCTATCAATTCCCACACCACCACTGGTGTGCCAATATTAAGCGCTCTCTAATTTATTATCCCTTCCCCTCTTAAAAGAGCAGGCTATTAACTATTCTGACCTGTGTAGCCACATGCTCCTCTTCACCGATGCAGCGATCAATGCCCATAATATATCTTTTTCCTGAGAAGTCTCAAACACCTCAGTACTCATCACAGTGGATGAGCAGCTTAGACTGTGTGCTCCTTGGTGCTCCAACGTGGTCAAGATAGTGAGCATCAAGGGTCTGCCATCATGATTGATTGTCCTGATGGGGCCACAGGCCACTGTGCCAGGACCCTCAGGGATACATCACCCAGCTATTCAACAGTCACCTGAAGAGGGGGTATTCAGTGCCTCCGACCTCCCCTCCCCAAACAAGACCAAACTGGCTCAGTCTTTCTGAGAAGTTCCATCACTTTGAAGCATTACAAACAGACTTGTTAACAGTTCTGATTTTCTGAGTTTAAAATCCATTCTTACTGAGGATGTATATGAATGCTCTGATTTGGCTAATACAACATTTAGTGGGAGAGATACCTATAGATGACACCAAGAGGTCATGTGAATTGAGGGAGGATTTCTTCTACCTTCGAATACATATAAATCCAAAACAATTAATATACAGTTGACCCTTGAACAACACAAGTTTGAACTACGCAGTTCCACTAATATATGGATTTTTTTCTTGATAAATACAGTACTGTAAATGTACCTTCTTTATGATTTTCTTAATAACATTTTCTTTTCCTTAGCTTACTTTATTATAAGAATACAGCACATAATATATGTAACATACAAAATACGTGCTAATTTACTATATTATCAGTAAGGCTTTTGGTAATCAGTAGGCTATTAGTCTAATATAACACTGTATATTAGTGTGTGTGTGTATATATATATATATATATATATATATAGTAGGCTATATTAGTAGTTAAGTTTTGAGGAAGTCAAAAGTTATACACAGATTTTCAACTGTGCAGGGGCCAGAGCCCTAACCCCTGTAAAAATCTGTAAAAATACTGAATTCTCTTTTATCCTCTTGGGGCTGGAAATGTTGCCCTTTTATGGTCTTCTAACAAGGCCACCATTAACAAACATGTCTGCCAAAATGTGTTACTCAAAATAGAGGTTACTGAATGCTCAGGTGGTACAGGAACTCAAAGTAGATTCAGGCTATTTATTAAACCCTACTTTCAACTATATCGGGGAAGTGAATGTGTTCACCCTGACACTTTTAAGAAAACCGTTTCCAGACAGCACATAAAAAGGCAGAGACAAATCCAGAGTTTTGACTCCAGGCTTATCATTCTTGCAAAATACCTCAGTACAGTGTTCCTTACTCTTGTTCTACCTTATGACTCCCTTCTTGGCTGTTTTAGAAAAATAAAAAGTATTGACTCTGGGTCCAAAACTAAAAGACACCTATACATGTATCCAAGCCCTGGTGAGCCCCCAGTTGGTGAGAGTGCAACTAAGAGAATTACCAACCTTGTAAAAGTGTAAATGAAAAGCACACTAGCACTGACAGCAGGCTATTAATGGGATGGCCATGTAGAATTGAAGGAGCAAAGAGATTGCTTACTTTTGACAAAGGTTGGGTTGGCACAGACTACACTTTCCCTGAATATGTTTTCTGGCTGCTGTTTGGAATCAATTTTAGGGCAAAAGTATGTGAGGCTGGAGGTAGGAAATGGAGAAAATCTTGTATAACAGCAGTTTCAAGGATACAGTCACTTCTTGGTAGAAAATAAGACTGCGGATACTGACAACTTATTTAAACAGAATGACTCCAGTCGGATTCTGTGAACAAGGATCTGACAGAACCTGAGCTAAGCACATTTGCAAACAGAGGATGAAACCACTTGCATTTTTGCTTTTGTCTTTTAGAGTTGCAATTGTGCTTTTAATTTTTTTTTTCAATTGTGCTTTTTAAATGTTCTGGGTACCCCTGGTGCCTGAACACAAGCTTGTGAATGCTCAGACTCAGTTGAGGATATGCAGACATTTACATTTCAATAACATTTGAAAGATTAATTTTGTTTTTTTTCCACAGCTGTGTGCATTGCAAAGAGCTTTTTATCTTCCCAGAATAATCATGGTTTTTACAATCTGTAGTTACGTCTAGAGGCTGCATCTTGAGGCATGAACTTCAGCAATGGTACAAACCCTGCAAACTTGTAAAGTCCCATTCAGAACTAAGCATCTGTAGCCTTTCAATGTGGGAATAGAAAAGTGACAGGTAGCCAGTGTTTCCACCTTGGCCAGCCAAACATTGCACTGGAGATGTAATATAAACTGTAGTAGTTATGGAATGAAGCACCAGTTCACCTTTCTAGAGTTAAATTTATTTTTTGATATTGAAGGCCCATCTTTTTAAAACATAAAGGACTGATTGGCCTTTATCTTATTTAATTTTAATTAAATTCAACAACATTTATTAGCTACCTTCTACACATGGAGCAAAGTACAAGGTACAAAGTACAAGCTAATGAGTTAGACTAAAATAGGTGATGATCCACGAGACATGCCTGAGAAATAGTGTATATGGTATTAAAAACAGAATGCTAGGTAATATTTTAGTCCTAAAAATTGTTCTTTAATGCATGTGTAAGAAAAATACCCAAAAAATCTTCCAGTTGTTTTCATGATTATGCATGAGCCACCCTTAAAAAATGGTGTCCTATGCCCAAGAACACCAGCGAATCCTATAAGAGATGCCCTGCTGTTGAATGCATGATCTCTGCATTGATGCAGAGGCAGCAATCACCATTAAAAACCCTGAATTACTACTATTTTAAACTGGCTATTTGTTGGTCTCTGTATGCCAGTAGTCTTCAAATTTTCTTGCGCATGTGTCCCAAAATAAGTATAAAAACTAGATACCCCTTTACTATATATATATATATAT